>NC_134358.1:407746995-408083278 GCF_048569485.1 Anomaloglossus baeobatrachus
GGTCGACCAGCCTTCTTGGGGGACTTGAAAAAGTTTGTGATGTTGTACAGATGCAATATTCTTGAAATCACAGACTTGGAACTACTAACGTCTCTTGCTATGAATGATAGGGTTACCACTTTGGTCTTCATCTGGACAACCTGCTGCCGGAAGGTTTCAGTCACTTTGGAACGGCACACCATTTTTGCATAGTCAGTGCAAACTGAAAGTTATGCTGCAAGTAAATAGGGTTTGTCAGATAATTAAGGACATTAGCACCATGTGCCAGATTAACACCAATAATTTTCAGATATCTGAAAGTGTTCTCTAATTTTGATCAGTGTTCTATACATTTATCTGATTTACAATAAATTCAGTTTATTAAATAAGCTTAAAATACTGATAGTTTACTCATGTTAGGATATAATCACATACTGTAGGACTACTCAATGACTTTAACATTTAGGAAATTGTGTGCTCTCTAATTTTGATGTTCAGTGTATTGTAATAAAAATAAAGTATTAGGTTAACTACTCTTCTTATGATAGATGAATTCTTATTGAAACACTCTCAAAATAGTAACTGTTTTTTTGAGTGGCATAATAGCATTTTTGTCAACACTTGAACCAGTTTCCCCGATTAAAGTTTTCCACTTAGAACTCTATTTTATTATCCATTGTAAAAACCTATATTTCTGGGATGTCATACAAGTGCATGTTGTTGGGTAACCATTTGCATTTTATTTGCCTCTCGTCACTATTCTATTAGTAGTTGACAATCTGTAAACCTACAAGTTCCAAAAATTGGGGTCAAACATTTAGTTTTGTAATGTTATAATTGTTGTTCTTCTTTTTTCAAGTATGAGATCACATCCATCCAGTAAGAATTCTATAATAAAGTTGTGATACCGGATGACTATACAGTTTCAAAGTAGTTGCACAAACAAAGTCATCACCAAAGTTGTATTTTGAAGTCCCCGAGTCTCAGTGCAAAATCTGGAACTATTCATAATGGTAATGTCTTCCTTGACCTTTTTTACACAGGGTTTTATCTGAAGCACTGAGAAATTGGACTGGGATGAAATACTTGTTGGAGCCTCAGAATGTTATGAGAAAAATGGAGGTAAAATGCAGAATATGTTCTTATGCCCATCTGTAAAGACAGATAATTTCAGGAAAAAAAACACTAACGGGGTTCATTTCATTGCAGTCTGAGTTTGTTCCTGGGTTTATAATTCCATTCTTGGAATAACTGTGGATCTCAAGTCAGACCCACAGTGATCAGCAACTTAATTTCTATCCTATGGAGAGAGGAAAACTTTATTTTTCTGATGATATCTGGGTGGGTAAGGTTTGAGAAATTAAATTTTAATGTCCGACATTTTTTTTATTCAATAGATAGGCTGCTAGCAGAGCTGTTTCACAATGACCTCATCTGCTCTTGACTTTTAAAAAAAATGTGATCATTTAGCCAAGCTGAATGTTCATGTATATAGGGAAGTCAGGAGAGCTAGCCATCTGTGGAATGAGAAATTGGGCCACCTGCTATCATACCTGTATGGCCAGCTTATGTATTATCACTATACCAAGTTTCTCACAATTTACACTTAAGCCTGTTATCTAGATCAGTTAGATAAGGATGCATTCTCTAAATACTTTAGGAGCATATATACTTCTGGGGTCATGACTCACTCTTGGCTCTGCTCATGCAGAGCCACTGTATGTGTTTGTTGTCCTGCTGTCAGTATCCCCCAAGGGTTAGGTCATTTGGGAGGAGCCTATTCTGTTCTGCCTCATTCTGGGACTCACACTGGTTTATCTTGGAGTGGTTTCCTTCAGAACACCACCAGTAATAGATCTTGCTTTGCAGTGTGCACTTCCTGTTCTCCATGAGTGTTGTCTGATCTTGTTCCGCTACCAATTACTCCTTCCCTGATCTCTGTCCATCCCGCCTTGTTTGACTTCCCGGTCTTCCTATCCTCTTTCCGTTTGTTGTCCTCACTCCACATTCTCCTCTATACTTACTTGTCTCACTGGCTTCGGACCCTGGCTTGTGCTCTGACTACTGCTCTGCTTTCCCTTCAGCTCTTGACGTGATCTCCTGGGTTCTGACTCCTGGCTCTCGTCTGACTTTGGTTTCTCTTGCTCCTCTGTTCTTGATGTAACATCCTGACTCTGACCTTCGGCTAACCGAGCTCTTTATTACATCCCTGCACTGGTGCTAGTGACCTCTAGTTAGCTTACGCTTAACTGCACTTAGGAGCATTACAACCTCCCTGTGCTCCTGTGCCCCCAGGGGTAGTATCACATCTGGATTTTCGCTTTATGCTATTAATGTAATTGATATGTTCTCTAATGAGTCCTTTTAGGTCTGCTTGTATTACTGAATAGTTATGTATAAAATTATTTTATATCTAATTGCTTGTACAATTCCAAAAAGACAAAGCATTTCTTTTTTGTCTGCAGCACATTCCTTGTTATATAAGGCAATGTACTAGTTCAGTAGTTTTAATGCCACCATAAAATGTGTGATAGAATTAAAGTTTGTAGTTTTAATATCTTACCTTGTTTACACTGAGCAGTGATCAAAAATGAAAGTTCTTATAAATAAACATTGTGAAGATTCTCTTGATTATTATCATTTAAATAGAACCTGTCAGCACAATTTTGCAATGTAACATAAAGGCATGGCTATAATGGTGCTGTAATACTAATTAAATTGATAACTGCTGATGAAATCAATTTTGTTGTTCTTCTTTATTTGCCATTTGAAATTTTATGCTAATTAGATTTTGGTGCACAGGTGCCTGACTGTACACTGGGTCTTCTCCTCCCTATCTGTGATTCCCCAGCCTCTCAACCAACCTCCGAACTCGAATTATCTGCCTACTCTGTTTGACAGTTGAGAAGTGACCTGTCAGTCACAGACTAGAGGAAAGTGGAAGAGCTGGGAAACCACAGAAAGGGAGAAAAAGACCCAGTGTACAGTCTAGCTCCTGTGCACCAAAATCTAATAGGCACAAAATTTCAAATGGTTATTCAAAAAGTGGACTTTGTCATCAAAGGTATAATTTTAATCAGTATAACAGCGCCTTTACAGCCAAGCCATGTCTTTACAAAATTGCACTGATAGGTTCTCTTTAAAGAGTTTTCTAAAATGTTTAGGAACCTGCTGCTAGCCACCAATATGCCTAAAAATAAAATTGTGCAAATCCACAAATTTACTCAATGGCATTCCAGTGTCACAATCCTAAACCTTTCTGCTGGTCTTCTTTTTAGCTCTGTCCTACCACTACCAAAGATCTCGACTTCTGAGTCGATATCTGAATTTGTGTATGCGTTGCCACCAGTGCCATTTTACTGAAGAACACCGTAGGGCAATTTGCGCTTGTGCTGCCACCTGGATCATTTTACTGAAGATTGAAGAGAGGTGAATCTGCAGGAGTGCTACCCTTGGCAAGAACAGCACCCGAGGAAACATTAAAAAATAGAGGCACAAACAGACACCAGAAGCAGAAGTAGGGGCTAGGACAAAGCCAAACACACTTCTCACAGTTCCACCCCAATTCAACAAAAGTTTGTTAGAGCTAAACTTCAAATGGGAAATAATGAACAACCAGGAAGTGGATTTCTTCACTTAAGGTATATACTGGCCCTGTACAATAGCGCCAATAAGGCAGGGACTACATATGAAAATCAGAAAAACCTTATGGGATATTTTGGGTGCTGCCAGTGGATGAGGGATGTCCAAGGTAAGGCAGATGAAGAGTTTATATTGTATTAAGCATTAAATGGAACCTGTCAGGAACACATACAACCGGCGTCAGAGACTCAATGTGAGTGAACAAGTTGCGCACATGCACAAGATTTCCAGGAGCTGGCTCATGGAAATTATGTTATCATGCCCACAGTAGAGTACTAACATGGAAAGAGGGCTGACTAGTCTAGGGAAACTAACGCCCCCATTGACTAATCAATGTCCTAATTAGCATAGGAATAGCAGAGTTTATAAATTCATTTTTTTAAAATTGATTTTAGTAAATAACATTATACAGGGCTGGTTAGGCAGGAAAATTTGTCATACAGATGCAAATGCTGCTGGGTTGAAGGGCATAGGGTACGTGACAGGTTTCCTTTAAAAACTATTTATCTACCTTACTTTGGAAATCCCCCGTCCACTGTCAGATCCTGGAATACTTTAGAAATTAGTATTACAGCTGACTTAAAGCTAACATTGCCAATTTTCATATCATCGTCATAGGGGAGCATGCTTGCCATTGTTTGGTACTCAATAAAGCATCGGTGTACTAGGGTGTGGTCATTGCTCAGCCGTGTTCCGCAGATGTGTCATTCATGATGCATCAAACACAAAGCACAGGCTGGCTTTGCAGAATGCCGCGAGCCGGCACCCCAGTGAAAGCCACTTGCAGTCTCAGAATGCCTCTCACTGGGTGTTAAAACAATGTTTTGGATGTAGTGTGTCCAAATACTATAAAACTCATTAATCAGCTGGGAGATGTTGGCTCTCATGGTTGTACAGTGGCTAAGGCAGGAGCCTCATGGCAGAGAGTTAAGATGGGGCATGCAAGGAGACGCTTGATGTTTATGGCCCACAAAGGCAGTTTCTGCAGCAGTACAGTCCAGAACTATGAAGCACAGTGGGCAGCTAAGAGTTGTGTGGCTTGGGTGGATGTGTAGTGGCTTTGGCAGAAGAAGCATGGTAGAAAGATAATACAGGGCAGACTATAAATTGATTGTAAGTTTAGGATTCGTGATTGCAACAGCAGTACAGTCAAGCACTATGAAATACAGTGGGTAGCCAGGAGGTGTGTGGCTGTGCAGTGGCTGCTGTAGGAGCAGCATGGTAGAGTAAGAGCAGTGCTACAGTATATATAACGCGATGGACATAGAGGAGATGTCTGAAAGAAAGTCGTCCATTGGCCCTTGTGGCAACAGAATAGTGTAGATGACATTCAATGGTCAAGCAGGCAAACAGATGGTTCAGCCGATTTAATCATTGGCATCAGCCAATGGTGGATGAAAGTCTGCAATAATCCAAGTCTGATTCATTTTGACAAATATTTTTTTCATGCTCATAGTGTTTTAATTTGGTCCGCTTGGGTGTGAAATATCTAACATTCGTGCTGAATATCCTTTTTGACATCACACTAGGGCAGAACATAAATGGTCCACTTACCACTGGTCCAATTTGTTGATCCAGAAATCAATTGGATTGGGTCTTAAGGTATCTGCTTGACAAAGGTCACAGTCTGGGTAGGACCGAATCTGACTGTTAAGGTGGTACAGCTTTATTTGATGATGGTTTTTCAACAGATAAACAAAATGGTCTATCATGTTAAATATATTGCAATTGGGGCTGCTGCCAGACTTTCTTGCTAATATGTCAATCCCACCTCCCAAAAAATGTCTGAACAATTTTGAGAAAAATGTATCACTTATAAAGATTAAAGAAGTTTTTCTGAATAATGTTTAAAAAATGTACCCTTTCAGACAGTTTTTCTTTTCCTGACCTGTTTTGTGTAGTGAACACACGCATAAAGATGTATGGTATTTGCAAAAAGTAAAAAACGTTTTCCTGGTCAGACATACAGTTACCAACTGGTTACTGCAAGCAAAATATAATCAAGCCTCCTCTATGTGTCATACAATGTAATTGTTCTTTTGTATGTACAGTTGAAACCAAAAGTTTATATACTGTACATTATCTAAACAGTCACTTTCTGACACGAAGTTAGAATAAACCTTTCATGTTCAAGTCAATTAGGAACCAAAATTATTTATATTTGCCAAATGCCAGAATAATGAGAGAGAGAGAGAGAATGTTTTAAGGCATTTTTATCACTTTCTGCAAAGTCAGAAGTTTACATACACTAAGGGGTACTTTGCACACTACGACATCGCAAGCCGATGCTGCGATGCCGAGTGCGAAAGTCCCCGCCCCTGTCGCAGCAGCGATATGTGGTGATAGCTGGCGTAGCGAAAATTATCGCTACGCCAGCTTCACATGCACTCACCTTGCCCTGCGACGTCGCTCTGGCCGGCGACCTGCCTCCTTATTAAGGGGGCGGGTCGTGCGGCATCATAGCCACATCACACAGCAGGCGGCCAATAGAAGTGGAGGGGCGGAGATGAGCGGGACGTAAACATCCTGCCCACCTCCTTCTTTCCGCATAGCTGACAGGAGCCGCAGTGAGGCAGGTAGGAGATGTTCCTCGCTCCTACGACTTCACACACAGCGATGTGTGCTGCCGCAGGAACGAGGAACAACATCGGACCGTTGCAGCAAGGTAATTATGGTTTTCGCTGACGCTACACCGATGATACGATTACGACACTTTTGCGCTCGTTAATCGTATCATCTAGGCTTTACACACTACGATGTTGAGAGCGACGCAGGAAGTGCGTCACTTTCAATTTGACCCCACCGACATCGCACTTGCGATATCGTAGTGTGCAAAGTGCCCCTAAGAGTAATAGGCCCTTAAACAATATGGGACAGTCAATATGATGATGTCATGTATTTGGAAGCTTGTATTGAAGACATCTGAGTTAATTAGAGACATACCTGTGGATGTACTTTAATGTACACCTGAAACACACTGATTTTTGTGTAGCATCATGGGAAAGTAAAAAAAACAAAACAGCCAAGATCTTAGAAAGAGAATTGTAGACTTGCACAAGCCTGGTTCATCCTTGGCTACAATTTCCAGATACCTGAAGGTGCCTCGTTCATATGTGAAATCAATTATACGTAAGTAGAAACAAGATGGGAATGTCCAGCCATCATACCATTCAGGAATGAGACAGGTTCTGTGTACCAGAGATGAACGTGGTTTGGTCAAATATGTGCATAAAAACTCAAGAACAAAAGCAAAAAGACCTTGTGAAGATGCTGGCGGAAGCTGGTAAGATTATGTCATTATTCACATTGAAACGAGTACTGTATTGACATTAGCTGAAAGGCCACTCTACCAGGAAGAAGCCATTACTCCAAAAGAAACATAAAAAAGCCAGACTAAT
Source organism: Anomaloglossus baeobatrachus (assembly GCF_048569485.1). Taxonomy (NCBI): domain Eukaryota; kingdom Metazoa; phylum Chordata; class Amphibia; order Anura; family Aromobatidae; genus Anomaloglossus; species Anomaloglossus baeobatrachus. The sequence goes on from NC_134358.1 coordinate 407,754,015, forward strand.
GTTTGCAAATGTACACAAGAACAAACAAAGACCTTCTCCTTCAGTCTGACAAAACTAACATTTAACTGTTTAGCCATAATGACCATTGTTACATTTGGAGTAAAAAGGGAGAAACTTTGAGGTTCCAGAACACCATCCCAACTGTGAAACAGGGGTGGCAGCATCATGTTGTGGGATTATTTTGCTGCAGGAGGGACTTGTGCAGTTCACAAAAGAAATTGCATCATGAGGAAAGAAGAGTATGTGACAATCTTGAAGCAACGCTAGAACAAAAAATACCGAATGCACAGCTCAGGTTAATAGAGAGAGGGGTGCTGCGGTCTGCATGAAAACCATGAGTGAGGGAAAAGAAGAAAAAGCTCATGCATAATAGGCGCGCAACCCAATTATATAAATAACCAATAACTGGTCCATATACTTGATATAAATAACAATTTTATTAGGTCCAAAAAACACACACAACACACAATTGTCATAAAACTAATTAAAATGTGCAGAAATTGCACAAGTACAAGCACGTTTCCCCTGGGATCAAGTGAGAAAAGTATTGCCACACATAAAATCATGCAAGGTACTAAGTATAATATTCAACAATAATGATTATTTATACTTCCTATTTTGTATCAATGGGGTTTGCATAACCCATAGATCTATAATATAGAAGAGGTGAACAAGACATGTGTGACGCCCTGGGCAAGCCAGGGGTCACAGGTCACAACATCACATGCACCCCACATTCCCTGCAGGTACATCTAAGCTAACCTAAAATCCTTGTTGCCTTCCTCCAGGGGCTGATGTCCACACCAGGAGGTGGGCCAGGCGGTTGGCTCCACCCACCGAGGAGTTCACAGCCCTGGAGGTGGGAGAACCAGGCAGAACAGAGATGAGTTTAGGAGGAGGAAGTAGAAGGAGGTGAAGTGGAGAGTTAGAGTGACAGAAAAGTGACAGTTGTAAAGCCTGAAGTTGGTCCGGGTGTGTGCCCCGGACTGTGACAGCAAGGTCAGCATACGGCGGTGATAGTCTGCAGGGGGACTGCTTGGAGGTTGCTGGAAGGACCGCGGACGGGTGGTGACCCGGCGGTACTGGAGCAGTATACGAAGAACAGTCAGCACCAGGGCAGGGGCCTTTCGGATCCCGGCAAGGCTAGGAGTCGCCATAATTTGCTAAATCCGTCAGTGAAGGGGACCTCTGTCTCCTAACAACCAAGTCCCGATTGAAGGCAACAGCCCGACCGTGAAGGGGAGACACCGCCACCGCCAGGGCACCAGTTTCCCAGGGCCAGCGCCTGCGGGCAAAGTAGGGCTCCTTCGGCCCAGATTGAAGCCGAGGAGTGGGTAACCGGTGGGGACCCATCGCTACCAAGAGACTTTACATAGGTGCAGGGAAGAGATCGTCACCGCTAACTGCAGGGAACCGCAGCACCGTAACCGTCCGAGGGACCCGTCCAACCAGCCGTTTGTTTACCGAGAACAGTGTCGTGTTTATTGGCTGAGTGAGTACCTCCGTGCCGTGCGGCACAGCGCTGCCCCTGTGCCCCTGCACCTCCACAGGCCCCATACCCGCCTGTCCACCATACCAACCCCATCACTGGGCCCCGGGAGCACCAAGACCCCTACCCACGGAGGGGCAAATCAACAACTGGCTGCTTCGTACCAGCACTCCCGGGCTTCCCAAACAGAGCAGCGGTGGTGTCCACTCAATCACCACGGCCGTGGGTGGCGTCACGGACAATAAACTATCCCACAACCCAATCCCCTTTCACTCACAGGCGAGGAGCGCCGCTCGAGTCCCCGGGATCCGGCCCATCGCTCGAGCCACCGAGCAGCAGCAGGCCACAGCAGCCGCGGCAGCTGGACCCGAGCAGTGGGAGAGCGCGGCGTCCCCTCCTCCGCCCGCGACACATGCAGCATATCTACCTCAATAATCATAGGCGATACAATATCAGACCATAGGCACACAAATGTGCAGACATGGTATATCCCTGGTGGTGAGACCTTTACAATAGCATTATTAAGCTGTGGATTAATAACCAGTCAGGAAATATCAATTACTGCCCCAGATGTCCTGTGGGGTGTAAGCCACCAGAATCAAGCAATAGAATCTAATACTTGCACAACAGGGGTCATGTAGTAAAATATCGTCACCTAGTTGGAGAGAGTAATAAAGTAGGAGTTATCTTTTAAGTTATGATATACTACCCAAATTGTGGAGCATGGAGTTAAGGCCGCTTTACACACTGCGATATCGGTACCGATATCGCTAGCGTGGGTACCCGCCCCCATCAGTTGTGCGACACGGGCAAATCTCTGCCCGTGTCGCACAACATCGCCTGGACCCGTCACATGTACTTACCTTCCCTGCGAAGTCGCTGTGACCGGCAAACCGCCTCCTTTCTAAGGGGGTGCTTCATTCAGCGTCACAGCGACGTCACAGCAGCGTCACTGAACCGCCGCCCAATAGAAACGGAGGGGCGGAGATGAGCGGGACGAACATCCCGCCCACCTTCTTCCTTCCACATTGTGGCTGGGATGCAGGTAAGGAGAGCTTCCTCGTTACTGCGGTGTCACACGTACCGATGTGTGCTGCCGCAGGAACGAGGAACAACTTCGTTACTGCTGCAGTAACGATATTTAATAATGGACCCCCATGTCACCGATGAGCGATTTTGCACGTTTTTGCAACGATGGAAAATCGCTCATAGGTGTCACACGCAACGGCATCGCTACAGCGGCCGAATGTGCATCACAAAATTCGTGACCCCAACGAGATCACTGTAGCGATCTCGTAGCGTGTAAAGCCCGCTTAAGAGTCATGGCAACACCAGGGGGAACATGGCCAGCCCCACGCGTATCGCTGCGGACAGCTTCATCAGGGGAGGGTGTGGTTTAGACCATATAAGGGGGTACATATAGGAACCTGAATTATTTCATTTAAAACAAATGTTGAAGCAATTACATACTGTTGGTGGTTACTATGAGGATTGTATATACACAGGAGTGGGCGCTGCCATGACTGGATGTGATGTCATATCCGGAATCCCGAAACCCTGAAGGCACATTAATACAGCCGGTTAAGGTAAGATCAGACAGTAATCGCCCGAGAAGTGCGGTGAGAGTTCCATGGACTGAGTGGATATAGAGCATCACAAGTACTCGTGAAAAAACATTCCGGATAAACAATGTGCGGAGACATGGCTGTCACCGCAACCGGAAGCGATGTCACGTTTGTAGCTGAATGAGTCTGTGAGCACTGCGCATGCTTCCGACGGGTGCATGAGGATTGTATGCAAATCAGTATAGGAAAACCGGAAGGTCCACCAGTTATACGGACCCAAGGACAATAACAAGTACAAAGTTTGTTATTACTAACATTAAATCCCATCGGTAACTGCACATGCCCCAGTATTCCAAGGCATATCATCAGGTGATAATCCTATAGTGGATGTGCAGCACCACATGTTTATATAGATATATCCTCAGACAGGTTAATACCACATAATGTGGATTTATCATACACACATGGTGTCCCCATATGGTAATTCATTCAAAATAGGGTGATCCCCTTTCCATCATTAATACCGCGAATGCGGATTTATGTATGACCCTCAAAGTGAGGGGAGAGAGAATCAATCAAGGCTTGGAAAATCCCACTAAATAGTAAAGGGAAGAAGCCGCACATCCATTGCGTTTACTTTTCACGCTGGCATAATTAGCGAAGTATAAGTAGATGTTGATATATATAAATACGCGATAGCTTAGGTAAATCATTAGTACCACAATATGCGAATTTATCAAGAGAATTACAGGAAGAAAATCAGGATGATGTACCCCCGCATCTGTATTTCCTTTACCAATATGCCAGAAAAGTTACATGGAAAAGGCTATACGTACCAAGCATGGCTAAAGTAAATGGTGGAACTGGGTTTAATGCTCATAGTTGGATTACCCATTGCAGATGTATAAGCCCAAGAGGTCACTCCATCAATTGATGTGTCCATGTTTAGAACTCACAGCTGGGTTCAACAGCAGGGATATAGTACCATGGTCATATCAACCATCCCAGGGGAAGGGAGAGAAAGGCTCAGATTTACCGACATACAAGTTGCATCAATTACATCCTAATTGTCCATTATGATCTCTTTCTGGGTCTGAAGGGATGTTAAAAGAGGAATCCATCTTTTGTTCTTCTTTCATTGGAGAAGTTTCAAAAATGATAAACATGATAAACATCTTGGTAGACGTGATTTATTTTTTCCAATCCATATCTCTCTTCCATGGATCCCCAAGTATGGAATTCATTATAGGTGGACACTAGAGTGGGGAGAAGCGAAAGTGTAAGAACACTCCATCTTTATGGGAAAAATACGTTGTTAACCTAAAAAGCCAGTATATAGCAATTCTTCATTGAGTCCTGAAGGTGTGAGGGATTTGAGTGTAAAAATCCATCTCGCCTCAGCCCTCAAGAGGGGTTTCAACAAGGACCCACCCCTACCATTACTCATGATTCTCTGAAGTCCCACCAACCGTAAGTTATAACACGAACCTCCATGATGTCTGAGGAAGTGTGAGGCCACAGATGTAAGGGTTTTCCCTTTCTTTTGGTCCGACTTTGCCAAGTTGATGGTGGAGATGTGCTTTTGTGTTCTTTTCTGCAATTCCTGAGAGGTCTGTCCCACGTAGATTTTCTGGCATGGGCATATAATGGCATACACGACATTAGTAGTCTTACAGTTAATATATGTCGACAGAGCATGTGGAGTAGAGTCAGTGGGGTTAACGAACACATTTCTTGTTGGGTGCATAAATTGACATATGTTGCACTCACCGCACGGTTAGTATCCTTTTATTGTCTGTCCTCTGTTCAATCTTGTTGTAGATCTCTTGAAGTGGCTTCTGGTTAACATGTCTCACAGACGAGGGGCCCTTCTGGCAGTGAGGAGAGGAACATCACTCACAAGGGGTGCCACCTGGATATCAGTTTTAAGAACCCTCCAATGGTCCGCAGAATGTATCTTACCTGATTCCAGTGACTGTTGAAATCTGTAATCAGTCGAAGTGGTTGGTCCCCATGAGGCTTCTTGTGGGTCAGTAGATCACGTTGTGTGTCCTGTTTTGCTCGTTGGAAGGCCGTAGAGATGACCCCTCTCGGGTACCCTCTGTTCCTGAAACGTTTAATCAGGTCGTGAGCATGATGATAAAACTCGTCATCAGATGTACAGTTGCGATGCGCTCTTAAGAATTGACCCACCAGTACCCCTCTTCTAAGTGTGTAATGGATGGAAGCTGTCAAATCGTAGAAGGCTATTGGTAGCCGTGGGTTGCGGAAGAGACTGGTGGACAAATGATATTCTTCCATTGTTACGTTCAGGTCCAGGAAAACTGCTGTTGAAAATGACAAATTCGAAGTCAAGAAGATGTTATGGGGATTAGTGTTTAGAAAGTTCAAAAATTCTTGGCAAGTTTCCTCAGTACCACTCCATAGAAAAAACAGATCATCAATATACCTTTGCCACTGCAAAATGTGTTCCCTGTACAGGTGGGAGGGGTAGACGGTGGTCTCCTCCCACCACCCAAGGAACAAGTTTGAGTACGCCGGTGTGCACCGTGCCCCCATCGCAACTCCTGAGGTTTGCCTGAAGAAGGTGTTATCGAACAAAAAGTAATTATGTTTAAGCATGAAACTACACAAATCAATCAAGAGATAATCGTGCATTCTATCCGAGTTAGATTGTTTATTGAGGAAGTGACCGAGTGACCCCACTGACTCTACTCCACATGCTCTGTCGACATATATTAACTGTAAGACTACTAATGTCGTGTATGCCATTATATGCCCATGCCAGAAAATCTACGTGGGACAGACCTCTCAGGAATTGCAGAAAAGAACACAAAAGCACATCTCCACCATCAACTTGGCAAAGTCGGACCAAAAGAAAGGGAAAACCCTTACATCTGCGGGGTACAGCATCCTGCTTTGTTCCCTGTAATTCTCTTGATGCATCCGCATATTGTGGTACTAACGATTTACCTAAGATATTGCGTATTTATATATATCAATATCTACTTATACTTCTCTAATTATGCCTGCGTGAAAAGTAAACGCAATGGATGTGCGGCTTCTTCCCTTTACTATTTAGTGGGATTTTCCAAGCCTTGATTGATTCTCTCTCCCATCACTTTGAGGGTCACACATAAATCCGCATTCGCGGTATTAATGATGGAAAGGGGATCACCCTATTTTGAATGAATTACCATATGGGGACACCATGTGTGTATGATAAATCCACATTATGTGGTATTAACCTGTCTGAGGATATATCTATATAAACATGTGGTGCTGCACATCCACTATAGGATTATCACCTGATGATATGCCTTGGAATACTGGGGCATGTGCAGTTACCGATAGGATTTAATGTTAGTAATAACAACCTTTGTACTTGTTATTGTCCTTGGGTACTTCTATTTACATGGTAAACAAGTCGTTACTAATCTAATTAGGGTCCATATAACTGGTGGACCTTCTGGTTTTCCTATACTGATTTGCATACAATCCTCATGCACCCGTCGGACTCATTCAGCTACAAACGTGACATCACTTCCAGTTGCGGTGACAACTATGTCTCCGCACATTGCTTATCCGCAATGTTTTTTCACGTGTACTTGTGATGCTCTATATCCACTCAGTCCATGGAGCTCTCACCGCGCTTCTCAGGCGATTACTGTCTGATCTTACCTGAACCGGCTGTATTAATCTGACTTCAGGGTTTAAGGATTCCGGATATGACATCCCATCCGGTCATGGCAGCGCCCACTCCTGTGTATATACAATCCTCATAGTAACCACCAACGGTATGTAATTGCTTCACCATTTGTTTTAAATGAAATAATTCAGGTTCCTATATATACCCCCTTATATGGTCTAAACCACACCCTCCCTTGATAAAGCTGTCCGCAGCGATACATGTGGGGCCGGCCATGTTGCCCCTGATGTTGCCATGACTCTTACTCCATGCTCCACAATTTGGGTAGTATATCATGACTTAAAAGATACCTCCGACTTTATTACTCTCTCCAACTAGGTGATGATATTTTATTACATGACCCCTGTTGTGCAAGTATTAGATTCTATTGCTTGATTGTGGTGGCTTAAGCCCCACAGGACATCTGGGGCAGTAATTGATATTTCCTGACTGGTTATTAATCCACAGCTTAATAATGCTATTGTAAAGGTCTCACGACCAGAGATATACCATGTCTGCACATTTGTGTGCCTATGGTCTGATATTGTATCGCCTATGATTATCGGGGTAGATATGCTGCATGTCTTGTTCACCTCTTCTATATTATAAATCTATGGGTTATGCAAACCCCATTGATACAAAATAGGAGGTATAAATAATCATTATTGTTGAATATTATTGTCATGATGTATGTAGTTTTCTCCATCCCATATTTTTTGTATAAGATGTCATGTGATGTATTTTACCTTCTCACTGTATTTGCTGTAATACTATGTCAGGATGTGATGTAACTTTCCTTTGGTTGTACTTGCTGAACACTTTGAAATGTCTTGGGATGTAAGGGACCATACCTTCCCCCCAACATGTATCATATTGCAATCAGGCTTCAGCAGTAGCTATTGTCATTGATTTGGTGGGGGTTGCATATATATATTGTTCTTCTCAGCATGGGACTTCTGCAATCTACAACTTGGTAAACAGAACAGAGCCAGCAGTCTAAAGTCCATTCATGCATCAAATGGCCAGGGGGAGGTGTGCCCACCTAAGGGGCTGATCCCAGGAGAGAAGAACATGTTAGTTCAGTTAGTTGGATCTCGGCTGGAGACGTACTAGGATCTATAGCTGAGGCTGGATCCTGGGGTCTGTGTGTGTGGACTGTTACAGACTGGAGATCCGCGGCCACGTGGGATTGTGTTTTGTTGTTCACCCTGTTGGACTCAAGGAACTCATATAAGGACCATTGCCCTAATTTCCCTGGCATCGGAATACCAGGCGGTGCCCCTGGATCTTTTGTTTTTTGTTGTGGACTCCTTGCAGATTTGAAGGATTTATATTTATGTTTGCTGCTTTATCTTTGTGGTTCCAATAAAGCCCTTTGGATTGTTCCTTGGCCTGGCGTCCCTCACTGCTCTGTTGCATACCCCGTCACAATTATACTTAGTATCTTGCATGATTTTATGTGTGGCAATACTTTTCTCACATGATCCCACGGGGAACGTGCTTGTACCTGTGCTATTTCTGCACATTTTAATTGGTTTTATGACAATTGTGTGTTGTGTGTGTTTTTTGGACCTAATAATATAAAAATATATGGACCAGTTATTGGTTATTTATATAATTGGGTTGTGCGCCTATTATGCATGAGCTTTTCTTCTTTTCCCTCAATCTTGAAGCAACATCTCAAGACATCAGTCAGGAACTTAAAGCTTGGGTGGAAATGGGTCTTCCAAATGTACAATGACCCAAAACATACTGCGAAACTGGTTACAAAGTGGCTTAAGGATAGAAAACTTAATGTTTTGTAGTGGCAATCACAAAGTCTTGATCTAAATCCTGTGAGAATACAAAATATTTTTCTATATGCTTTTTACTGTGAGAATACAAAATATTTTTCTATGTGCTTTTTTACTGTGAGAATACAATGCCTTTTCTATAACTAAGCTTTTTTTTATATAACAAGAGATTGTAAGCATGTCTACGCCAAGGTCAGTAGCTGAAGACTGATACAAAGCAACGGAATACAGATGTGATAACAAAAACTGGCTACGCAAGTCCAGCGACGTCACAGCAGCGTCACTGAACCGCCGCCCAATAGAAACGGAGGGGCGGAGATGAGCGGGACGAACATCCCGCCCACCTTCTTCCTTCCACATTGTGGCTGGGATGCAGGTAAGGAGAGCTTCCTCGTTACTGCGGTGTCACACGTACCGATGTGTGCTGCCGCAGGAACGAGGAACAACTTCGTTACTGCTGCAGTAACGATATTTAATAATGGACCCCCATGTCACCGATGAGCGATTTTGCACGTTTTTGCAACGATGGAAAATCGCTCATAGGTGTCACACGCAACGGCATCGCTACAGCGGCCGAATGTGCATCACAAAATTCGTGACCCCAACGAGATCACTGTAGCGATCTCGTAGCGTGTAAAGCCCGCTTAAGAGTCATGGCAACACCAGGGGGAACATGGCCAGCCCCACGCGTATCGCTGCGGACAGCTTCCTCAGGGGAGGGTGTGGTTTAGACCATATAAGGGGGTACATATAGGAACCTGAATTATTTCATTTAAAACAAATGTTGAAGCAATTACATACTGTTGGTGGTTACTATGAGGATTGTATATACACAGGAGTGGGCGCTGCCATGACTGGATGTGATGTCATATCCGGAATCCCGAAACCCTGAAGGCACATTAATACAGCCGGTTAAGGTAAGATCAGACAGTAATCGCCCGAGAAGTGCGGTGAGAGTTCCATGGACTGAGTGGATATAGAGCATCACAAGTACTCGTGAAAAAACATTCCGGATAAACAATGTGCGGAGACATGGCTGTCACCGCAACCGGAAGCGATGTCACGTTTGTAGCTGAATGAGTCTGTGAGCACTGCGCATGCTTCCGACGGGTGCATGAGGATTGTATGCAAATCAGTATAGGAAAACCGGAAGGTCCACCAGTTATACGGACCCAAGGACAATAACAAGTACAAAGTTTGTTATTACTAACATTAAATCCCATCGGTAACTGCACATGCCCCAGTATTCCAAGGCATATCATCAGGTGATAATCCTATAGTGGATGTGCAGCACCACATGTTTATATAGATATATCCTCAGACAGGTTAATACCACATAATGTGGATTTATCATACACACATGGTGTCCCCATATGGTAATTCATTCAAAATAGGGTGATCCCCTTTCCATCATTAATACCGCGAATGCGGATTTATGTATGACCCTCAAAGTGAGGGGAGAGAGAATCAATCAAGGCTTGGAAAATCCCACTAAATAGTAAAGGGAAGAAGCCGCACATCCATTGCGTTTACTTTTCACGCTGGCATAATTAGCGAAGTATAAGTAGATGTTGATATATATAAATACGCGATAGCTTAGGTAAATCATTAGTACCACAATATGCGAATTTATCAAGAGAATTACAGGGAGAAAAGCAGGATGATGTACCCCCGCATCTGTATTTCCTTTACCAATATGCCAGAAAAGTTACATGGAAAAGGCTATACGTACCAAGCATGGCTAAAGAAAATGGTGGAACTGGGTTTAATGCTCATAGTTGGATTACCCATTGCAGATGTATAAGCCCAAGAGGTCACTCCATCAATTGATGTGTCCATGTTTAGAACTCACAGCTGGGTTCAACAGCAGGGATATAGTACCATGGTCATATCAACCATCCCAGGGGAAGGGAGAGAAAGGCTCAGATTTACCGACATACAAGTTGCATCAATTACATCCTAATTGTCCATTATGATCTCTTTCTGGGTCTGAAGGGATGTTAAAAGAGGAATCCATCTTTTGTTCTTCTTTCATTGGAGAAGTCTCAAAAATGATAAACATGATAAACATCTTGGTAGACGTGATTTATTTTTTCCAATCTATATCTCTCTTCCATGGATCCCCAAGTATGGAATTCATTATAGGTGGACACTAGAGTGGGGAGAAGTGAAAGTGTAAGAACACTCCATCTTTATGGGAAAAATACGTTGTTAACCTAAAAAGCCAGTATATAGCAATTCTTCATTGAGTCCTGAAGGTGTGAGGGATTTGAGTGTAAAAATCCATCTCGCCTCAGCCCTCAAGAGGGGATTCAACAAGGACCCACCCCTACCATTACTCATGATTCTCTGAAGTCCCACCAACCGTAAGTTATAACACGAATCTCCATGATGTCTGAGGAAGTGTGAGGCCACAGATGTAAGGGTTTTCCCTTTCTTTTGGTCCGACTTTGCCAAGTTGATGGTGGAGATGTGCTTTTGTGTTCTTTTCTGCAATTCCCGAGAGGTCTGTCCCACGTAGATTTTCTGGCATGGGCATATAATGGCATACACGACATTAGTAGTCTTACAGTTAATATATGTCGACAGAGCATGTGGAGTAGAGTCAGTGGGGTTAACGAACACATTTCTTGTTGGGTGCATAAATTGACATATGTTGCACTCACCGCACGGTTAGTATCCTTTTATTGTCTGTCCTCTGTTCAATCTTGTTGTAGATCTCTTGAAGTGGCTTCTGGTTAACATGTCTCACAGACGAGGGGCCCTTCTGGCAGTGAGGAGAGGAACATCACTCACAAGGGGTGCCACCTGGATATCAGTTTTAAGAACCCTCCAATGGTCCGCAGAATGTATCTTACCTGATTCCAGTGACTGTTGAAATCTGTAATCAGTCGAAGTGGTTGGTCCCCATGAGGCTTCTTGTGGGTCAGTAGATCACGTTGTGTGTCCTGTTTTGCTCGTTGGAAGGCCGTAGAGATGACCCATCTCGGGTACCCTCTGTTCCTGAAACGTTTAGTCAGGTCGTGAGCATGATGATAAAACTCGTCATCAGATGTACAGTTGCGATGCGCTCTTAAGAATTGACCCACCAGTACCCCTCTTCTAAGTGTGTAATGGATGGAAGCTGTCAAATCGTAGAAGGCTATTGGTAGCCGTGGGTTTGCGGAAGAGACTGGTGGACAAATGATATTCTTCCATTGTTACGTTCAGGTCCAGGAAAACTGCTGTTGAAAATGACAAATTCGAAGTCAAGAAGATGTTATGGGGATTAGTGTTTAGAAAGTTCAAAAATTCTTGGCAAGTTTCCTCAGTACCACTCCATAGAAAAAACAGATCATCAATATACCTTTGCCACTGCAAAACGTGTTCCCTGTACAGGTGGGAGGGGTAGACGGTGGTCTCCTCCCACCACCCAAGGAAAAAGTTTGAGTACGCCGGTGTGCACCGTGCCCCCATCGCAACTCCTGAGGTTTGCCTGAAGAAGGTGTTATCGAACAAAAAGTAATTATGTTTAAGCATGAAACTACACAAATCAATCAAGAGACAATCGTGCATTCTATCCGAGTTAGATTGTTTATTGAGGAAGTGACCGAGTGACCCCACTGACTCTACTCCACATGCTCTGTCGACATATATTAACTGTAAGACTACTAATGTCGTGTATGCCATTATATGCCCATGCCAGAAAATCTACGTGGGACAGACCTCTCAGGAATTGCAGAAAAGAACACAAAAGCACATCTCCACCATCAACTTGGCAAAGTCGGACCAAAAGAAAGGGAAAACCCTTACATCTGCGGGGGTACAGCATCCTGCTTTGTTCCCTGTAATTCTCTTGATGCATCCGCATATTGTGGTACTAACGATTTACCTAAGATATTGCGTATTTATATATATCAATATCTACTTATACTTCTCTAATTATGCCTGCGTGAAAAGTAAACGCAATGGATGTGCGGCTTCTTCCCTTTACTATTTAGTGGGATTTTCCAAGCCTTGATTGATTCTCTCTCCCCTCACTTTGAGGGTCACACATAAATCCGCATTCGCGGTATTAATGATGGAAAGGGGATCACCCTATTTTGAATGAATTACCATATGGGGACACCATGTGTGTATGATAAATCCACATTATGTGGTATTAACCTGTCTGAGGATATATCTATATAAACATGTGGTGCTGCACATCCACTATAGGATTATCACCTGATGATATGCCTTGGAATACTGGGGCATGTGCAGTTACCGATAGGATTTAATGTTAGTAATAACAACCTTTGTACTTGTTATTGTCCTTGGGTACTTCTATTTACATGGTAAACAAGTCGTTACTAATCTAATTAGGGTCCATATAACTGGTGGACCTTCCGGTTTTCCTATACTGATTTGCATACAATCCTCATGCACCCGTCGGACTCATTCAGCTACAAACGTGACATCACTTCCAGTTGCGGTGACAACTATGTCTCCGCACATTGCTTATCCGCAATGTTTTTTCACGTGTACTTGTGATGCTCTATATCCACTCAGTCCATGGAGCTCTCACCGCGCTTCTCAGGCGATTACTGTCTGATCTTACCTGAACCGGCTGTATTAATCTGACTTCAGGGTTTAAGGATTCCGGATATGACATCCCATCCGGTCATGGCAGCGCCCACTCCTGTGTATATACAATCCTCATAGTAACCACCAACGGTATGTAATTGCTTCACCATTTGTTTTAAATGAAATAATTCAGGTTCCTATATATACCCCCTTATATGGTCTAAACCACACCCTCCCTTGATAAAGCTGTCCGCAGCGATACATGTGGGGCCGGCCATGTTGCCCCTGATGTTGCCATGACTCTTACTCCATGCTCCACAATTTGGGTAGTATATCATGACTTAAAAGATACCTCCGACTTTATTACTCTCTCCAACTAGGTGATGATATTTTATTACATGACCCCTGTTGTGCAAGTATTAGATTCTATTGCTTGATTGTGGTGGCTTAAGCCCCACAGGACATCTGGGGCAGTAATTGATATTTCCTGACTGGTTATTAATCCACAGCTTAATAATGCTATTGTAAAGGTCTCACGACCAGAGATATACCATGTCTGCACATTTGTGTGCCTATGGTCTGATATTGTATCGCCTATGATTATCGGGGTAGATATGCTGCATGTCTTGTTCACCTCTTCTATATTATAAATCTATGGGTTATGCAAACCCCATTGATACAAAATAGGAGGTATAAATAATCATTATTGTTGAATATTATTGTCATGATGTATGTAGTTTTCTCCATCCCATATTTTTTGTATAAGATGTCATGTGATGTATTTTACCTTCTCACTGTATTTGCTGTAATACTATGTCAGGATGTGATGTAACTTTCCTTTGGTTGTACTTGCTGAACACTTTGAAATGTCTTGGGATGTAAGGGACCATACCTTCCCCCCAACATGTATCATATTGCAATCAGGCTTCAGCAGTAGCTATTGTCATTGATTTGGTGGGGGTTGCATATATATATTGTTCTTCTCAGCATGGGACTTCTGCAATCTACAACTTGGTAAACAGAACAGAGCCAGCAGTCTAAAGTCCATTCATGCATCAAATGGCCAGGGGGAGGTGTGCCCACCTAAGGGGCTGATCCCAGGAGAGAAGAACATGTTAGTTCAGTTAGTTGGATCTCGGCTGGAGACGTACTAGGATCTATAGCTGAGGCTGGATCCTGGGGTCTGTGTGTGTGGACTGTTACAGACTGGAGATCCGCGGCCACGTGGGATTGTGTTTTGTTGTTCACCCTGTTGGACTCAAGGAACTCATATAAGGACCATTGCCCTAATTTCCCTGGCATCGGAATACCAGGCGGTGCCCCTGGATCTTTTGTTTTTTGTTGTGGACTCCTTGCAGATTTGAAGGATTTATATTTATGTTTGCTGCTTTATCTTTGTGGTTCCAATAAAGCCCTTTGGATTGTTCCTTGGCCTGGCGTCCCTCACTGCTCTGTTGCATACCCCGTCACAATTATACTTAGTATCTTGCATGATTTTATGTGTGGCAATACTTTTCTCACATGATCCCACGGGGAACGTGCTTGTACCTGTGCTATTTCTGCACATTTTAATTGGTTTTATGACAATTGTGTGTTGTGTGTGTTTTTTGGACCTAATAATATAAAAATATATGGACCAGTTATTGGTTATTTATATAATTGGGTTGTGCGCCTATTATGCATGAGCTTTTCTTCTTTTCCCTCAATCTTGAAGCAACATCTCAAGACATCAGTCAGGAACTTAAAGCTTGGGTGGAAATGGGTCTTCCAAATGTACAATGACCCAAAACATACTGCGAAACTGGTTACAAAGTGGCTTAAGGATAGAAAACTTAATGTTTTGTAGTGGCAATCACAAAGTCTTGATCTAAATCCTGTGAGAATACAAAATATTTTTCTATATGCTTTTTACTGTGAGAATACAAAATATTTTTCTATGTGCTTTTTTACTGTGAGAATACAATGCCTTTTCTATAACTAAGCTTTTTTTTATATAACAAGAGATTGTAAGCATGTCTACGCCAAGGTCAGTAGCTGAAGACTGATACAAAGCAACGGAATACAGATGTGATAACAAAAACTGGCTACGCAAGTCTAAATTTATGGCCTGAGGTGCTATGTGCCAAAAACTCGATATGAAGTTAGAAACACAGGAGCGGCTGGAGGGGAAGTCCCAAAAAGCATAAAGATCACAGGTTTCCTGCATATGCTTTAATATAGCCAATGGCGGGAGGGGACAGGGATTGAGCTTGTTTGATAACCTCAGTGCAGCCATTTTCAGCTTGTTCTTGATCGGGGTCTGTGTCTGAGAACACATGTGAGGAAGTTCCTGGAAATCTGGTCGAACAGCGCCCCCTTGTGAGCAGACACGATGTGTGATGCCGCAGGAATGACGAAAAACCAATGGCATGCACCACCAACGATATTATGAAAAGGAGCGGCGTGTCAACGAGCAACGATTTTTGGCGCCTTTACGATCGTTGATCGTCACTCATTGGTGTTACATGCTGCGATGTCACTAACGGCGCTGGATGTGCGTCACTAACAACGTGACCCCGACGATATAACCTTTTCGGGTTCTTTAAGGTGAGCCAGGAGGAAGGGAATCCAGTTGTAGAGAGAGACTCACAGGACTGACTAGACTACTACAGGCTAATGAAAGCTGTCTAAGGACACAGATAAGAGATTTATTATAAATCAAAACTCTTAACATAGTCTGTTTAGAGTTGATCAGTGTGGGGGAATCCGGAGATATGACGATAAATTATGATATTCAGTCATGTCAGTCAGCCCTCCTGATGTCACCCCCCCTCCCTTTTCATACATAGATCCTTCTCAGATGCCCAGCATCTGGAAAGCTGTCAAATCCAATTATACAGCCAAGCTAGAGGAAGACCCCCTGGGGGGTGGTGTCCATTCATTAAAGAGAGTGGACAGGAATTAGCAACACAAAAGGAAGCTTCAAATGACCCAGGAAGACAACCCTCAGTGACAGTGTGTTAAAAGTTTGTATCTACCTAGCAGGCTTTGAAGTCTCAAGACAGCCAGGCTCCAGTAGAATATGTGTAATATTTCATGAACCGTGCTTCCTATAAATATGGCAGGTAGAAATATGGCATTGGGGCCGGCTGACGAGTTCAGCCCATATTTTATATAGTTGTGGGACCTTGGGAAGTACCCCAAACGTGATATAGGCCAGTCTGGAACCAGCAGACCATTGAGCTTGTTTGATAACCTCAGTGCAGCCATTTTCAGCTTGCTCTTGCTCGGGGGTCTGTGTCTGAGGACACATGTGAGGAAGTTCATGGAAATCTGGTCGAACAGCGCCCCCCTGTGACCAGACGTACAAGGTAACTGCTTGAACTGTATGCCTGTTTGTAAACCATACTTTATTGTAAATGTACTCTGACCTATGTATATTCTGTAGATTCCATATTGTATATATTGTAGTTTCTAGTGTGCCTTAGGCTGATTAAAATATATAATTAATCTTGGGCTGTTCTGTTATCTCGATCTTGAATCCCACGTCTGTGTGCTCAGTTAATAGTTACCGTAAATCGGTTGGTGGCAGCGAGTTTGTGCCAAGGATCATTGTGGGGCGGCCAGTGAGATTTGGGGAGGTTTTTATATATTCCGTCCGCGGAGGTCAGGGGAATGTATACCCTACTCTCACCGGGAGCCCTTCAAGCATCGGCACAGTAGAATAGCGGCCTCCTTGCTTATTGTCAGGCAATTCCATATTTGGCCTGACTATAAGAGGGGCGCTAGAGAGCTTGTCACGTGCTCTGTCTGTCGGACGGGTGGTAGAAAGGAAGGACGTAATTCCCGCTTCCTACCCCCCGATCCCGACATATTGGTGGCAGCAGTGGGATCGAGATAATAGTGTGTGTGAGTATGAGACCCATACTCCCAAACACTAAAGACTGCCAGTAGCAGCTGTGGCTGCTGGGGTCTACAGACCAGACCAACACTAGAGTGTCAGAGTGCAGATACTGTAAGGTGTGTGGGCGCATCAGGTTGCAGTTCTGTGTCAGTGACCAAAGTCTGCAACAATGGCTGAGGGCACCAGGAGCTACAAAGCTAAAGAAATGGCCGATGCTCTGGCCAGAGGCGAGGAGATGGAGGACTGTGAGGTGGACAGCAATGATGAGGTTGTCCACGATCCCTCCAAGAGCCCGACGCCAGAGAACAGCTTTACAAAGGACATCACACAACCTGGCACTTATGGACAAGATGAGGAGGAGCACACCCAAATATCCTCAGGGAGCCAGATGCCAGTCCTCTGCTTCGCAGTGGACAGTGAATCACCAGGCTCTGCAGCATGCCACAGATCACCACTTGCCAATCCACCGAGCCTGGCAGGCTCTGATGCCCTGCTACAACTGGCTATGGCCCTATCCCAGGCTGGAGACCGGAAGGGCTACCAGGACCTCATGACAGACCGCAAGGCAGAGCGTGAGGCTGCAGAGAGAGAGCGCAAGGCAGACCGTGAGGCTGCAGAGCGACAGCAACAGGCAGAGCGTGACCACCAGATGTGGCTAGCTCAGCTCCAGCCCTCATCATCCACCCGTGACCATCGAGACACTAAGCTTCCAAAGGTCGGTGTTGAGGACTTCCCAGTGCTGGAGAAGGATGGAGACTTGGACTCTTTTCTGACTGCCTTTGAATGGACTTGCTGGCAGCACCATCTGGACAAGACACCAGTGGGCCAAATACCTGACCCCCCGCTTAAGGGGTAAGGCCCTGGAAATTCTTGGGGACGTGCCTGCTGAGGCAGATCAGGGCTATTACACCATCAAGCGGGCCCTGATCCAACAGTACAACCTTACTCCGGAGTCCTACCGCAAGAAGTTCTGGAGCCTGCAGAAGGGACCAAAGGACACCTGGGCTGACCACCGGTGGGCCCTTGCCAGAGCTGCCGACCACTGGACCCAAGGCCTGCACCTTACCACCAGACCAGAGATCCTGGATTTGTTCATCACGGAGCAACTCTTGTGGAACTGCCCGGAGGATCTCCGCCAGTTCATCCGAGACCAGAAGCCAAAGGGGTCCACTGCTACAGCCGCCCTGGCGGATGACTACACCAACAATCGGGCCCCGGAGGCCAAGAGAGCAGCCGCCAGCAGCACTTGGAGAGGGGGTAAGATGAATTCTTCGACTGCCCCACCTGCACCTAGACTGCAGGGGGTGTCCCCCTCAACCCCCCTCTCCAGGCCCGTGGCAGAACCAAGGCGGTGCCACCAGTGCAACCAACCTGGACACTTCAAGGCCATGTGCCCTCAGCGTCCCAAGGCCTCGGCCCCGTCCACATCCCAAAAACCGTCCACGGTGTGGTGTGTGGGTGGGGTAGTGGAAGGTCCCGGGACAACTTACAACCCGTCACAGTCGGCCGGTCCACGCCCATGGGACTGCGAGACTGCGCTGCTGAGGTGACTCTGGTACGGCCTGAGATGGTGTCCCCCCAAGACTTGGTACCCGAAAAAACCCTCGCTGTCTCCGGGATTGGAGGCATTGACCCAGCACTGGCCGTCGCCAAGATTTAGATTTATTTGGATTGGGGCACAGGACGAGGGGTGAGGGAGGTGGGGATAACTAATCGGATTCCCACCAAAGTGTTACTTGGGACAGATTTGGGGCGGATAACCTCCCAGTTTGAGGCCCCCGAATCCCCAAGGGCTGATCTTTCAGCCAGTAATGACATACCCCCTGACAATGTTGATGTGTTATCTGTGCATCATGTAAGGGAGGAGGGAGTGAATTCTGAGTTTTCTGCTTACACAGACACCATAGTCACATACACAGCTGCAGTTGTGACAGGGGAGGAGGTTGGAGAAGGGTGTGACAATGCCTCTACAAGTGATCAGCTAGTGAGCAGAGATCTGTTGCCCTCTGCAGGGATAAGCAGAGAGCAGGGTACTGCAGGGGGAGAACCAGTGTGTAAGGTGGGGGCTACCACAGCAAATGCGGGGTACCCAGAGATTTCACAGAGAGGTTCTGTTGCTGCAGGGGGGGAACAGGCAGGTGAGATTGGGGCTGGCCCAGGAGCAGAAGTGCTCCCAGGTAAGATCTCGGTGCAGGGTTCCCCCACAACCGGGGTGTCAGGAAGCCAGGTAGGTCTGCCTGAACCAGCGACTTGGTCAGGAACGGAGGAGGAGCAGGCACGACCCACGGTAACAGTGGCTGTGGCCGCTGTCACCCGCAGTGGGAGTGCTAGAACCCAAGGGGCCTCCCGGAGGTCCGATAGCTCTTCCCCTTCTGACCAAGTGGCAGCCAAGTCAGACGGAGGCCAGGACAAAGGTCCCGGGGTACTGACCGAAGATGTGACAGTCTCGTCGATTCTGGCCACATCTAGTCAGGGGTTTCAGGCATCGTTAGAAGCTGACAACAGCCTGAAAGCTCTTAAGGAGCAGGCGGCATAGCCTCCCTCGGACTCAGACCCAGAGCGAGTGGTCTGGGACCAAGGACGGCTGTACTGAGTCACGGTCCAGCAGGGTTCACCAGAGGCGTGGCCCAGGGACCGACAGTTGGTGGTACCCTATCCATTCTGGACGAAGTTGTTGCGGATTGCACATGAGATCCCGATGGCCGGACACCTAAGGATCGCTAAGACCAAGGCCAGGTTAACCCAGCATTTCTACTGGCCAAAAATGGGGGCCGATGTGGTTGCCTACTGCCGTTCTTGTGACACCTGTCAGAGAGTGGGGAAGGCGCGGCCACGCCCCAAAGCCCCGCTGGTATCTCTGCCCATCATAGATGAGCCTTTCAGGAGGGTGGCTGTGGATCTGGTCAGCCCGCTGGCCATCCCTAGCAACTCCGGGAAACACTTCATACTGACGGTAGTAGACTATGCCACCTGGTAACCTGAAGCAGTAGCCTTGTCGTCCATTCGGGCTGACAAGGTGGCCACCGCATTGCTGAAGATCTTCTCCCGAGTGGGTTTTCCCCAGGAAATGCTCACTGACCGGGGTACCCAATTCATGTAACAGCTGATGGAGGCCCTCTGTAAGCAAGTCCAGGTGCAACATCTGGTGGCCAGCCCGTACCATCCACAGACTAATGGCCTGTGCGAGCGGTTCAATGGCACCTTAAAGCAGATGCTTAAGATGTTGGTCGACTCCTATGGGCATGACTGGGAGCGATATCTCCCACACCTGTTATTTGCTTACCGGGAGGTTCCACAGGCCTCAACGGGGTTCTCACCTTTTAAGCTCCTGAACGGGCGACGTGTGCGGGGCCCCCTGGCTCTGGTGAAAGAGGTTTAGGAAGGGGATTTGGCTACCCCTGGAGTGTCTGTCATTGAGTATGTCATGCGCTTCTCGGACAAAATGCAGGCCTTGACGCAGCTGGTGCACGACAATATGGCTCAAGCCCAGACCGATCAGAAGCGGTGGTACGACCAGAATGCCTGTGAGAGGACCTACTAAGTTGGTCAAAAGGTGTGGGTACTGGTCCCCGTACCACAGGATAAGCTTCAGGAAGCCTGGGAAGGCCCATACCTCATGTACCAGCAGCTCAACCCTGTAACGTACCTGGTCACCCTGGACCCTGCCCGTGGAAGGTGGAAGGCCTTCCATGTGAACATGATGAAGGCACATTATGAGCGGCGGGAGGCATGTGCACTCCCCGTGTGCAACCTGCCCGAAGAGGGAGAGGCGGAAACCCTCTTGGATATGCTAGCCCAGGTCAGGGCGGGTGTATCCATTGAGGATGTGGAGGTTGGCCACCAGCTTTTAGAGGACCAACGGTCCCAGCTGTGGGCCACGCTACGCCCTTTCCGGGAGTTGTTTACCAACCGGCCTGGAAGGACTGAGGTGGCCGTCCATCACGTTGACACTGGGGATCATCCCCTGATCCGGCATTCAGCATATCGGGTCTCCCTGGAGGTAGAGCAGCACATGCGCCAGGGGATTGACGAGATGCTGAAGCTGGGGGTGATCCAGGCATACAACAGTGCTTGGGCCTCACCTGCAGTCCTCGTCCCATAGAAGGACCGAACCACTCGGTTCTGCATGGACTACAGGGGGCTCAATGCTGTCTCGGTCGCCAATGCATACCCAATGCCATGCATCGATGACCTGCTCGATCAGTTGGCCGGGGCTCAGTACCTGACCATCATGGATCTGAGCCGGGGATATTGGCAGATCCCCCTGACTCGCGAGGCCAGGGAGCGCTCTGCCTTTACTACCCCATTTGGATTGTACGAGTCCACGGTGATGCCCTTTGGAATGAAGAATGCCCCTGCCACTTTCCAGCAGATGGTCAACACCCTGCTCAAGGGACTTGAAGGGTACGTGGCCGTGTACCTGGATGACATTGCCGTCTTCAGTCCCACCTGGGACTGGATCACCTAGAGCATCTAGCACAGGTGCTTAGGTGGATCCACCAGGCAGGTTTGACCATCAAGCCGGGAAAGTGTCAGCTGGCCATGAGCGAGGTCCACTACCTGGGTCACCGGGTAGGTGGGGGAGCTCTGAAGCCCGAGACTGAGAAAGTGGAGGCCATCACATCCTGGCCCACCCCCAGAACCAAGAAGCAGGTGATGTCCTTCTTGGGGACCGCCGGGTACTATAGGAGGTTTGTTCCACACTATAGTAGCCTGGCAAAGCCCCTGACGGACCTCACCAAGAAGAAGCTGCCCTCTGCACGTAAAGGGTGCCCTGTCCAGCTCACCAGTACTACAGGCAGCCGACTTCCCATGGCCGTTTGTAGTACAAACCGACGCCAGTGACTTCGGCCTCGGTGCAGTGCTCAGCCAGGTGGACTCTGCAAGCCAGGAGCACCCCGTCTTGTATCTGAGCATGAAGCTGTTGCCGAGGGAGGTGGCCTACTCCACAATGGAAAAGGAATGCCTAGGCATAGTGTGGGCTCTGCAGCGTCTGCATCCCTATCTATACGGGCGCCGCTTCATCATGGAGACGGACCACAATCCCCTCAGCTGGTTACACACCGTCTCCTGGATGAATAGGAGGTTGTTGCGATGGAGCCTTGCGCTCCAGCAGTACAACTTCACCATTCGCCAAAAGAAGGACCGTGACCATGGTGATGCAGTAATATTTCATGAACCGTGCTTCCTATAAATATGGCAGGCAGAAATGTGGCATCGGGGCCGGCTGACGAGTTCAGCCCATATTTTATATAGTTGTGGGACCTTCGGGAAGTACCTCAAACGTGATATAGGCCAGTGGGGAACCAGCAGACCAGCCATGCATCCTACCATTTTAAAGCTAAAATCATAACTGTCAAAATGAGAGCATTGGTGTCCGCCTATGACATTCCCAGGCAAAGTTATGGCCAATAATCCCTTTGGGATATTACTTTGACTCAAGGCAGGGGGAGTGGCAGTGCTCCCCTGTGAGGTCACTAAGGTAGGAGGGGACAGGGATTGCGCTTGTTTGATAACCTCAGTGCAGCCATTTTCAGCTTGTTCTTGCTCGGAGTTCTGTGTCTGAGAACACATGTGAGGAAGTTCCTGGAAGCCTGGTCGAACAGCGCCCCCCTGTGACCAGACGCACAAGGTAACTGCTTGAACTGTATGCCTGTTTGTAAACCATACTTATTGTAAATGTACTCTGACCTATATATATTCTGTAGATTACATATTGTATATATTGTAGTTTCTAGTGTGCCTTAGTCTGATTAAAATATATAATTTATCTTGGGCTGTTCTGTTATCTCGATCTTGAATCCCACGTCTGTGTGCTCGGTTAATAGTTACCGTTAATCGGTTGGTGGCAGCGAGTTTGTGCCAAGGATCATTGTGGGGCGGCCAGTGAGATTTGAGGAGGTTTTTTTATATTCCGTTCCCGGAGGTCGGGGGAATATATACCCTACTCTCACCAGGAGCCCTTCAAGCATCGGCACAGTAAAATAGCGGCCTCCTTGCTTATTGTCGGGCAATTCCATAATTGGCCTGACTATAAGAGTGGCGCTAGAGAGCGCGTCATGTGCTCTGTCTGTCGGTCGGACGGGTGGTAGAAAGGAAGGACATAATTCCCGCTTCCTACCCTCCGATCCTGACAATCAGACTCCAAGTTAGGCAGCCAACAGTCACCACAGAGACGTCCAGTGTTGGTCTCCTAAAGGGTGCTTTACACGCTGCAACATCGCTAACGATATAAGTGTCTATCTGCTGAACGTGTTCTCGGGGATATGTCTAGTTAGTTCTGTTTTCTAACGCTGGATTTTCTGTGTGAATTGCATTGTATAGATCAGGTATGCTTGATTGGTAGTAGTGGCAGACTTAAATGACTTAAATGTCATAAGGCACGTTCAAGGTATACGCCCTTGCTACAGACTTCGGACTAGCCATCTTCTGAGTAGTGGGAAAAGGCCAATCAAGGTCCTTGTTGGGTGTCCGTAAAACCACAAAATAATAGAAATTCGAGGTAGGATGACCAGAAAACCACATAAACTAAACCTCAAAATAAATATCTTTATTAATAATATTGATTTAAAATATAGACACCATATGTCTTCCAGACAACAATAAACAAATACAAAGTGAGTGAAGCTTAGTTGAAAAATAGAAAGGCGTGAGAGAATGAGTAATAGATCAGTGATAGGTATCGGGTTTCATAGAACCTAAGCTATATCTCTAAATGACCCTTCCTACCAGTGGAGGGTGTCATAATGTTTAGGACCCCCCCCGCTCCAGATGGCTGGCCCTCACTATCCCTATTTTCTACTGGCTTGTGTCCACCACCAACATCCAGGTGCAGAGTGTGTTAAAGACAAACTACATGTAATACACAATAGCGTTAAATGTAGGTTTTTTCACTGAATAGATATTCAATCTGAAAATTTGATATTTGTTAGAAGGGAGCGACAGGGTCTGCCACGCAGGCTCCTGCAGCTCCTCCCGACGCGTTTCCCCCCCTTCTAACGCAATGAAAGGGGGTTCATCAGGGGTACTAAATAGAAGACACCTGTAAGAAAGACAGACATGTGTCACTAATCAAATTCAGGAATAAACATGCTTCCTTGAACCAATGTGTGCAGCAAAGATGACTTACTTAGAAAATGGTTAAAGCCAGTGACTCAATAAGTCTTCTGACCAGGATAGGTGCGACAGGTATTACTGTATCCTTTTTTCACAAGATCCCCTATTGTTCCATCAGGATAAATGGACTTATAAGAGGGGTTATGTCTTTGGACTTACTACAAAACAAAAAGAGTGAAGAGGAAAACAGTCCCTTAGGGCAACATACAGATTGCACAGAGTCACTATGACAAGGATGGCAATAATTTCGTGTATCAACATGCGTAAATTCTTGAAAACCACATATGGCATAGGATCACTATAATGTGGATGGTAATAAAAGATAAAGAAGATGCAAAGAGAACCTGATTGTTCCTTAGTGAGCAGGGGTCCAACGGATGTATTATATTTTCCAATTTAAATGAAGAGAGAATCTGTAATGAACAATCAAAATATCCCTGTTAGAGCCATGATGGAGCAGAGGGCCATACCCCAAAAGGCAATTATATCTACCCTTTGACACCAATATGTCAGGGTCGGAGTAGTTCCAGCCTGATCCCTGGAGAATTTTCATCACACGGCTCCTAGATGTAAAAAAAAAGGGAGTCTCCATCATACCCCCATTTACATATCAGTCATGCATGAACCCTCAAATCACAAAAGATATACCTGCAAGAGAGAAGATACCATCCGAGGAACATCTATGTAACAACCTGCTGCAGTCAGCAATAAATGATAGGCCACCGATAGAGGGGAAAACAGAATATATGCCTGTAATGAAAAGGACTTCCTTATTAGTCCTAGGAATTAAAAGGTACTGAGGTCCCACCTGTTATAGGTCAGACCTGCAAAAGCAGACTAAATCAGTATCAATGGAAGGCCCCCTTTGCACATACAAAGCATTCACCCCTCCTGGTTTAGGAGGAAGGTACATACCCAAAGAAGTCCTCTAGACCACTCCACCTGCAAAGACCCTGTCCGGGTCCCGAGTGCCGATACACATCTGAAACGCAGGGAGTGGTGCTGGAAATCCAGTATGTTGCCTGTATCCTAGTGATGTCAGTGTCCTGCACATGGATCTACTATGAAGGGGTATTTAAAATCGCCGCGTCCCGGAAGTTAGGGGCGGAGTCATCATCCCTTCCCTGCTCACTTTGAGAGTGACAGGAAAAGGGACCTATGGAGACACAGGATCTCCTGATGTTGTGAACGATCACGCCCACTTCCTGTTTGCGTAATGATTGAAAGGAGAATGATCCTATCAGAGCCAAGAGTGTGACTCTTGGCATACTGGTGACGCCCACCTCTTATTTACAATCGATTTTAGCAGGGAAGATGCTAATCATCCTATGCAAGAAGGACCTGCCCGGAAGTATGCGTCATATGATTGACGCTGTGGCGAATGACACTGCGTTAACGCCCAGCTCCTATTCTCAGTCAGATTTAGCAGGGAAAATGCTAATCGTTTTATGCAAATAAAGACGTGCCCGAAATCATGCGTCATAGGAATGACGCTGCGTTGAACTAAACTGCTTATTTTGCTGGATTGACTAACAAATATGAATTCACCCCATATGTCTCACATTATAGAATGCCCATTGTAAGGTATACACAATACGACAAGCGGGGATAAACGTCATCCCTGATCAGATTAAGCATTCCACGGTCAATTAGGACCACGGAATGAGGCGGATAATAGTAATGATAGATCAAACGTGCTAAGGAGAGCACAACAATGTTAAGCATTATTTTCCCGTTGGTAACAATTCTTGTCAGATATCCCCCATTTCCTAGCTCCAGTGCTTATAGGGGAGACCCTTGATCTTACCCTTTGGTAACCTATCGCTCATTGAGGACCCCCCCCCCCTCTTTTTAGTTTTATGTTATTAATTTTTAAATGTGTAAATAAAAGCACCAATCCCTCACACACTACATATGGTCCAAGGAAATTTAGATATAGTATATACAAACATGAAAAAGAAACAAGGTGGGTATGGATGACCCACATAAATTTAATATCACGGCTTTCTATCAGTTGTAGCAACCCTTTTTCCCATTAGATGAAGCTGACATAACTAATGTTTTCATTCAAGCCCCCCGGGGAGACTACACCCAGCAAAAAAATCCATCTTGCTTCACGTTGCAAGATGGTTCTGTCCCAGTCTCCTCCACGTACCGGTCTTTTAACCACCTCTATGACCTGAAAGGAGATGGTTCTAGTATCGCCATTGTGGTACTCATTCACATGCCGTGAGATGGCCGTATCTCTCTTGTGGCTGATGTCACCCAGGTGTTCTCCAATCCTCACTCGCAGCTGCCTCCTGGTTTTGCCAACATATCCCAGGGGGCAGCTGCAAGTACAGAGATAGACCACCCCCTGGGTCCTGCAATTGGCAAAGTCTCTGATCTTAAAGACCCTGCCAGTCCCCAGATTGGAAAATTCTTTAGTCTGATTTATGAAGATGCAGTAACTGTATCTACCACACCTAAAGGTCCCCTGTGGTTTTCGGTCCAGCCAAGTCCCCTCCCCTCTTGGGGGTATGAAATGGCTGTGCGTGAGGTGATCCCTAATGGATTTCCCCCTCCTAAAAGTAACGCTTGGGTGTGGAGAGACGTATTTACCTATATCCGGGTCTGATCTTAAAATGGGCCAATACTGTCTGAGTATCTCCATAACCGTAGGGTTTTGGTCGTCAAATGTAGCCACCAATCTTGTGGTCTCATTGTCACCCAGTTTTTCTTTTGGCCTGAGTAATTCTCTCATTGACTGGGACTGCGCATGTTTATACGCAGGTTCAATAACCCTTGGTGGGTAACCTCTCTGCTGGAATCGTCTTTTCATCTCTTGTGCCTGACCATCAAAATCACTGAGGGAGGAACAGTTTCTTCTTAATCGAAGAAACTGTCCCTTAGGGATACCCCTCCTGAGGGGTGCTGGGTGGTAGCTCTCCCACCTCAGGAGACTGTTCGTGGCTGTAGGCTTTCTATAAATGGTTGTAGCTAAATTCCCTTCCAAATCCCTAGTGATTTTCAAATCTAGGAATGCCAAGGAACTGAAGCTCATCTCGAAGGTGAATCTCAGACCGATGTTGTTTGAGTTCAATTTGTCCAAAAAATGCACAAACAATGACTCGCCCCCCGTCCAGAGGACGAGGATGTCATCTATATAACGCCCCCAAAATTGTATATGGGGGGAAAAGATGACATCCCCGTCCACGAACACGTGGGTATCCTCCCACCAGCCCAGGAACATGTTGGCGTATGTGGGAGCAAAAGGGCTCCCCATCGCCGTGCCCCTGAGCTGGTGGTATATCTTGCCATCAAAAGAGAAGTAGTTGTGTGTCAAAATGAAACGTAGCAAGTTGGTAATAAATCTGCTGTGCTCACGGCATTGGTTTCTGCGCGTGGAGAGGAAGAATTGCACCGCCTCCAACCCTTTGTCGTGAGGAATACTACTGTAGAGCTGCTCTACATCAATAGATGCTAGTATGGTATCTGGTTCTAATACAATGCCCTCTAGCTTGGACATGAGATCACTAGTATCCCTTATGTATGAAGGCAAGCTAGTAACAAAGGGGCGCAGGATCGTGTCCAAGTATATGCTGGAATTCTGGGCCATGGCGTCAATTCCTGAAACGATAGGGCGACCCCTCAGTGGGTGCAGCCCCTTGTGGATCTTAGGGATCGCATAAAAAGTGGCGCAAACAGGGAATTTCTGATACAGAAATTCAAATTCTTTATCAGAGAAAAGTCTTGATTCCAGGGCTTCATTTAGGAGGGCTAGAAGTTCTCCCAAATAGAGAGAATCTGTAATGAACAATCAAAATATCCCTGTTAGAGCCATGATGGAGCAGAGGGCCATACCCCAAAAGGCAATTATATCTACCCTTTGACACCAATATGTCAGGGTCGGAGTAGTTCCAGCCTGATCCCTGGAGAATTTTCATCACACGGCTCCTAGATGTAAAAAAAAAAGGGAGTCTCCATCATACCCCCATTTACATATCAGTCATGCATGAACCCTCAAATCACAAAAGATAGAAAGCCGTGATATTAAATTTATGTGGGTCATCCATACCCACCTTGTTTCTTTTTCATGTTTGTATATACTATATCTAAATTTCCTTGGACCATATGTAGTGTGTGAGGGATTGGTGCTTTTATTTACACATTTAAAAATTAATAACATAAAACTAAAAAGAGGGGGGGGGGTCCTCAATGAGCGATAGGTTACCAAAGGGTAAGATCAAGGGTCTCCACTATAAGCACTGGAGCTAGGAAATGGGGGATATCTGACAAGAATTGTTACCAACGGGAAAATAATGCTTAACATTGTTGTGCTCTCCTTAGCACGTTTGATCTATCATTACTATTATCCGCCTCATTCCGTGGTCCTAATTGACCGTGGAATGCTTAATCTGATCAGGGATGACGTTTATCCCCGCTTGTCGTATTGTGTATACCTTACAATGGGCATTCTATAATGTGAGACATATGGGGTGAATTCATATTTGTTAGTCAATCCAGCAAAATAAGCAGTTTAGTTCAACGCAGCGTCATTCCTATGACGCATGATTTCGGGCACGTCTTTATTTGCATAAAACGATTAGCATTTTCCCTGCTAAATCTGACTGAGAATAGGAGCTGGGCGTTAACGCAGTGTCATTCGCCACAGCGTCAATCATATGACGCATACTTCCGGGCAGGTCCTTCTTGCATAGGATGATTAGCATCTTCCCTGCTAAAATCGATTGGAAATAAGAGGTGGGCGTCACCAGTATGCCAAGAGTCACACTCTTGGCTCTGATAGGATCATTCTCCTTTCAATCATTACGCAAACAGGAAGTGGGCGTGATCGTTCACAACATCAGGAGATCCTGTGTCTCCATAGGTCCCTTTTCCTGTCACTCTCAAAGTGAGCAGGGAAGGGATGATGACTCCGCCCCTAACTTCCGGGACGCGGCGATTTTAAATACCCCTTCATAGTAGATCCATGTGCAGGACACTGACATCACTAGGATACAGGCAACATACTGGATTTCCAGCACCACTCCCTGCGTTTCAGATGTGTATCGGCACTCGGGACCCGGACAGGGTCTTTGTAGGTGGAGTGGTCTAGAGGACTTCTTTGGGTATGTACCTTCCTCCTAAACCAGGAGGGGTGAATGCTTTGTATGTGCAAAGGGGGCCTTCCATTGATACTGATTTAGTCTGCTTTTGCAGGTCTGACCTATAACAGGTGGGACCTCAGTACCTTTTAATTCCTAGGACTAATAAGGAAGTCCTTTTCATTACAGGCATATATTCTGTTTTCCCCTCTATCGGTGGCCTATCATTTATTGCTGACTGCAGCAGGTTGTTACATAGATGTTCCTCGGATGGTATCTTCTCTCTTGCAGGTATATCTTTTGTGATTTGAGGGTTCATGCATGACTGATATGTAAATGGGGGTATGATGGAGACTCCCTTTTTTTTTACATCTAGGAGCCGTGTGATGAAAATTCTCCAGGGATCAGGCTGGAACTACTCCGACCCTGACATATTGGTGTCAAAGGGTAGATATAATTGCCTTTTGGGGTATGGCCCTCTGCTCCATCATGGCTCTAACAGGGATATTTTGATTGTACATTACAGATTCTCTCTTCATTTAAATTGGAGAATATAATACATCCGTTGGACCCCTGCTCACTAAGGAACAATCAGGTTCTCTTTGCATCTTCTTTATCTTTTATTACCATCCACATTATAATGATCCTATGCCATATGTGGTTTTCAAAAATTTACGCATGTTGATACACGAAATTATTGCCATCCTTGTCATAGTGACTCTGTGCAATCTGTATGTTGCCCTAAGGGACTGTTTTCCTCTTCACTCTTTTTGTTTTGTAGTAAGTCCAAAGACATAACCCCTCTTATAAGTCCATTTATCC
Organism: Anomaloglossus baeobatrachus; assembly: GCF_048569485.1. Taxonomy (NCBI): domain Eukaryota; kingdom Metazoa; phylum Chordata; class Amphibia; order Anura; family Aromobatidae; genus Anomaloglossus; species Anomaloglossus baeobatrachus. The sequence goes on from NC_134358.1 coordinate 407,784,003, forward strand.
TGATGGAACAATAGGGGATCTTGTGAAAAAAGGATACAGTAATACCTGTCGCACCTATCCTGGTCAGAAGACTTATTGAGTCACTGGCTTTAACCATTTTCTAAGTAAGTCATCTTTGCTGCACACATTGGTTCAAGGAAGCATGTTTATTCCTGAATTTGATTAGTGACACATGTCTGTCTTTCTTACAGGTGTCTTCTATTTAGTACCCCTGATGAACCCCCTTTCATTGCGTTAGAAGGGGGGGAAACGCGTCGGGAGGAGCTGCAGGAGCCTGCGTGGCAGACCCTGTCGCTCCCTTCTAACAAATATCAAATTTTCAGATTGAATATCTATTCAGTGAAAAAACCTACATTTAACGCTATTGTGTATTACATGTAGTTTGTCTTTAACACACTCTGCACCTGGATGTTGGTGGTGGACACAAGCCAGTAGAAAATAGGGATAGTGAGGGCCAGCCATCTGGAGCGGGAGGGGTCCTAAACATTATGACACCCTCCGCTGGTAGGAAGGGTCATTTAGAGATATAGCTTAGGTTCTATGAAACCCGATACCTATCACTGATCTATTACTCATTCTCTCACGCCTTTCTATTTTTCAACTAAGCTTCACTCACTTTGTATTTGTTTATTGTTGTCTGGAAGACATATGGTGTCTATATTTTAAATCAATATTATTAATAAAGATATTTATTTTGAGGTTTAGTTTATGTGGTTTCCTTGTTGGGTGTCCCCCTGAGTAGACATGGGTGTCCTCCCGAGTGGACACGGGGTTAGGTTACTGTCCCAGGGATCATAACTGGTCAGAAAATTACCCAACAAATGGACGCCTTTAAGTCCATTTTTAAGTCTGATGGTGGCTTAACCCCCGGACACATGAAAGCAAATACAGTATGTGACAAAATGAAAAGTTGATGTTAATTTGTAGTATGTCAGAATTTGGTCGATTACAACATGAACAATGGAATAAGACATTGAAAGAACAGAGGGGAACTTTGGAAAATGCAGGATCATTTGAAACAGCCCAAGCTTGGTATAGAGTAGCCTGCGCAATTGTAAAAAAAATGTTATATGTGGAGGAAGAAGTATGTGATATGAAAGACAATATATTGTGTTATGCTTACTACAAGTCTCTGCTACAACCACCACCCTATAATGACGCCGAGGGTCCACATTGCTTTGTTTTGTTTCTTGTGGGATGGCCCATCCCTCACAAACACCACCCTGTATTTCTACACCTTCTTCCCCCTCTGATGTCAAACTGCCTCCATTCAGTGACACAGTTACCCAAGTGGCAAGCTCTTCCCTAAACAGCCATCTTGGTACACCCAATGTGTTGAGTTCAGCCAGTCCCAGCCATGTTCCCCTAATTCCATTATTGGCAGCTGATGGAAGTTACTACATTCTTCCGGAACATGTAGCAGCCCTGTTCCCACACTTACCCTCCCCGGAAAGTTTTTTTGATACTCCTGCTTTTAAAAATGCTATCCACAAAAGGTGTGATATTATTGAACCCAGTGAGACTGTCTCTGATCCTGGCCCATCAGCTGCCCCTCCCAAGGAAACAGGTCCCGATCCCCAGACCCGCAGTCGGCTCATACCTGCCATAGTAACCTTCTCCATTCCTAACCGTTCTTCATTAACTAAAGATGAGGACATTCCTGATCAGAGATACACCCCCTCAGTTTCAGAGGTGCCCGAAATCTGGGACCCGATCATGCACTCCGAAATATGGACCAATACTACCCTTGTGGTAGGCATAGGGACCATAGAGACTCAAAGAGTCTCTGCTATTGTCAATTTGGCCAACTCATGCCTCCGCTATTGTGGAGGCTGCTGTGAACATTGTCTGTATGGGAGCTGTTCTGAAGCTCCCGCTGGTGGCCAGGAATGGTAGTGGAGCTAAATATGATTCTGTGACTCAGACAGGTGTCGGTGTTAATTGGGAATTGGGGAAGTCCTATTGCAGACAAGTCTGTTCTATATAGGAGAGCACTTTTTGCCCGGCTGATACCGGTTATAATTGTATATTCCTTGGTCTCTGTTCCTGGCCTGTATCCCTGAGCAAGACTTCTGCAGATAAGTTGTTAGGTTTTTCCTTGCTTCCAGGTTTACACCTTAGGGTGTTGTTTTGCTTTGTGTCTGTTTTCTTGCAGGTGAAGTTTTGTTTTAATTGTGTTGTGCGCAAGGGGGTTTCTACTGTGCTGGCTCTCCTGCAGGAAAAAGGATTTTAGCTCTGTCTGATTTGATTATTTGCTCTTCTGTATTTTTGAGTTCTTTTTTGATATTTTGTTCTCCCATTATTTACAGGAGTACCTGATATATTGGGGGTGAGGTCGTATGATCTCCAGGGCTTTTTACTATCAGGAGTTTGGTATTTTTCTATAGGGATTTTGTACTGACCACAATCAGATCCTTTCCTTTCCTTTGTATCAAGTTAGTTGGGCCTTGCCTTTGCTAATTCTATTTTTTTTATCTGACTATTGTGTTTTCCTATATCACCGTAATCTTTGTATGTGGGGTGGCTACTTACTCCTTTGGGGACTACTCTGAGGCAAGGAAGATTTCCTCATTTCATTCTGTGAGGCCTAGCTAGTTTATCAGGCTGTGACGTGGCTTCTAGGATTTTGGGAACGGTCCACGGCTACTTCTAGTGTGGTCTGATAGTTAGGGGATTGCGGTTAGCCCAAATTCCAACTACTCATGTTTCTTGTTTTTTTTTCACCAATGGGAGTTTTTTGTAATCTTCCACAGTTACTGGATCATAACAGGGGGCATAGTAAAAGCTATAGCGCAAGCAGGGGGACCATAAATACAATCTGTTTTTCACTCCATCATAGGTAAAGAGGGCAAAATTCAATTCACGGATCTGGCTGTTACAGAACCAGGAAATATTTCTTTTAATATGATCATACATGCAGTAGGACCAAGATATGATGCCGACAAACACCAGCACTGTGTAGAGGGTTTACAGTTGACCATATCCCATGTACTTGAACTGACCAGGAAGAAACACTTCCAATCCATTGCCATTTCTGCAATCAGCAGCGGGACCTTTGGTTTCCCAGTCAAACAATGCACACAGGCTATTGTGGATGCAATAATTAGTTACTGTCCCATATCCTCACTAGAAGAAATCCATCTGGTTAGTACACGTCCTGACACCGCACGATACTTCAAAGAAGCAACTCGTCCTTTGGCTATGACCCCTGACTACCCCAGTCACTTACTGCAGCCAGAAAGTTCTTCCACATCACCACCTCCAGGGGCATCTGATAAATTACTTCCTGGCCTACCAGCACCCCCTATTGTCATGCTCCCAATAGCTCCAACGGGTGAAACCATTCTGGACCCTAAACCAGAAAAACCCAAGTATGTCCCCTTTACCCCAGTCTAAGTGAATAGCCTACTCACTCAGTTACCAGACCCGGAGAAGCAGTCTATGCCTTTTACAGAAGACTTCAGAAAATCTGTACAACCTATTCTTCAACTTGGACGGATCTATTCCAACTTAGCCAGCATCAAAGCCGGTACTGTTTTTTACCAACTCATGGAATATGCTCTTGACCAGAGCGCTCTGGATTCAATGGAGGACTTTAGATCTGGAGTTGAGTTCTGCCGCCAAGTCCAAGCATGGGCAAAAGATCGCCTAGTGGACTCCTCTACCAATTTCACCAACACATCTCAAGAAGATAATGAGTCACCTGAAAAATTCTACATGAGATTATTCACTTCCTTTGGTGATCAAGGCTATGACATGTCTGTAACATTCCAATGTGTTCACTTCATAACTTCCTTTGTTAAAGGACTTAAGGACTCTATCAGATCAAAAATTGAGGACACCAGACCCAAATACCCGGAGCTCCCCACTAAACAGGTTTTCCTCATTGCTAAATCCATTTAGACAACATTTGCCTCCACCAAATCTACCCCTGATAGTCAACCGGTTATGGACAATGCTCCTGTTAACCAAGACCAACAGACCCAATGCCAGATGTACCCTCCTCTTGAAGTGTACTCACCTCAACGACCTTATCCAGGTGGACCCCAGCAACGACTTCCACCCAGGAATCGTAAAGATACTATGTGTTTCAGATGTGGCAACTATGCACGCAGAAGAAACTGCAGGACTTGTATGCAGGAAGCACTCCTCGCCGAAAACAGTGGTCACCCACAGAACAACTACGGCAACCATCCACAACAAGTATACTGTCCAAAGGAAATTGGCAAGCCTGTGTTAAATGCTTTTACAAATATTATTGTCACCAATACTCCTTCTAAATCAGGCCCCATACTGACAGTATCTCTTGATGTTAATGGGCAAACCTTGCCTTTCCTGGTCGACACAGGTGCAGCCAGATCAGTTATATGTGCCTCCAGGACTTTGAAGACCTGCCTTTGATCTCCCCAGATTGGTTGACCTGTGTAGGGGTTGACAGTAGGCATGTCTCTTCCCCACTAACTTACCCTATTCCTGTTGGACAAATACAAAAGGCTTAGAGCTTCAATTGTATATAATGAAGATGGGATGCACCTGTTTATGCCCGATTCACTGACGCCAGAAGATGCCTGCCTTCTCAAAGGTGCCCCACTAATCTTCATTGCTCTGGCACCACCTCTGATACCGGAATACTATTTCAATCAAATCCCTTCAGATTGCTGGTCAAAAAGCCCAGATGACATTGCATACCTTCCGGTTTCACCTTTACAGGTTTTCCTAAAACCAGGAGCCACCGTATCTCGAATACATTAATATCCCCTAAATGCCAACCAAGAGGAAATGCCTTGAGGGACCAATCCAATCCCTCCTTGCAATTGGTGCCCTGATCCGATGAGTCTCTCCTGCCAATACCCTTCTATTTCCGGTAAAAAAAGAAGACTGCCAAGAGAGAACTAGAAAAAAAGGCAGAAAATAAACCCATTGTTACCTAATAAAAAAAAACCCCATAAAATTCAATACTTTATTAATCAAACCAAAACAAAGTGCAAATTAAAAACAATGTTGTTTGGAATGCATATTCAGGTCACAGGGATGATTCTGGGCAAATCCCTATTCTCCCCCTTCCTGACCGCGGGGGTTGGCACCCTATTTTAATATACGCAGTGGCGCCCCCGCTCGACGTGGACTGACCCTTCAGGCCCTATCCGTACAATCTTATAAGTGCTGCTGATCACTATATGGGCCTACGCATAGTATCTCAGTGAGATTCTCACACATCCATTCAGACACTATTAAGAACCCTATATTGGATAGATATTCCAGGTTCTACCCTTATCTATATTTAGATCCAATGTTATACAAAACACATAATCAGTTTCTCCAGCCTAAAGGCACAGTCAATGTCGCCTATGCAACAAAATTGCTAGATGTCAATCAAGAATAGTGTAGCCAAATGACTACTGCTTCGCTACTTCGCGTAGTTCACTGCCCGACGCGTTTCTTCTCCTGGACCATAAATCAAACGGAGGTTCATCAGGGGCTGTCCATAGCGGAATCGCATAGATGGCAGACTGAAAACATCAATATGTCTCCGTTAGAGGACTAAACACCTTTCCATAGAGCCAAAAATACAGTATTCCACAAATAATCCATTACTCACATTATTATTGTGCCAAGAATAATCAATTGATCCTCCAATGAGGTGCGGTACCTGGCTGTGAATTAACATATGATATATAAGTCTATCACATATCTCATTTAAATTCAATAAAATTCCATTTCCACCCGTACTTACTTAGAAATTTCACTGTACAATTATACACATTTTGTTTGTTCCACAGAACATAAAACGATCCTCCAATAAGGTGCTGTAATCAGCTGTAAACCAATAAAATGCATATACATACATCAGCCCACCTTCTCTTAGGTCAAAAACAGGTCCCAATTCCAGTAATACTCACTCAGATGTCTCACTAGGTATACAGGCAGGACGCATGCCGATGGTATGGAGTGTAATGGCGTCTGATTCATTCAGAATGCTGAGTGATTTAAATCTCCCTCCATGGACAGCGTCATATTGCCTCACTTCCGGTCTGTTTCTTAGTGACAAGCACGCTATGGAGGAGGCGTTAACCTGCCTCGTCCCTGGTGTTTGATTGTCAGCTGATCCTCCCCATACGTGACGCTCAATGCCGCACTTCCGGTCTCAACCATCAGCTGTTACGTACTCTGGTAATCCCGTGGGATTTCCCCACTTCCGGTCTCGGAGGTCAGAGTCTCATTACTCCGTCCCCTTCCCAGTCTTTATAGTTAACTGGTCCACATCCTGAAGGGGGCGTTTCTAGACTATTATACTAGCAAACCACTGCCAGGAACCGCTCACATGGGAGCGGCGTCATAATACTCCATTTCCACTACTGGCAGTCAGGACGTGCGTGTACTGAGCGCCACGTCATTTTGCCCTCTTTTCTTTTAAAGGGGAACAACATGATTTACAGTCCTGGGACTCAGAATGAATCAACTAATTCCTCCTTATTTATATCTCAGGATTCCCAAAAGGAAATATCCAATTAGGGATCTACCTGGGACATTCCATGAATTAAGACCTTAATCACCTCCAAGGAAGCCTGATGCCAAGGAAGCCTTTTCTGAGCTGCTCAATGAAGAAACCCCCACACAAACACAGACCCTAAGATCCATCGTCTCCGATCTATTGATTGGATATAAGGAAAACATTAAATCTTGGTGGGAGGTGCAGTCCCTCGAGAACTACATTTAAAACCGTTTTGTTCCCAGAGGCCTGCGAATATCCATCATACCTGCCCCAAGATCTAGGTCAACAGAACTACTGGTAAAGTGGGAGGAGGAATCCATTTCATCATCTGTAAGATTTATGGGGATTCTACTCGAAGAGGAGAAGAATACCCTACAAAAGACCACTGTGAGATTGCAGGAACTCATAGAGACTGCTCTCAAACATAAGACAGAGACAGACTTTGCCAGTAGGGAAGCAACCTTAAAAACCTCAGTTGAACGTTATAGACTCAGCATTAAAGATAGGAAACATAAGAGATATATAAGGGACCTTAAGGATTTTAGGGATAAGCAGGCATATAATTACCAGGAGAATAGTCGAAACACCTTTCCGAGTGACGTTTCATCCACTGAAGCTGAGTCCTCGGATTCAGAGAATAGGAATAATAGAAATCCCTGGGTTCCAAGAGGTTCAACGAGGAGGAGATGGAAGGGAGGCTTTGGAAGAGGAGGGCGAGAAGGGGGGGAAAGATACAACCACAACACCCATCAGGGGGGTACAGATGGCTTTGGGTCATCTGGCTCTGGATTGTCCTCTACATCGGTGGCTCCGCCTCCTCCCGCCACCTATTTTTTAGAAAGGAGAGAGATGAGACCCTATGATCTAAGGGAACGGGGACCACCAAAATCGAACAGGGCCTAAGCAGGGTACGGGATGAGATAGGGGTCAGGACACAGGTCATCAATTTGTCAAGTTATGAACTTTCGGAAATTGAGTTATCAGTACTGAGGGCAGGTCTGGGCTTTGTGCCCACAGTAAGATACGATGCCTTTACATGGGTAAAAGACATAAACCTCTTTATTCGGAAACTAAAATGGAAAAAATATTTCACAGTTAACAACTGGATGAGATGTCAAAAACTGGACCTACCACCAGATATGATGAGTGACTTTGAAACCCTGATGGAATTAGAGGAGGAAGGGAGTAGGACCATGGGCGAAAGCCCATTCTTCACACTCAAAAATAAAAGCACAAAGATGCCTCCCCAGGGTGATTATGATAGCACGGAGATATTTTACAAATTGGTGACCTCAGAGCTGACTAAGATTGACCCAAAACATAATCCCACCCCAGCAAACATGACCAAACAAGAGAGAGAGGTTTTAAAGAATTTGGAAAAAAACCTCGAAATAATTGTAAAACCGTCTGATAAAGGCGGAAATACACTGGTCATGAATAGATGTGAATACTTACGGATGTGTTTGGTACTCCTAAACGATAAGGACACTTATGAAATGGTAAGGAAGGATCCAACTGACACCTTCAGGGGAGAACTGAAGGAGCTATTAACCCCTTCACCCCCGGCCACTAAAACACCCTAATGACCAGGCCATTTTTTGCAATTCTGACCAGTGTCACTTTGACAGGTTATAACTCTGGAACGCTTCAATGGATCCTGGCGATTCTGACATTGTTTTTTCGTGACATATTGTACTTCATGTCAGTTGTAAATTTAGGCCGATACTTTTTGCGTTTATTTGTGAAAATTTAGGAAATTGTGCGAAAATTTTTAAAATTTCGCAATTTTCAAACTTTGAAAATGTATGCCCATAAATCTGAGAGATATGTCACACAAAATAGTTACATAGTTACTTAGGTTGAAAAAAGATCTAGGTCCATCTAGTTCAACCTTCCTCCACCAGTTCCACATTTAGTCACTAAGTCATTTATAACCAACAATGTTTTGTGTACTGAGGAAATCATCCAGCCCTTTTTTAAAAGCTGTTATAGTATCTGCCATTACTACCTCTTGTGGTAGGGCATTCCACAGTCTGACTGCTCTAACTGTAAAGAACCCTTTCCTATTTAGCTGTTGGAATCGCTTTTCTTCCACTCACAAGAGTACATTTCCCACTTGTGTACTTTACATCAGCGCAATTTTCGAAAGAAATTTTTTTTTCGTTAGGAAGTTAGAAGGGGTCAAAGTTCATCAGCAATTTCTAATTTTTCCAACAAAATTTACAAAATAATTTTTTTAGGGACCACATCACATTTGAAGTGACTTTGAGAGGCTTAAGTGACAGAAAATACCCAAAAGTGACCCCATTCTACAAACTTCACCCCTCACACTGCTCAAAACCACATCCAAGAAGTTTATTAACCCTTTAGGTGCTTCACAGGAACCAAAGCAATGTGGAAGGAAAAAATGAAAATTTTACTTTTTAACACAAAAATGTTACTTTAGCCATAACATTTTCATTTTCACAAGGGAGAAAAGAGAAAGTGCACCCTACAATTTATTGTGCATTTTCTCCTGAGTACGCTGATACCCCATATGGGATAAAAATCAATTGTTTGGGTGCACGGCAGAGGTCGAAAGGGAAGGAGCGCCATTTGAATTTTTGAACGCAAAATTAGCTGCACTCCTTAGCGGACGCCATGTCGGGTTTGAAGACCCCCTGAGGTGCCTAAACAATGGAGCTCCCCCACATGTGACCCCATTTTGGAAATTAGAGCCCTCAAATAATTTTTCTAGATGTTTGGTGAGCACTTTGAACACCTGGGGGCTTCACAGAAGTTTATAACGTTGAGCCGTGAAAAGAAAAATAAAAATTTTTACCACAAAACTGTTGCTTCAACTAGGTAGCTTTTTTTCACAAGGGTATCGGGAAAAAATGCAACATAAAATGTATTGTCCATTTTCTCCTGAGTACGCAGATACCTCATATGTGGTGGAAATCAAATGTTTGGGCACACGGCAGAGCTCGAAAGGGAAGGAGCGCCATTTGAATTTTTGAACGCAAAATTAGCTGCACTCATTAGCGGACGCCATGTCAGGTTTGAAGACCCCCTGAGGTGCTTAAACAATGGAGCTCCCCCACAAGTGACCCCATTTTGGAAAATAGAGCCCTCAAATAATTTTCCTAGATGTTTGGTGAGCACTTTGAACACCTGGGGGCTTCACAGAAGTTTATAAAGTTGAGCTGTGAAAAGAATTTTTTTTTTTACCACAAAACTGTTGCTTCAACTAAGTTGCTTTTTTTTTCCACAAAGGTATCAGGAACAATTACACCATGAACTTTATAGTGCAATTTTTCCTGAGTACGACGATACCTCATATGTGGTGGAAAGTAATTATTTGGGCGCATGGCGGGGCTCAGAAGAGAAGGAGCACCATTTGACAGCAAAATTTGTTTGAATCATTAGCGGATACCATGTCACGTTTGGAGACCCCCTGAGGGGCCTAAACAATGGAGCTCCCCCACAAGTGACCCCATTTTGGAAGCTAGACCCCTCAAGGAGTTTATCTAGATGTTTAGTGAGCCCCAAGGGGCTCCACAGAAGTTGATAATGTTGAGCCATGAATACAATTTTCTTTTGTTTTACCACAAAACTGTTACTTGAACCAGGTAGCTTTTTTTTTCACAAGGGTATCAGGAAAAAATGCACCATAAAACGTATTGTGCAATTTCTCCTGAGTACGCAGATACCTCACATGTGGTGGAAAGTAATTGTTTGGCGCATGGGGTGGCTCAGAAGAGAAGGGCACCATTTGACAGCAAAATTGGTTGGAATCATTAGCGGACGCCATGTCACGTTTTTAGATGCCCCCCTATGGTGCCTAAACAGTAGAGCTCCCCCACAAATTACCCAATTTTGGAACTAGACCCCTCAAGGAATTTATCTAGATGTTTAGTGAGCCCCTTGTACCCCCAGGGGCTCCACTGAAAGTTGATAACATTGAACCAGGAAAATTATTTATTTTTTTTTAATTTTTTTTTTTAATTTTTGCAGCAACAAGGTAGCTTTTTTTTTTTTCTTTTTACAACGATATCAGGAAAAAATGCACCATAAAACATATTGTGCAATTTTTCCCGAGTACGCAGATACCTCATATGTGGTGGAAATCAATTGTTTGGGCGCATGGCGGGGCTCAGAAGACAAGGAATGCCATTTGACTTTTCAAACGCACAGACGCAGTGCACTGATCGGCCGCTGCAGGAGGCACGGTCGGATGACATACAAAAAGCGCTGGGGATACGGAAAAAAAAAAAGTCACGCCAAAAATTGAGCAGGGATGCTGATCCGTGCTCAGCGGGACGCACAGACAGATGCGATACTTTTTTTTCCATATCCTCGACGCTTTTTGTATCGCATCAGTCCGTGCGTCCCGCCGAGCGCTGATCAGGGATGCACATAACGGATCCTCATCCCTGCTCAATTTTTGGCGTAACTTTTTTTTCCGTATCCCCGATGCTTTTTGTCACGCCAAAAATTGAGCAGGGATGCCGATCCGTTATGTGCATCCCTGATCAGCGCTCGGTGGGACGCACGGACTGATGCGATTCAAAAAGCGTCAGGGATACGGGAAAAAAAAGTCCCGCCGAAAACTGACCACGGATGCAGATACGTTATCTGCATCCCTGATCAGCGCTTGGCGGGATGCACGGACGCATGAGGTGTAAAAATAGACAGGGGATAGAGGAAAAAAAAAGAAAAAAAAAAAAGTTATACTCACAGTACCCAGAGGATTAGCAGGAGGAACAGCTTTACAGGAGCAGCAGGCAGGAAGCTGGACAGCTCAGCAGAAGACCCAGGAAGAAGGACCCAGCGATAGAGGCAGATGTGATCGGGCCAGTGAAGACCTCGGAGGACCGGTGAAGACAGGTCAGGGGACGTCGGGGGGACAGCAGAGGGGGAGGGGGAGAGCAGAGGGGGAGAGCAGAGGAGGAGGGAGATACCAGAGGAGCTGCAGAATAGAGATCACGAGGGAGGCCGGCAGATTGGGATGTCTGGGGGCAGATCGGGATGTCGGGGGGCAGATCGGGATGTCGGGGGGGCAGATCAGGATGTCGGGGGGGCAGATTGGGATGTCGGGGGGCAGATCGCAGGGGGGCACGGGCAGGGGCCATTATGGGAGCACGCAGGAGCAATCACAGAAGCGCGCAGGGGCTGCAAGGTGAGCACAATACTCACCACTCCTGCTCCTGCTCCACGTGACAGCAGCAGCAGCGGTGGCGTGGTACCACTAGTACCAGCCAGTGCTGCGCGCTGCAGACATGTTGGGGGAGGGTCCCCAGACCAGCACAGGCCTGGGGAGGGCGGCCACCAGCAAATCAAACCGCCCCACTGCACACTGATTGGAGCGATTGCGCGTCATAGCACGATCGCTCCAATCAGTGCTGCAGGGGCTGGGGGCGGCATGTTTGAGATCCACCTATGATCTGCTGTACCTGGTACGGCATGTCATAGCCGGATCTCACAGTATCGCACTATTTCCGGCATTATTTTTACCGAAATCAGTGCGAAAGATGTGGTTGGCGGTTCAGATTTGAACAGCCAATCACATCGATCGTCGATGGGGGGTGGCGATGCCACCCCCCCTGGGGTGAAACAAAGGTCCACTGCTGTAAGAAACAGCAGGGGACATCATTTGAAAGCTGTTGCTATGGCCACGGCAATCAAATGAACTTTAGGACGTAAAATTACGTCCCTGGTCGTTAAGTCACGTTAAAATAGGGCGTAATTTTACTGCCCGCGGTCGTGAAGGGGTTAATCATGGCTAGGGATGATAAACTGATTTCTAAAGAGGAATTCGAATTCCTACTCCCCAAACATCCTAAGATAGCAACGTTTTATACGATGCCGAAAGTGCACAAAGGGCTTGATCCCTTGAAAGGATGACCAATCGTCTCAGGGATCGATGCCCTGTGCCAAAATAGCAGCACGTATATATATCAAATTTTGCGACCATTCGTAACTGCCTTACCATCACACATCAAGGATACGATGGACTTACTTAGGAGAATAGAGGGTATAACTGTAAAGAAAGAGGCTATTCTAGTGTCGATAGATGTGGAATCTTTATATAGCCGAATTCCCCACCAATGTGGACTGAGAGCCATTGACTATTTTCTCTCATCTCGTGGAGTACAATATAACCCCCACAATAAATTCGTACGGGATTTGATAGAATTTATCCTGACTAGAAACTACTTCATGTTTGACTCTAGATTCTACCACCAGCTCAGGGGCACTGCGATGGGGAGCCCATGTGCCCCCATGTATGCTAACTTGTTCCTGGGCTGGTGGGAGGATACAGTGGTTTTTAGTGAAGAGGATTCAATATGGTGCCCCCAGATTTCATTCTGGGGCGTTATATTGATGATATCATTGTGGTGTGGTCCGGGACTAGGGAATCGTTCATCTCATTTGTAGATCATCTGAACATTAATAACTTAGATCTCAGGTTAACATACGAGATTGGAGGGGACAGGATTCCGTTTCTTGACATCTTCATCCAGAAAGATGCAAATGGACGATTAAAGACAGACATATACAGAAAACCTAACTCTACGAATAACCTTTTACATTGGAAAAGTTTCCATCCATTCCCCCTGAAAAAAGGTATCCCCAAGGGGCAGTTCCTGTGAGTACGCAGGAACTGCTCCTTGGTTGAGGACTTTGATAAACAGTCAAAACATCTAAGAAATAGATTCCTACAGAGGGGATACCCATTAGAGACTGTCAATGTGGCCTGTGAATATGCCTGGCAGAGTGAACGGACAAAATTATTGATTCCGAGGAAAAAGGATTAGGGAGAGCAGAAGACAAGGTTAATTGGCACCTTCAACGACAAAAATAGGAAAATAATGGGGATCCTGAGGAAATACTGGGGGATCCTGCGGAATGACCCAGATATTGGGGATTCAGTTACTAATTTACCCTCCGTGACATATCGAAGGGGTCGAACAATCAGGGATCATGTGGTGCACAGTCTGTATACCCCCCCTCAAAAGGTGGGCACTTGGCTGGACAATAGAGAAATGGGGACCTTTAAATGTGGGAAGTGCTCTTTTTGTAAATTCATCACTCCATCAAAAGAATTTACAAGTGTCAGCACAGGGAGGACATATAAAAACAGAAACTTCGCCAATTGTAGGACAGAAGGTGTGGTCTATCTTTGCACATGTACATGTCCACTCAACTATGTAGGGAAGACCAAAAGGCAGTTGAGAACGAGAATCAGTAAGCATCTAGGGGATGTAAGGAATAAAAGAGACACCCCCATTGCCCGCCATATAAATAGCTGTCATGGCGGCGATGTAGGAGCTCTTTCGTTTAGGACCATAGAGACTATCCCAGTCCCGGTGAGGAGAGGGGATTGGGATAAAAAGATCATCCAAAGGGAGACCCGATGGATCTTTTGGCTGTGGACCACACATCCAGAGGGGCTCAATGAGCAGTTGAGTTTCGTGAACTTCATATAATCAGTAGAGATGAGCGAACCGGTCGCGGTTCGGCTCGAGGTTGGTTCGCCGAACGGACCTCCCGTTCGAGTTCGGTTCGTCGAACGTTCGACGAACCGAACTCGAACTGCATAGGAAACAATGGCAGGCAATCACAAACACAGAAAAACACCTAGAAAACACCCTCAAAGGTGTCCTAAAGGTGACAAACAACTCAAACACATTGGAAAGTGACAAGGACATATACTCATGCGAAAACAAAACAGCTGGACAAGGAAAAAGAGGAGGACACACAGATATAGGCATGGCACGCCCTTCTAAAATCATGTAAAACACCGCAAGGTGACTCCAAGCGGAGTCTCCCTTTTTTCCAAAAATTGGGCCACACACACACCCACCCCTTCAGTGGCAGCACTTGTGCCCCAGTTGTACACTTCACAGCTACATTTGCATCAAGCACATTCAAAAATACGCCATTCTTATCCGTCCCCAGGATGACACCGGGGTAGGTAGCAAAGTCTTTCCTGATCCCAGCTCTGTTCATCTTGGCTTCTTTTAAAAACACAGCAAGCAAGGGTTACTCCAAGCGGAGTCTCCCTTTTTTCCAAAAATTGGGCCCACACACACCCACCCCTTCAGTGGCAGCAGTTGTGCCCCAGTTGTACACTTCACAGCTAGATTTGCATCAAGCACATTCAAAAATACGCCATTCTTATCCGTCCCCAGGATGACACCGGGGTAGGTAGCAAAGTCTTTCCTGATCCCAGCTCTGTTCATCTTGGCTTCTTTTAAAAACACAGCAAGCAAGGGTTACTCCAAGCGGAGTCTCCCTTTTTTCCAAAAATTGGGCCACACAGACACCCACCCCATCAGTGGCAGCACTTGGGCCCTAGTTGCAAACAGGATGTTTTGATTTGCATCAAGCACATTCAAAAATACGCCATTCTTATCCGTCCCCAGGATGACACCGGGGTAGGTAGCAAAGTCTTTCCTGATCCCAGCTCTGTTCATCTTGGCTTCTTTTAAAAACACAGCAAGCAAGGGTTACTCCAAGCGGAGTCTCCCTTTTTTCCAAAAATTGGGCCCACACACACCCACCCCTTCAGTGGCAGCAGTTGTGCCCCAGTTGTACACTTCACAGCTAGATTTGCATCAAGCACATTCAAAAATACGCCATTCTTATCCGTCCCCAGGATGACACCGGGGTAGGTAGCAAAGTCTTTCCTGATCCCAGCTCTGTTCATCTTGGCTTCTTTTAAAAACACAGCAAGCAAGGGTTACTCCAAGCGGAGTCTCCCTTTTTTCCAAAAATTGGGCCACACAGACACCCACCCCATCAGTGGCAGCACTTGGGCCCTAGTTGCAAACAGGATGTTTTGATTTGCATCAAGCACATTCAAAAATACGCCATTCTTATCCGTCCCCAGGATGACACCGGGGTACGTAGATAAAGTCTTTGCTGATCCATGACTTGTTCATCTTGGCTTCTTTTAAAAACAATGTAAGCAAGGGTTACTCCAAGCGGAGTCTCCCTTTTTTCCAAAAATTGGGCCCACACACACCCACCCCTTCAGTGGCAGCAGTTGTGCCCCAGTTGTACACTTCACAGCTAGATTTGCATCAAGCACATTCAAAAATACGCCATTCTTATCCGTCCCCAGGATGACACCGGGGTAGGTAGCAAAGTCTTTCCTGATCCCAGCTCTGTTCATCTTGGCTTCTTTTAAAAACACAGCAAGCAAGGGTTACTCCAAGCGGAGTCTCCCTTTTTTCCAAAAATTGGGCCCACACACACCCACCCCTTCAGTGGCAGCAGTTGTGCCCCAGTTGTACACTTCACAGCTAGATTTGCATCAAGCACATTCAAAAATACGCCATTCTTATCCGTCCCCAGGATGACACCGGGGTAGGTAGCAAAGTCTTTCCTGATCCCAGCTCTGTTCATCTTGGCTTCTTTTAAAAACACAGCAAGCAAGGGTTACTCCAAGCGGAGTCTCCCTTTTTTCCAAAAATTGGGCCACACAGACACCCACCCCATCAGTGGCAGCACTTGGGCCCTAGTTGCAAACAGGATGTTTTGATTTGCATCAAGCACATTCAAAAATACGCCATTCTTATCCGTCCCCAGGATGACACCGGGGTACGTAGATAAAGTCTTTGCTGATCCATGACTTGTTCATCTTGGCTTCTTTTAAAAACAATGTAAGCAAGGGTTACTCCAAGCGGAGTCTCCCTTTTTTTCCAAAAATTGGGCCACACAGACACCCACCCCATCAGTGGCAGCACTTGGGCCCTAGTTGCAAACAGGATGTTTTGATTTGCATCAAGCACATTCAAAAATACGCCATTCTTATCCGTCCCCAGGATGACACCGGGGTAGGTAGCAAAGTCTTTCCTGATCCCAGCTCTGTTCATCTTGGCTTCTTTTAAAAACACAGCAAGCAAGGGTTACTCCAAGCGGAGTCTCCCTTTTTTCCAAAAATTGGGCCCACACACACCCACCCCTTCAGTGGCAGCAGTTGTGCCCCAGTTGTACACTTCACAGCTAGATTTGCATCAAGCACATTCAAAAATACGCCATTCTTATCCGTCCCCAGGATGACACCGGGGTAGGTAGCAAAGTCTTTCCTGATCCCAGCTCTGTTCATCTTGGCTTCTTTTAAAAACACAGCAAGCAAGGGTTACTCCAAGCGGAGTCTCCCTTTTTTCCAAAAATTGGGCCACACAGACACCCACCCCATCAGTGGCAGCACTTGGGCCCTAGTTGCAAACAGGATGTTTTGATTTGCATCAAGCACATTCAAAAATACGCCATTCTTATCCGTCCCCAGGATGACACCGGGGTACGTAGATAAAGTCTTTGCTGATCCATGACTTGTTCATCTTGGCTTCTTTTAAAAACAATGTAAGCAAGGGTTACTCCAAGCGGAGTCTCCCTTTTTTTCCAAAAATTGGGCCACACAGACACCCACCCCATCAGTGGCAGCACTTGGGCCCTAGTTGCAAACAGGATGTTTTGATTTGCATCAAGCACATTCAAAAATACGCCATTCTTATCCGTCCCCAGGATGACACCGGGGTACGTAGATAAAGTCTTTGCTGATCCATGACTTGTTCATCTTGGCTTCTTTTAAAAACAATGTAAGCAAGGGTTACTCCAAGCGGAGTCTCCCTTTTTTCCAAAAATTGGGCCCACACACACCCACCCCTTCAGTGGCAGCAGTTGTGCCCCAGTTGTACACTTCACAGCTAGATTTGCATCAAGCACATTCAAAAATACGCCATTCTTATCCGTCCCCAGGATGACACCGGGGTAGGTAGCAAAGTCTTTCCTGATCCCAGCTCTGTTCATCTTGGCTTCTTTTAAAAACACAGCAAGCAAGGGTTACTCCAAGCGGAGTCTCCCTTTTTTCCAAAAATTGGGCCACACAGACACCCACCCCATCAGTGGCAGCACTTGGGCCCTAGTTGCAAACAGGATGTTTTGATTTGCATCAAGCACATTCAAAAATACGCCATTCTTATCCGTCCCCAGGATGACACCGGGGTACGTAGATAAAGTCTTTGCTGATCCATGACTTGTTCATCTTGGCTTCTTTTAAAAACAATATAAGCAAGGGTTACTCCAAGCGGAGTCTCCCTTTTTTCCAAAAATTGGGCCCACACACACCCACCCCTTCAGTGGCAGCAGTTGTGCCCCAGTTGTACACTTCACAGCTAGATTTGCATCAAGCACATTCAAAAATACGCCATTCTTATCCGTCCCCAGGATGACACCGGGGTAGGTAGCAAAGTCTTTCCTGATCCCAGCTCTGTTCATCTTGGCTTCTTTTAAAAACACAGCAAGCAAGGGTTACTCCAAGCGGAGTCTCCCTTTTTTCCAAAAATTGGGCCCACACACACCCACCCCTTCAGTGGCAGCAGTTGTGCCCCAGTTGTACACTTCACAGCTAGATTTGCATCAAGCACATTCAAAAATACGCCATTCTTATCCGTCCCCAGGATGACACCGGGGTAGGTAGCAAAGTCTTTCCTGATCCCAGCTCTGTTCATCTTGGCTTCTTTTAAAAACACAGCAAGCAAGGGTTACTCCAAGCGGAGTCTCCCTTTTTTCCAAAAATTGGGCCACACAGACACCCACCCCATCAGTGGCAGCACTTGGGCCCTAGTTGCAAACAGGATGTTTTGATTTGCATCAAGCACATTCAAAAATACGCCATTCTTATCCGTCCCCAGGATGACACCGGGGTACGTAGATAAAGTCTTTGCTGATCCATGACTTGTTCATCTTGGCTTCTTTTAAAAACAATGTAAGCAAGGGTTACTCCAAGCGGAGTCTCCCTTTTTTTCCAAAAATTGGGCCACACAGACACCCACCCCATCAGTGGCAGCACTTGGGCCCTAGTTGCAAACAGGATGTTTTGATTTGCATCAAGCACATTCAAAAATACGCCATTCTTATCCGTCCCCAGGATGACACCGGGGTAGGTAGCAAAGTCTTTCCTGATCCCAGCTCTGTTCATCTTGGCTTCTTTTAAAAACACAGCAAGCAAGGGTTACTCCAAGCGGAGTCTCCCTTTTTTCCAAAAATTGGGCCCACACACACCCACCCCTTCAGTGGCAGCAGTTGTGCCCCAGTTGTACACTTCACAGCTAGATTTGCATCAAGCACATTCAAAAATACGCCATTCTTATCCGTCCCCAGGATGACACCGGGGTAGGTAGCAAAGTCTTTCCTGATCCCAGCTCTGTTCATCTTGGCTTCTTTTAAAAACACAGCAAGCAAGGGTTACTCCAAGCGGAGTCTCCCTTTTTTCCAAAAATTGGGCCACACAGACACCCACCCCATCAGTGGCAGCACTTGGGCCCTAGTTGCAAACAGGATGTTTTGATTTGCATCAAGCACATTCAAAAATACGCCATTCTTATCCGTCCCCAGGATGACACCGGGGTACGTAGATAAAGTCTTTGCTGATCCATGACTTGTTCATCTTGGCTTCTTTTAAAAACAATGTAAGCAAGGGTTACTCCAAGCGGAGTCTCCCTTTTTTCCAAAAATTGGGCCCACACACACCCACCCCTTCAGTGGCAGCAGTTGTGCCCCAGTTGTACACTTCACAGCTAGATTTGCATCAAGCACATTCAAAAATACGCCATTCTTATCCGTCCCCAGGATGACACCGGGGTAGGTAGCAAAGTCTTTCCTGATCCCAGCTCTGTTCATCTTGGCTTCTTTTAAAAACACAGCAAGCAAGGGTTACTCCAAGCGGAGTCTCCCTTTTTTCCAAAAATTGGGCCCACACACACCCACCCCTTCAGTGGCAGCAGTTGTGCCCCAGTTGTACACTTCACAGCTAGATTTGCATCAAGCACATTCAAAAATACGCCATTCTTATCCGTCCCCAGGATGACACCGGGGTAGGTAGCAAAGTCTTTCCTGATCCCAGCTCTGTTCATCTTGGCTTCTTTTAAAAACACAGCAAGCAAGGGTTACTCCAAGCGGAGTCTCCCTTTTTTCCAAAAATTGGGCCACACAGACACCCACCCCATCAGTGGCAGCACTTGGGCCCTAGTTGCAAACAGGATGTTTTGATTTGCATCAAGCACATTCAAAAATACGCCATTCTTATCCGTCCCCAGGATGACACCGGGGTACGTAGATAAAGTCTTTGCTGATCCATGACTTGTTCATCTTGGCTTCTTTTAAAAACAATGTAAGCAAGGGTTACTCCAAGCGGAGTCTCCCTTTTTTCCAAAAATTGGGCCCACACACACCCACCCCTTCAGTGGCAGCAGTTGTGCCCCAGTTGTACACTTCACAGCTAGATTTGCATCAAGCACATTCAAAAATACGCCATTCTTATCCGTCCCCAGGATGACACCGGGGTAGGTAGCAAAGTCTTTCCTGATCCCAGCTCTGTTCATCTTGGCTTCTTTTAAAAACACAGCAAGCAAGGGTTACTCCAAGCGGAGTCTCCCTTTTTTCCAAAAATTGGGCCCACACACACCCACCCCTTCAGTGGCAGCAGTTGTGCCCCAGTTGTACACTTCACAGCTAGATTTGCATCAAGCACATTCAAAAATACGCCATTCTTATCCGTCCCCAGGATGACACCGGGGTAGGTAGCAAAGTCTTTCCTGATCCCAGCTCTGTTCATCTTGGCTTCTTTTAAAAACACAGCAAGCAAGGGTTACTCCAAGCGGAGTCTCCCTTTTTTCCAAAAATTGGGCCACACAGACACCCACCCCATCAGTGGCAGCACTTGGGCCCTAGTTGCAAACAGGATGTTTTGATTTGCATCAAGCACATTCAAAAATACGCCATTCTTATCCGTCCCCAGGATGACACCGGGGTACGTAGATAAAGTCTTTGCTGATCCATGACTTGTTCATCTTGGCTTCTTTTAAAAACAATGTAAGCAAGGGTTACTCCAAGCGGAGTCTCCCTTTTTTTCCAAAAATTGGGCCACACAGACACCCACCCCATCAGTGGCAGCACTTGGGCCCTAGTTGCAAACAGGATGTTTTGATTTGCATCAAGCACATTCAAAAATACGCCATTCTTATCCGTCCCCAGGATGACACCGGGGTAGGTAGCAAAGTCTTTCCTGATCCCAGCTCTGTTCATCTTGGCTTCTTTTAAAAACACAGCAAGCAAGGGTTACTCCAAGCGGAGTCTCCCTTTTTTCCAAAAATTGGGCCCACACACACCCACCCCTTCAGTGGCAGCAGTTGTGCCCCAGTTGTACACTTCACAGCTAGATTTGCATCAAGCACATTCAAAAATACGCCATTCTTATCCGTCCCCAGGATGACACCGGGGTAGGTAGCAAAGTCTTTCCTGATCCCAGCTCTGTTCATCTTGGCTTCTTTTAAAAACACAGCAAGCAAGGGTTACTCCAAGCGGAGTCTCCCTTTTTTCCAAAAATTGGGCCACACAGACACCCACCCCATCAGTGGCAGCACTTGGGCCCTAGTTGCAAACAGGATGTTTTGATTTGCATCAAGCACATTCAAAAATACGCCATTCTTATCCGTCCCCAGGATGACACCGGGGTACGTAGATAAAGTCTTTGCTGATCCATGACTTGTTCATCTTGGCTTCTTTTAAAAACAATGTAAGCAAGGGTTACTCCAAGCGGAGTCTCCCTTTTTTCCAAAAATTGGGCCCACACACACCCACCCCTTCAGTGGCAGCAGTTGTGCCCCAGTTGTACACTTCACAGCTAGATTTGCATCAAGCACATTCAAAAATACGCCATTCTTATCCGTCCCCAGGATGACACCGGGGTAGGTAGCAAAGTCTTTCCTGATCCCAGCTCTGTTCATCTTGGCTTCTTTTAAAAACACAGCAAGCAAGGGTTACTCCAAGCGGAGTCTCCCTTTTTTCCAAAAATTGGGCCCACACACACCCACCCCTTCAGTGGCAGCAGTTGTGCCCCAGTTGTACACTTCACAGCTAGATTTGCATCAAGCACATTCAAAAATACGCCATTCTTATCCGTCCCCAGGATGACACCGGGGTAGGTAGCAAAGTCTTTCCTGATCCCAGCTCTGTTCATCTTGGCTTCTTTTAAAAACACAGCAAGCAAGGGTTACTCCAAGCGGAGTCTCCCTTTTTTCCAAAAATTGGGCCACACAGACACCCACCCCATCAGTGGCAGCACTTGGGCCCTAGTTGCAAACAGGATGTTTTGATTTGCATCAAGCACATTCAAAAATACGCCATTCTTATCCGTCCCCAGGATGACACCGGGGTACGTAGATAAAGTCTTTGCTGATCCATGACTTGTTCATCTTGGCTTCTTTTAAAAACAATGTAAGCAAGGGTTACTCCAAGCGGAGTCTCCCTTTTTTCCAAAAATTGGGCCCACACACACCCACCCCTTCAGTGGCAGCAGTTGTGCCCCAGTTGTACACTTCACAGCTAGATTTGCATCAAGCACATTCAAAAATACGCCATTCTTATCCGTCCCCAGGATGACACCGGGGTAGGTAGCAAAGTCTTTCCTGATCCCAGCTCTGTTCATCTTGGCTTCTTTTAAAAACACAGCAAGCAAGGGTTACTCCAAGCGGAGTCTCCCTTTTTTCCAAAAATTGGGCCCACACACACCCACCCCTTCAGTGGCAGCAGTTGTGCCCCAGTTGTACACTTCACAGCTAGATTTGCATCAAGCACATTCAAAAATACGCCATTCTTATCCGTCCCCAGGGTGACACCGGGGTAGGTAGCAAAGTCTTTCCTGATCCCAGCTCTGTTCATCTTGGTTTCTTTTAAAAACACAGCAAGCAAGGGTTACTCCAAGCGGAGTCTCCCTTTTTTCCAAAAATTGGGCCACACAGACACCCACCCCATCAGTGGCAGCACTTGGGCCCTAGTTGCAAACAGGATGTTTTGATTTGCATCAAGCACATTCAAAAATACGCCATTCTTATCCGTCCCCAGGATGACACCGGGGTACGTAGATAAAGTCTTTGCTGATCCATGACTTGTTCATCTTGGCTTCTTTTAAAAACAATGTAAGCAAGGGTTACTCCAAGCGGAGTCTCCCTTTTTTTCCAAAAATTGGGCCACACAGACACCCACCCCATCAGTGGCAGCACTTGGGCCCTAGTTGCAAACAGGATGTTTTGATTTGCATCAAGCACATTCAAAAATACGCCATTCTTATCCGTCCCCAGGATGACACCGGGGTAGGTAGCAAAGTCTTTCCTGATCCCAGCTCTGTTCATCTTGGCTTCTTTTAAAAACACAGCAAGCAAGGGTTACTCCAAGCGGAGTCTCCCTTTTTTCCAAAAATTGGGCCCACACACACCCACCCCTTCAGTGGCAGCAGTTGTGCCCCAGTTGTACACTTCACAGCTAGATTTGCATCAAGCACATTCAAAAATACGCCATTCTTATCCGTCCCCAGGATGACACCGGGGTAGGTAGCAAAGTCTTTCCTGATCCCAGCTCTGTTCATCTTGGCTTCTTTTAAAAACACAGCAAGCAAGGGTTACTCCAAGCGGAGTCTCCCTTTTTTCCAAAAATTGGGCCACACAGACACCCACCCCATCAGTGGCAGCACTTGGGCCCTAGTTGCAAACAGGATGTTTTGATTTGCATCAAGCACATTCAAAAATACGCCATTCTTATCCGTCCCCAGGATGACACCGGGGTACGTAGATAAAGTCTTTGCTGATCCATGACTTGTTCATCTTGGCTTCTTTTAAAAACAATGTAAGCAAGGGTTACTCCAAGCGGAGTCTCCCTTTTTTTCCAAAAATTGGGCCACACAGACACCCACCCCATCAGTGGCAGCACTTGGGCCCTAGTTGCAAACAGGATGTTTTGATTTGCATCAAGCACATTCCAAATCCACAAGCATTTACTCTCCCCAGGATGACACAGGGGTAGTAAATTCCTTCTGGATCCATGACTTGTTCATTTTGATGAACGTCAGTCTGTCCACATTGTCACTGGACAGACGCGTGCGCTTATCTGTCAGCACACACCCAGCAGCACTGAATACACGTTCAGAGACAACGCTGGCAGCTGGACACGACAAAATCTCCAAGGCGTAACTGGAGAGCTCTGGCCATTTTTCTATGTTTGAAGCCCAAAAGGAGCAAGGCTCCAGTTGCACAGTCATGGCATCGATGTTCATTTGGAGATACTCCTGTATCATCCTCTCCAGCCGTTGAGTATGTGTCAGACTTGTTGTCTCTGGTGGCCTTGCAAAAGAGGGTCTAAAAAAATTATGAAAAGATTCCATAAAATTGCTGTTACCGGCACCAGATACGGTCCTACTGGTACGGGTAGACTGGTGAAGATGACGAGACCGTCCCATGTTTGTCAAGTTACAACTGGGAGATTCCCTCCCTGCACCTGCACGGTTGTTTGGTGGAAAAGCCGAGCTAAGATCGAGTAACAGCTTCTGCTGATACTCCTGCATACGTGCGTCCCTTTCTATGGCTGGAATTATGTCACAAAATTTGGACTTGTACCGGGGATCTAATAGTGTGGCAATCCAGTAGTCATCATCACTTCTAATTTTGACAATACGACTGTCATGTTGGAGGTAGTGCAACAAGAAGGCACTCATGTGTCTTGCGCAGCCATGCGGACCAAGTCCACGCTGTGTTTGTGGCATAGAGGTGCTAACCGTTCTTTCTTCCTCTGACATCTCCCCCCAACCTCTTTCAACTGAAATTTGACCAAGGTCTCCCTCATCCACTGAGTCTTCCATGTCCATGGACAGTTCGTCCTCCATTTCTTCATGTTCTCCTGCACCTTTCTCAACATTTCGCCTGCTACTATGCGCCCTTGTCGATCCCTGTTCCCCATGGTCCCATGCCTGCTGCGTTGGTGATGATGAACGTCTGGATCTTGGTGATGTTGTTGTCCCTTGCACATATGAATCCTCCTGTAGTTCCTCCCCTTCATGTTGTCCCACCCCCTGACTCCGAATAGTGTTTAGCGTGTGCTCCAGCATGTAAATGACTGGAATCGTCATGCTGATAATGGCATTGTCAGAGCTAAACATATTCGTCGCCATGTCGAAACTGTGCAGAAGGGTGCATAGGTCCTTGATCTGAGACCACTCCATCAGGGTGATCTGCCCCACCTCTGCATCTCGTTGGCCCAGGCTATACGTCATGACGTATTGCACCAGGGCTCTGCGGTGCTGCCACAGTCGCTGTAACATGTGTAGAGTTGAATTCCAGCGTGTCGCCACATCGCATTTCAGGCGATGAACCGGCAGGCCGAAAGACTTCTGGAGCGATGCAAGTCGCTCAGCTGCGGCGCTTGAACGCCGGAAGTGAGCAGACAGTTTTCGTGCCCTGTTCAGAAGGCCATCTAGGACGGGATAGTGTGTTAAAAATTGCTGCACGACAAGGTTCAACACGTGAGCCATACAAGGTACGTGTGTCACCTTGCCCAGGCGAAGGGCCGCACCCAGGTTTGCAGCATTGTCGCACACGGCCTTACCAGGCTGCAGGTTGAGTGGAGACAACCATTTATTAAACTCGGACCGCAGAGCTGACCACAACTCCTCAGCTGTGTGACTCTTATTACCAAGACATGTCAAGCTAAAGACCGCCTGATGCCGTTGCGCTCGGCTGCCAGCATAGTAATGAGGCGTGCGTGATTCCTTCTGCGCAGTGAGAACGCTGGTGGCCTGACCAGGCAGGCTTGGGGCGGAGGTGGAGGACCCAGATGAGGTGGAGGATGCAGAAGCTGTGGCGGAACTTGGACAGACAGAGGATTGACACACAAGTCGTGGGGACGGCAAGACTTGTGCAGCAGACCCTTCACCATCTATCACCATAGTTACCCAGTGCCCAGTCAGCGACATGTAACGTCCCTGTCCATGCTTACTGGTCCAAGTATCGGTGGTGAAATGCACCCGTTCACACACAGAGTTTCTCAAGGAAGCGGTGATGTTGTGTGCGACATGCTGGTGTAGCGCGGGCACACCTTTCTTAGAGAAGTAGTGGCGACTAGGCATCTGGTACTGGGGCACAGCGACAGACATAAGGTCTCTAAAATCCTGTGTGTCCACTAGGCGGAAAGGCAGCATTTCGGTAGCCAACAGCTTACAGAGGGATAGAGTCAACCTCTTAGCTTTGTCATGGGTCGGAGGAAGTGGCCTTTTATTTGACCACATCTGAGGGACAGAGATCTGGCTGCAGTGTGTAGACGGTGTTGAGTAGGGTGTCCCTGGAAAAATACAGGTTTGTGAGGAAAGTGCAGGCGGAGACATGATGTTGCCTTCATCCAACGTTGGTGCTATCGATGTCTGAGAGAGCTGTACACACTCACTTGTTTCCCCTTCCAAACCAACTGACGACCTTACAAGCAAACTGCCTGTTGCGGTTACAGTGGTGGAAGTTTTGCGTGGAAAAACAGGTGTGACAGCTGTCCCCACAGTCCTAGAAGATGAAGAGCGCGCGGATGCACTGGAAGGGGCGGGCGGTGGATGGTTCGCTCCGCTAGCCGGCATTGCAGCACGGTGAGCTTCCCACCGGGACTTATGATATTTATTCATGTGACGATTCATGGAAGAAGTTGTCAAACTGCTGAGGTTTTGACCTCTACTAACAGAATCATGACAAATGTTACATATCACATGAGTTGGGCGATCTTTTTCGATGTGAAAAAAGG
Source organism: Anomaloglossus baeobatrachus (assembly GCF_048569485.1). Taxonomy (NCBI): domain Eukaryota; kingdom Metazoa; phylum Chordata; class Amphibia; order Anura; family Aromobatidae; genus Anomaloglossus; species Anomaloglossus baeobatrachus. The sequence goes on from NC_134358.1 coordinate 407,810,098, forward strand.
CCCAGGCTAGGCAAGGCTTAGAGGCCATGCGACCTGTTGATCCACCCCGAATAATGCTCATAGGCAGAGTGGTGGCTGAGGATGCAGTTGTAGACGTGCTACCAGTGCTCCGACTCTGTCCAGGAAGGCGCAAGGTAACTTCGTCGTCGGTTGCATCCTCCTCCACCGCCTCTGTTGACCTCCTCGAGTGCCTGACTGGGGGTTGACAGTAGGTGGGATCTAGAACGTCATCATCAATTGTTGTGTTTGCACTCCCCTCCCCCTCAGACCGAGCCTCTTCTTGCCCTGACCGAATATTTAAGTTGTCATCCCAATCGGGTATCTGCGTCTCATCTTCATCAGTATGTTCCTAATTGTCTATAACCACAGGTGTTACAGTTTGTGACAAAGGGTCAACATTATGCTCAGAAACTTGGTCCTCACGGCCTGAATCTGAGTCACAAAGGTTCTGGGCATCACTGCAGACCATTTCCTGTTCTGTACTCACTGTAGCTTGGGAGCAGACCTCTGATTCCCAGGCTATAGTGTGACTGAACAGCTCTGCAGACTCAGCCATCTCAGTTCCACCATACTGTGCAGGGCTGATGGAGACTTCAGAGCTGGGAGAAATCAAGTGTGATTGGGATGACAACTCAGAGGAATGGTGTTTTTTGGATGCGGTACTTGAAGTGGCTGAGAGGGCACTTGTTGGACCACTTGAGATCCATTCAAGCATTTTCCTTTTTTGCCCATCATCTACCTTTGTTCCTCTTGTTCGTGTCCGTAAAAAAGGGAGCACATCGGATTGTCCACAATAAGTAGTAGACATCTTACTTTTGCTAGTAGATGGTCTATCTTCAGCAGATGATAATGGAGCTTTGCCACCTTCCCCACTGACAAAACATTTTTTGCCTTTTCCACCACGCCTCTTCCCCTTTCCACCAGCATCTGTCATTTTGCCACTCATGTTGATTGCGACAAGATTGTGGACTGAAAATGTGGTAGTAAAAATTGAGAGGTGGTGAAGATTGCAGTGGTGGTCTAGCTTTATTAACAGCAGAATAATAAAGAATAAATATCCCTGACAATGTAACTTAGTTATAATTCGTTGGAGTGTGCAACGCAGGCAGACGTGCTGCAAATGTCTTGGCACTAGTGGGACTATAGCAAAGTCCAATAGCCACGTATAGGATGCCACTAGGTACACTGAGTGTTTGCTAGTATAATGGCTTCGTTATAATTAGTTGGAGTGTGCAACGCAGGCAGATGTGCTCTGCAAATGTCTTTGCACTAGTGGGACTATAGCAAAGTCCAATAGCCACGTATAGGATGCCACTAGGTACACTGAGTGTTTGCTAGTAAAATTGCTTAGTTTAAAAAACTTGGAGTGTGCAATGCAGGCAGATGTGCTCTGCAAATGTCTTGGCCCTAGTGGGACTATAGCAAAGTCCAATAGGCACGTATAGGATGCCACTAGGTACACTGAGTGTGTGCTAGTATAATGGCTTCGTTATAATTAGTTGGAGTGTGCAACGCAGGCAGATGCGCTCTGCAAATGTCTTGGCACTAGTGGGACTATAGCAAAGTCCAATAGCTACGTATAGGATGCCACTAGGTACACTGAGTGTTTGCTAGTATAATGGCTTCGTTATAATTTGTTGTAGTGTGCAACGCAGGCAGATGCGCTCTGCAAATGTCTTGGCACTAGTGGGACTATAGCAAAGTCCAATAGCCACGTATAGGATGCCACTAGGTACACTGAGTGTTTGCTAGTATAATGGCTTCGTTATAATTAGTTGGAGTGTGCAACGCAGGCAGATGCGCTCTGCAAATGTCTTGGCACTAGTGGGACTATAGCAAAGTCCAATAGCCACGTATAGGATGCCACTAGGTACACTGAGTGTGTGCTAGTATAATGGCTTCGTTATAATTAGTTGGAGTGTGCAACGCAGGCAGATGCGCTCTGCAAATGTCTTGGCACTAGTGGGACTATAGCAAAGTCCAATAGCCACGTATAGGATGCCACTAGGTACACTGAGTGTTTGCTAGTATAATGGCTTCGTTATAATTTGTTGTAGTGTGCAACGCAGGCAGATGCGCTCTGCAAATGTCTTGGCACTAGTGGGACTATAGCAAAGTCCAATAGCCACGTATAGGATGCCACTAGGTACACTGAGTGTTTGCTAGTAAAATTGCTTAGTTTAAAAAACTTGGAGTGTGCAATGCAGGCAGATGTGCTCTGCAAATGTCTTGGCCCTAGTGGGACTATAGCAAAGTCCAATAGCCACGTATAGGATGCCACTAGGTACACTGAGTGTGTGCTAGTATAATGGCTTCGTTATAATTAGTTGGAGTGTGCAACGCAGGCAGATGCGCTCTGCAAATGTCTTGGCACTAGTGGGACTATAGCAAAGTCCAATAGCCACGTATAGGATGCCACTAGGTACACTGAGTGTGTGCTAGTATAATGGCTTCGTTATAATTAGTTGGAGTGTGCAACGCAGGCAGATGCGCTCTGCAAATGTCTTGGCACTAGTGGGACTATAGCAAAGTCCAATAGCCACGTATAGGATGCCACTAGGTACACTGAGTGTTTGCTAGTATAATGGCTTCGTTATAATTTGTTGTAGTGTGCAACGCAGGCAGATGCGCTCTGCAAATGTCTTGGCACTAGTGGGACTATAGCAAAGTCCAATAGCCACGTATAGGATGCCACTAGGTACACTGAGTGTGTGCTAGTATAATGGCTTCGTTATAATTAGTTGGAGTGTGCAACGCAGGCAGATGCGCTCTGCAAATGTCTTGGCACTAGTGGGACTATAGCAAAGTCCAATAGCCACGTATAGGATGCCACTAGGTACACTGAGTGTTTGCTAGTATAATGGCTTCGTTATAATTTGTTGTAGTGTGCAACGCAGGCAGATGCTCTCTGCAAATGTCTTGGCACTAGTGGGACTATAGCAAAGTCTAATAGCCACGTATAGGATGCCACTAGGTACACTGAGTGTGTGCTAGTATAATGGCTTCGTTATAATTAGTTGGAGTGTGCAACGCAGGCAGATGCGCTCTGCAAATGTCTTGGCACTAGTGGGACTATAGCAAAGTCCAATAGCCACGTATAGGATGCCACTAGGTACACTGAGTGTTTGCTAGTATAATGGCTTCGTTATAATTAGTTGGAGTGTGCAACGCAGGCAGATGCGCTCTGCAAATGTCTTGGCACTAGTGGGACTATAGCAAAGTCCAATAGCCACGTATAGGATGCCACTAGGTACACTGAGTGTTTGCTAGTATAATGGCTTCGTTATAATTTGTTGGAGTGTGCAACGCAGGCAGATGCGCTCTGCAAATGTCTTGGCACTAGTGGGACTATAGCAAAGTCCAATAGCCACGTATAGGATGCCACTAGGTACACTGAGTGTTTGCTAGTATAATGGCTGAGTTTAAAAAACTTGGAGTGTGCAATGCAGGCAGATGTGCTCTGCTAATGTCTTTGCACTAGTGGGACTATAGCAAAGTCCAATAGCCACGTATAGGATGCCACTAGGTACACTGAGTGTTTGCTAGTAAAATTGCTTAGTTTAAAAAACTTGGAGTGTGCAATGCAGGCAGATGTGCTCTGCAAATGTCTTGGCCCTAGTGGGACTATAGCAAAGTCCAATAGCCACGTATAGGATGCCACTAGGTACACTGAGTGTTTGCTAGTATAATGGCTTCGTTATAATTTGTTGTAGTGTGCAACGCAGGCAGATGCGCTCTGCAAATGTCTTGGCACTAGTGGGACTATAGCAAAGTCCAATAGCCACGTATAGGATGCCACTAGGTACACTGAGTGTTTGCTAGTATAATGGCTTCGTTATAATTAGTTGGAGTGTGCAACGCAGGCAGATGCGCTCTGCAAATGTCTTGGCACTAGTGGGACTATAGCAAAGTCCAATAGCCACGTATAGGATGCCACTAGGTACACTGAGTGTGTGCTAGTATAATGGCTTCGTTATAATTAGTTGGAGTGTGCAACGCAGGCAGATGCGCTCTGCAAATGTCTTGGCACTAGTGGGACTATAGCAAAGTCCAATAGCCACGTATAGGATGCCACTAGGTACACTGAGTGTTTGCTAGTATAATGGCTTCGTTATAATTTGTTGTAGTGTGCAACGCAGGCAGATGCGCTCTGCAAATGTCTTGGCACTAGTGGGACTATAGCAAAGTCCAATAGCCACGTATAGGATGCCACTAGGTACACTGAGTGTGTGCTAGTATAATGGCTTCGTTATAATTAGTTGGAGTGTGCAACGCAGGCAGATGCGCTCTGCAAATGTCTTGGCACTAGTGGGACTATAGCAAAGTCCAATAGCCACGTATAGGATGCCACTAGGTACACTGAGTGTTTGCTAGTATAATGGCTTCGTTATAATTTGTTGGAGTGTGCAACGCAGGCAGATGCGCTCTGCAAATGTCTTGGCACTAGTGGGACTATAGCAAAGTCCAATAGCCACGTATAGGATGCCACTAGGTACACTGAGTGTTTGCTAGTATAATGGCTGAGTTTAAAAAACTTGGAGTGTGCAATGCAGGCAGATGTGCTCTGCTAATGTCTTTGCACTAGTGGGACTATAGCAAAGTCCAATAGCCACGTATAGGATGCCACTAGGTACACTGAGTGTTTGCTAGTAAAATTGCTTAGTTTAAAAAACTTGGAGTGTGCAATGCAGGCAGATGTGCTCTGCAAATGTCTTGGCCCTAGTGGGACTATAGCAAAGTCCAATAGCCACGTATAGGATGCCACTAGGTACACTGAGTGTGTGCTAGTATAATGGCTTCGTTATAATTAGTTGGAGTGTGCAACGCAGGCAGATGCGCTCTGCAAATGTCTTGGCACTAGTGGGACTATAGCAAAGTCCAATAGCCACGTATAGGATGCCACTAGGTACACTGAGTGTTTGCTAGTATAATGGCTTCGTTATAATTTGTTGTAGTGTGCAACGCAGGCAGATGCGCTCTGCAAATGTCTTGGCACTAGTGGGACTATAGCAAAGTCCAATAGCCACGTATAGGATGCCACTAGGTACACTGAGTGTGTGCTAGTATAATGGCTTCGTTATAATTAGTTGGAGTGTGCAACGCAGGCAGATGCGCTCTGCAAATGTCTTGGCACTAGTGGGACTATAGCAAAGTCCAATAGCCACGTATAGGATGCCACTAGGTACACTGAGTGTTTGCTAGTATAATGGCTTCGTTATAATTAGTTGGAGTGTGCAACGCAGGCAGATGCGCTCTGCAAATGTCTTGGCACTAGTGGGACTATAGCAAAGTCCAATAGCCACGTATAGGATGCCACTAGGTACACTGTGTGTTTGCTAGTATAATGGCTTCGTTATAATTTGTTGTAGTGTGCAACGCAGGCAGATGCGCTCTGCAAATGTCTTGGCACTAGTGGGACTATAGCAAAGTCCAATAGCCACGTATAGGATGCCACTAGGTACACTGAGTGTTTGCTAGTATAATGGCTTCGTTATAATTAGTTGGAGTGTGCAACGCAGGCAGATGCGCTCTGCAAATGTCTTGGCACTAGTGGGACTATAGCAAAGTCCAATAGCCACGTATAGGATGCCACTAGGTACACTGTGTGTTTGCTAGTATAATGGCTTCGTTATAATTTGTTGTAGTGTGCAACGCAGGCAGATGCGCTCTGCAAATGTCTTGGCACTAGTGGGACTATAGCAAAGTCCAATAGCCACGTATAGGATGCCACTAGGTACACTGAGTGTGTGCTAGTATAATGGCTTCGTTATAATTTGTTGGAGTGTGCAACGCAGGCAGATGCGCTCTGCAAATGTCTTGGCACTAGTGGGACTATAGCAAAGTCCAATAGCCACGTATAGGATGCCACTAGGTACACTGAGTGTTTGCTAGTATAATGGCTGAGTTTAAAAAACTTGGAGTGTGCAATGCAGGCAGATGTGCTCTGCTAATGTCTTTGCACTAGTGGGACTATAGCAAAGTCCAATAGCCACGTATAGGATGCCACTAGGTACACTGAGTGTTTGCTAGTAAAATTGCTTAGTTTAAAAAACTTGGAGTGTGCAATGCAGGCAGATGTGCTCTGCAAATGTCTTGGCCCTAGTGGGACTATAGCAAAGTCCAATAGCCACGTATAGGATGCCACTAGGTACACTGAGTGTGTGCTAGTATAATGGCTTCGTTATAATTAGTTGGAGTGTGCAACGCAGGCAGATGCGCTCTGCAAATGTCTTGGCACTAGTGGGACTATAGCAAAGTCCAATAGCCACGTATAGGATGCCACTAGGTACACTGAGTGTTTGCTAGTATAATGGCTTCGTTATAATTTGTTGTAGTGTGCAACGCAGGCAGATGCGCTCTGCAAATGTCTTGGCACTAGTGGGACTATAGCAAAGTCCAATAGCCACGTATAGGATGCCACTAGGTACACTGAGTGTGTGCTAGTATAATGGCTTCGTTATAATTAGTTGGAGTGTGCAACGCAGGCAGATGCGCTCTGCAAATGTCTTGGCACTAGTGGGACTATAGCAAAGTCCAATAGCCACGTATAGGATGCCACTAGGTACACTGAGTGTTTGCTAGTATAATGGCTTCGTTATAATTAGTTGGAGTGTGCAACGCAGGCAGATGCGCTCTGCAAATGTCTTGGCACTAGTGGGACTATAGCAAAGTCCAATAGCCACGTATAGGATGCCACTAGGTACACTGTGTGTTTGCTAGTATAATGGCTGAGTTTAAAAAACTTGGAGTGTGCAATGCAGGCAGATGTGCTCTGCTAATGTCTTTGCACTAGTGGGACTATAGCAAAGTCCAATAGCCACGTATAGGATGCCACTAGGTACACTGAGTGTTTGCTAGTAAAATTGCTTAGTTTAAAAAACTTGGAGTGTGCAATGCAGGCAGATGTGCTCTGCAAATGTCTTGGCCCTAGTGGGACTATAGCAAAGTCCAATAGCCACGTATAGGATGCCACTAGGTACACTGAGTGTGTGCTAGTATAATGGCTTCGTTATAATTAGTTGGAGTGTGCAACGCAGGCAGATGCGCTCTGCAAATGTCTTGGCACTAGTGGGACTATAGCAAAGTCCAATAGCCACGTATAGGATGCCACTAGGTACACTGAGTGTTTGCTAGTATAATGGCTTCGTTATAATTAGTTGGAGTGTGCAACGCAGGCAGATGCGCTCTGCAAATGTCTTGGCACTAGTGGGACTATAGCAAAGTCCAATAGCCACGTATAGGATGCCACTAGGTACACTGTGTGTTTGCTAGTATAATGGCTGAGTTTAAAAAACTTGGAGTGTGCAATGCAGGCAGATGTGCTCTGCTAATGTCTTTGCACTAGTGGGACTATAGCAAAGTCCAATAGCCACGTATAGGATGCCACTAGGTACACTGAGTGTTTGCTAGTAAAATTGCTTAGTTTAAAAAACTTGGAGTGTGCAATGCAGGCAGATGTGCTCTGCAAATGTCTTGGCCCTAGTGGGACTATAGCAAAGTCCAATAGCCACGTATAGGATGCCACTAGGTACACTGAGTGTTTGCTAGTATAATGGCTTCGTTATAATTAGTTGGAGTGTGCAACGCAGGCAGATGCGCTCTGCAAATGTCTTGGCACTAGTGGGACTATAGCAAAGTCCAATAGCCACGTATAGGATGCCACTAGGTACACTGAGTGTTTGCTAGTATAATGGCTTCGTTATAATTTGTTGTAGTGTGCAACGCAGGCAGATGCGCTCTGCAAATGTCTTGGCACTAGTGGGACGATAGCAAAGTCCAATAGCCACGTATAGGATGCCACTAGGTACACTGAGTGTTTGCTAGTATAATGGCTTCGTTATAATTTGTTGTAGTGTGCAACGCAGGCAGATGCGCTCTGCAAATGTCTTGGCACTAGTGGGACTATAGCAAAGTCCAATAGCCACGTATAGGATGCCACTAGGTACACTGAGTGTTTGCTAGTATAATGGCTTCGTTATAATTAGTTGGAGTGTGCAACGCAGGCAGATGCGCTCTGCAAATGTCTTGGCACTAGTGGGACTATAGCAAAGTCCAATAGCCACGTATAGGATGCCACTAGGTACACTGTGTGTTTGCTAGTATAATGGCTGAGTTTAAAAAACTTGGAGTGTGCAATAATGCAGGCAGATGTGCTCTGCTAATGTCTTTGCACTAGTGGGACTATAGCAAAGTCCAATAGCCACGTATAGGATGCCACTAGGTACACTGAGTGTTTGCTAGTAAAATTGCTTAGTTTAAAAAACTTGGAGTGTGCAATGCAGGCAGATGTGCTCTGCAAATGTCTTGGCCCTAGTGGGACTATAGCAAAGTCCAATAGCCACGTATAGGATGCCACTAGGTACACTGAGTGTGTGCTAGTATAATGGCTTCGTTATAATTAGTTGGAGTGTGCAACGCAGGCAGATGCGCTCTGCAAATGTCTTGGCACTAGTGGGACTATAGCAAAGTCCAATAGCCACGTATAGGATGCCACTAGGTACACTGAGTGTTTGCTAGTATAATGGCTTAGTTAGAATGAGTTGGAGTGTGCAGAGGACAAGAGGGTACAGTGGCAGGATTGTGGTGCTCTGGGTAGAGGAATGGAAGCCTGCCTTTCTATTCCCTCCTAATGGTGAAATGCAGGGAGGAAATCCCTGACCTGGGCTACACAGACGCTGTTGCTGTTTGCAGGACCTGTCACCTATGGCTCTCTGACCCTGCCGGTACGAGCCCTTAAAAGGACTGCTAGAATGTGCTCTCCCTAAGCTGTCTAACGCTGTGTATGCAGCGCATACAGCTGTATCGGCGATAGGACAAAGGACGGAACTGCGACAGTGATGTTTGACACCAAAGACGCAGAAGGCAGATAATGGCGATCGTGAAGAAAATGTCCGGTTTTATAATGCAGGGACATGTGACATGCAGATCCTATCACACATGCCGTTGCTTCTCTGCCTCAAAGTCCACTTAGGTGTGTGTGTGTCTGTGATTGGCTGACATGCTGGCCAGCCCCACAAGACGCGCGCGCTTAGGGAAGGAAGACAAGAAAAAAAAAAAAAAAAATGGCGATCGCCATTATAGAAACAGCAGTGATCTGAAGGCGCTGTTCACGCACACTATACACTGAAATGTGATAATAGTTTGATTCACAGAGTGACTTACACTATTACAGCAGAAACCAAGCTAAGATTTAGCTGTTTTTTGGCTGCTAGAACCGTTCTCGAACGTTTCTAGAACTATCGAGCTTTTGCAAAAAGCTCGAGTTCTAGTTCGATCTAGAACATGCCCCAAAATCACTCGAGCCGCGAACTGGAGAACCACGAACCACGAACCGCGCTCAACTCTAATAATCAGCATAATTATGGGCATAATCCAGGGAGCACATAGGTCTCCTTCCATGTGAAGGAGAGTGTTCATATTGTGGCTACAGGGAATGAGTAGTCAACGATGTCACCATGTGTTATATAGTACTAAATGCATAAATGCAGGTTGAGCTTAATGTTAAAATAACAGATTTATATAAAATGAATGGACTTGCTCTGCCATCTAGTTCCTCCCCCCACCTTCCCTTTGGATCAAGAGGTCATAATCATGCAGATGGATGTGGAGTAGAGAGTGATGGTTCAGCCTGTAAGTAGCCTTTAGGGGGCTACATATACATGATTGAACAGGATATAGTATAGAATGGGAGGTGATTAAGGTCTTAATTCATGGAATGTCCCAGGTAGATCCCTAATTGGATATTTCCTTTTGGGAATCCTGAGATATAAATAAGGAGGGATTAGTTGATTCATTCTGAGTCCCAGGACTGTAAATCATGTTGTTCCCCTTTAAAAGAAAAGAGGGCAAAATGACGTGGCGCTCAGTACACGCACGTCCTGACTGCCAGTAGTGGAAATGGAGTATTATGATGCCGCTCCCATGTGAGCGGTTCCTGGCAGTGGTTTGCTAGTATAATAGTCTAGAAACGCCCCCTTCAGGATGTGGACCAGTTAACTATAAAGACCGGGAAGGGGATGGAGTAATGAGACTCTGACCTCCGAGACCGGAAGTGGGGAAATCCCACGGGATTACCAGAGTACGTAACAGCTGATGGTTGAGACCGGAAGTGCGGCATTGAGCGTCGCGTATGGGGAGGATCAGCTGACAATCAAACACCAGGGACGAGGTAGGTTAACGCCTCCTCCATAGCGTGCTTGTCACTAAGAAACAGACCGGAAGTGAGGCAATATGACGCTGTCCATGGAGGGAGATTTAAATCACTCAGCGTTCTGAATGAATCAGACGCCATTACACTCCATACCATCGGCATGCGTCCTGCCTGTATACCTAGTGAGACATCTGAGTGAGTATTACTGGAATTGGGACCTGGTTTTGACCTAAGAGAAGGTGGGCTGATGTATGTATATGCATTTTATTGGTTTACAGCTGATTAGAGCACCTTATTGGAGGATCGTTTTATGCTCTGTGGAACAAACAAAATGTGTATAATTGTACAGTGAAATTTCTAAGTAAGTACGGCTGGAAATGGAATTTTATTGAATTTAAATGAGATATGTGATAGACTTATATATCATATGTTAATTCACAGCCAGGTACCGCACCTCATTGGAGGATCAATTGATTATTCTTAGCACAATAATAATGTGAGTAATGGATTATTTGTGGAATACTGTATTTTTGGCTCTATGGAAAGGTGTTTAGTCCTCTAACGGAGACATATTGATGTTTTCAGTCTGCCATCTATGCGATTCCGCTATGGACAGCCCCTGATGAACCTCTGTTCGATTTATGGTTCGGGAGGAGAAACGCGTCGGGCAGTGAGCTACGCGCAGTAGCGAAGCAGTAGTCATTTGGCTACACTATTCTTGATTGACATCTAACAATTTTGGTGCATAGGCGACATGGACTGTGCCTTTAGGCTGGAGAAACTGATTATGTGTTTTGTATAACATTGGATCTAAATATAGATAAGGGTAGAACCTGGAATATCTATCCAATATAGGGTTCTTAATAGTTCCTGAATGGATGTGTGAGAATCTCACTGAGATACTATGAGTAGGCCCATATAGTGATCAGCAGCACTTATAAGATTGTCAGGATAGGGCCTGAAGGGTCAGTCCACGTCGAGCGGGGGCGCCACTGCGTATAATAAAATAGGGTGCCCACCCCCGCGGTCAGGAAGGGGGAGAATAGGGATTTGCCCAGAATCATCCCTGTGACCTGAATATGCATTCCAAACAACATTGTTTTTAATTTGCACTTTGTTTTGGTTTGATTAATAAAGTATTGAATTTTATGTTTTTTTTTTGTGTTAGGTAACAATAGGTGAAATACCCCATTTTCATCCCTTTTGGTTCACTAGAAAATAAACCCAAAAGGAAGATATTATCCTAAGTCACCCTGTCACTATCCTTGCCCCACATGATCTCAAGGCTATCCTCAAACAATTTCAACAGAAGAATATTTCCTCACAAAGGCATACAAGACTCCAGTGTGCCTTACTCCTACCCTGCAACGTTACGCTCCTGCACTGTAATACTCTCAATCCATCAACTCTGCTTCCTTTTTCAAGGGGGGAATAATCTTCTACGTGGGATATCCCGTCCAGGCCTATGGACATTGACTATGAAGACAAAGACACCCAGGAACATAATTGTTTTGAAATTTTGTGATCTGAGTGCTCCCACCTGCCCACAGTTACAGAGACCATTGCCAGATGCTGATCTGACTTTCTTTACCGATGGCTCATGTGAGTCGCCCCGGCCATGGTGGTCGCCTCAGGGACACCGCTCCATCTCCAGGGACGTCGCAAGGACTTATCTTTGAGATCTCTGGCGACAGGTATGTCAGGTTATTTACATCTGAGTCGTGACGCCACTCTCGGTTTGCGGTCAGGGTTATGGGTAACCGCCACTGCAGTTTCAACGAGCGTCTGGGGCTGATGAAATCTGCAGTCAGATGGTGTGGCCTCCCAAGAGTGAGGCTGGCCCCAGGGGCTCAGTTGTATGTGTGTAGAACAACAGGTCGCAGAATAACTCAGTCTCAGTCCAAAGTATCTTGCAACTGATTTTTACTCACTTTCAAATGCTTCAAGTGGCACCCGGGCGATGCTGAGATACACCAAGAGAGAACCAGGTATCCTTCAGGCTGGTATAAGGGTGAACGTTAGCTCGCCTTCCTAGCACTTCTTGTTTTGGATAACCCCTGACTTGAAGTACCGTGGGGTTCATCCAGGGAAGTCGCAACTGCCTTTTCTCCCCTTTTTGGCCTGTTTGCTTGCAGCATGGACCAAGGCAGATGGCTCCAGGCTCGATCCTCCTTATGGGCCCCCTCGTTGCTGCTGATGCTCGGACTCTAGTTGGTTGGTGTGGGACTTGTTGTTCCCCTGACCGGCAGGTTTAGCAGACCAAAAAAATGGACACCTACTCTAGGGACCTGTTCCCCGTGCGTGCCTGGCCACCAGAGGTCTCCGTACACAACCAGCGGACTTCCTCAGCGTCTTTCTGTCCAACCTCTTGTGACCATTCTCCCCCGCCAATGGCCACTAAATGTGCAGGGTCTGACTAGCATGTCCGCTCTCCTGCATCTCCACTTCAGACTGGCTACCTCCAGCTTCTTTTCCTGACTGCCGCTGCAACCTAGCTTCCAGCCTCTCTACCGCACCCCTTGATTGGATGTGGAGGCACGCTCCCTCCTGGGTCTGCCCAGGGGTCCCCTCAAAGGTGTGTGAGACCTGGTCACTATGTGTCTGTGCGTACACACCCTATTCAAGCCTTTTGGATTACCTGTTTGCACTCACCCAGCATGGGTGCAGTACTCACTGGCGCCTGACTAGGTCAGGGGCGCCACACATGCTACACAGATGAGACAGGATAATTTCACAAAAGTTACTCTGTTGTGGCACCTCTGGATATCATTATTGCAAAACCATTGTCTCCACACAAGTCAGCACAGGAAGCCAAACTGATGGCTCTCACTAAGGTCTGTGAACTGGCAGAAGGAAAAATGGCCAATATCTACATGGACTCCAGATACGCATCTCTGTGGGCACTACGACGCTACAAAACAACTAGTGGAACACCCATAAAGAACTCTGAAGCAGTCATAAAAACTAAAGCACATGGGAAATTAAACTCAGAAGAAGGTAAAGGGAATCAACTAGCAGATCAAGCAGCCAAACAAGCAGCCATTTGTGACATTCAAGAGGAAGCAGGAGTCTGTGTAATGACAAGACACCAAAAGAAAGATGAACAAACAAGAAGATGTCTCAGGAATACACCAATTCAAGATATTTCAAAACAAGGCTTTACCTGAAGGAAAAACTCAATGGAAAGAGAAAGGTGCTGAGCAAGACATAGATGGGATTTGGAGAAAAGGGAAGACAGTCTGCCTACCAAGGAGCCTCCATTACAGTGGGCTTATGGGATTACCCAGCGAGGAAGAAATCAAACACTTTCGGCGATCACAGGTCCTTATATGGCACCCGGGATATCTTCAATCATTAACCAACCTGTACAGGACTGTCAGATCTGTCAGACGTATAATGTGGGAGAATCAGTCAAGACACCGGCTAAATATCTGGCCAAACCACTATACCCATTCCAAAGGATCCAAATTGATCATGTGCAATTACCCAAGGTTGGGAAAAATGAGTATGCACTGATGATAACAAATATGTTCTCAGCAAGGCCTGAGGTCTACCCTTTCTCCAACATGACAGCCAAAACAACTATCAAGAAATTGTTTACAGAAGTAGTCTGCCACCTTGGAATCCCAGACGTTATGAAGAGTGATCAAGGCCCTGCCTGTACAGCAGATGTGACCAGAGAGCTCTGGTCAATAGTGTCTTCCCACACCCTATCACCCCCAGAGGAGTGGCAAAGTTGAAAGACTCAATAAAACCCTGAAGAATAAAATGATAAAAGAAATCAGGAACTGTCTTTTCCCTGGCCTAAGATATTGCCCATAGCCCTTTACTCAGTCAGAAACATCCCGCGCCAATCTACAGTGCTAACTCCCTATGAGATTCTGTTTGGGGGGTTCCAAGGCCAGGACAGTGTACCCTGGCCAAGGTTCTTATGCCATTTCACATAGCCTCTGTGGGAGCAGGAGCCTCATATTCTACAGGTATACATAGAAATAGAAGGGAAGTGGAGATCCGGGGAAGTTTAGATCCTCATGTTTATATTGATGCCATAGGAAAATAATGACAGTACAGGAAACTAACAGGGATAATGGGAATCCTCTGGTCCTGAGAAATCCGGGTACAAAGGGGAATTCTCCAAAAGGGATCATTAATCTCAATCCGGTGAAAACTCCACCACCCTCCCCACTTGGGACCAGTCCGATTCCAAGGTAATTCAGGTAAGGATAGACTTAGGGAATCAGATAGAAAAGTATTTTAGGGGGCACTGTGAGAATACAAAATATTTTTCTTTATGCTTCTTCATTGTGAGAATACAATGCCTTTTCTATAACTAAGCTTTATTTTTCTATATAAGTAACAATAGATTGTAAGCATGTCTACGCCAAGGTCAGCAGCTGAATAAAAATACAAAGGAATGGAATACAGATGTGAGGAAGTGCCAGCAATGGCACGAAACATGTAGGGGTGGTCTTGTTACTTCTGGTGGACGCACGGCTTTCTCGAACGGTATTATGTGTAAGATGTGGTGATCTTCCACAGTGCATATAAGTATCTTGGTGTATTTTTTCACCGCTTTACTACTGCAGTTTTCTGCAAACTTGTGTGTATGCATTTATGCTCTGAGGTGTCTCCTTGATCTTTATGCATTGTGGATTTCTGTTCCTTTGCACCAATTCCTCCAGTCAATTCGTCCACTATTAATATACAGGACCATCTTTCCACTACCCTCCTCTCCCTCTTTGACCTTTTTCCATTTCTCTTTACTATGTCTACCTTTATGTATGGCATCGTTTGGGACTTGTTTTTGACTATAATAAAATGACTATTTTGTACTTTACAATGGGTCTTTTTTGTTCACTCTTTGATTCCCTTAGCACATAAGTGTTTTCACATTTTCATTAGCTGCATTGAATACTCCTTTTTTCCTTGGTTCTAATTTTTTCTATATAAGTAACAATAGATTGTAAGCATGTCTATGCCATGGTCAGCAGCTGAAGACTGATACAAAGGAACGGAATGCAGATGTGATAACAAAGACTTGCTATCTGCACAAGTCCAAACTTATGGCCTGAGGTGCTATGTTCCAAAAAATCTGCAAGATATGGAGTTGGAGACACAGGAGGGGCTGTAGGGGAAGTCCCAAAATGTATAAACATCACAGGTTTTCTGCATATGCTTTAATATAGCCAATGGCATACTTAGGAATTTTACTAAAAGATTAACCCATAACTGCTCTATAAAAAGGCTTGTAAAAAAAATAAATAAAGCACTTCTCTTGTGCACCTGCTCTCACTGAGCAGAGTTTATACCAGATATCTGTGTGGTCTAAATTCCTCCCAGTGACTATTAGTAAGAGTTTTCAGCAGACATTCACTGTTAAGAAGGTGAATTCCGAAACTATGGAATTTCTCTTTGACAATGCTATTGAAAATTTATGGGAAAGCTGAAAAGGCGGGTGCGAGCAAGGCAATCTACAAACATGGCTCAGTTCCACCAGTTCTGTCAGAAGGAATGGGCCTTTATTACTACCAACTATTGTGAGAAGCTTGTAGAAGGATATTCAAAATGTTTGACCCAAGTTATACAGTTTAAGGGCAAAGGTACCAAATACTAATGAAATGTATGTAAACGTTAGACTTTGCAGTTTTTAAAATGTTTTTTTTTTTTTTTTAAACAAAACACTAAAAGTTTATATCCCCCCATTTTGCCCCAATGAAAATAAAATAATATTAATATATATATATATATATATATATATATACATATATATATATATATATATGGTATTACCGAGTTCAGAAATGCCCGATCTAACAAAATATGAAATCAATTAATCTGATTAGTAAAGAGCGTAGTGAGAAAAAAATTAAAATGTCAGATTTACAGTACTTTTGGGCTGCAACATTGCCTTAAAATGCAATAACAGGCTATGAAAACATTGTATTTACCCAAAAATGGTATAATGAAAAATGTCAGCTCAAAATGCAAAAAAATAAGCCATCACACAGCCCCAGATCCCAAAATATATGAATGCTACGGGTCTTGGAAAATAGCACAAAAGCGCAATTCTTTTTTCTGGCAAATTTCTGAACTTTTTTTCACCACTTAAACTTAAGTAAAACTATACATGCTTGGTATCTACAAACTCATACTGACCTGGGGAATCATAGTTCTAGGTCAGTTTTACCATATAGTCAACATGGTAAATAACAAACGCAAAAAACAATTGTATAATTGCATTTTTTTTGCAATTTCACCGCACTTAGAATTTTTTCCCCATTTTACAGTATAATATGGGGCAGAATGGAGTCATTCAAAAATACAATTTGTTCTACAAAAAATAAGGACTCATAATAATAATAATTTTATTCATTTATATAGCGCTATTAATTCCACAGCGCTTTACATAGATTGGCAATACTGTCCCCGTTGGGGCTCACGATCTGTATGTCTTTGGAGTGTGGGAGGAAACTGGAGCACCCGGAGGAAACTCATGCAAACACGGGGAGAACATACAAAATCTTTTGCAGATAGTGTACTTGGTGGGATTTGAACCCAGGACCCCAGCGCTGCAAGACTGCAGTGCTAACCACTGAGCCACCGTGCTGGCTGCTATATCAATGGAAAATAAAAAAAGGTTATTCTCTTGAAAGAAGGGGACAAAGTAATGAAAGTGAAAAACAGAAAATCGTCAGGGGCTGAAGCAGTGAAATAAAAAAAATAGTTACATAAAGAGCCAAAATCACAAAGATTTAGTCACTGTTCAAATATTTCTGGACCTAACTGTATGTGTGGGGACAGACTGATCTATTAGTGATCATTTTACCTTCATAATTCTTTGTCATTCTGTGTAAAGAGACCTATAAAGAAGCGCCAAACAACTTAAATATAGTTAATTGCGTTAGCTCCTTCATTCTTCTAAAATAATCTCAAGGAGCTGGATCATAAATATTTTACATGATGGTACAATATGTTAGCTTTTTGGACCCCATTTTTAACTTTTGCTTAAGGCCGCGCTTTGTCTAAAGTTAGACCTGATGAAGGGCTAGCAGTGAGCAGGTATTAGGAAAAGAAATATCTCATCAGTGAAGGGAAAAAAAAACATTTGTGTTACTTTTTTTCTTTTACTTACTTGTAGTATTGCTTTATCCACTATTGAAGTCAGTAAAGTAATGATGGACTAACACTTTGGTTAAGTTGTTCTTTTATTATGGAGTATGACATGGTGTTATATGTTAACAAAACTTTATCACAAATGTTCAGTTAAAAGCACAGATACTAACTGTGAAACTGACAATCCACTCAGTAATTTTATGGCTTATGATGTGGTGCAATTTCTGCAGATATAGAAGTGTGATGGTATACGAATTTGGTAGATATTGACAGTTTCAGCTTTTATCATCGAGTGACCTGAGACTGTTGAGGACTAGTGAGCCACCACTGACTTGCCTGTTTTTGGTTACCTTTCGGGCTTTGTTTTGCACCTTGCTACTGTGTATGTTTTAGGTCTGTTTCACACATCAGTGAAAAACACAGACGTTTTTCACTGATGTGTAAAAAACGCCTTTGCCCCTGCATTTGCCATGATTCATGGCACACATGGGTTATCCATGTGCAATCCGTGATACATGATCCGTTATCCGTGATTGCACATGGCGATAAACTCACCTGTCCCCGCTCCTGCTGTCCGTGGTGCCGAATCTCCGGCTCTGCTGCATCCAACCGCCGCTGTTTCTCACCTCTGCAGCTACTTCTGGGTCGGCTGTTGCTGCATAACTGAATATGCCTGCCATAATGAGCCGGCCAGGAAGAGCAGAGAGCAGCTGCCGAACGCAGCGTCGCTAGAGACGGGTGAGTTGAAAATGCTTTTTATTTTCAATGTACATTTTTTCTGGTGTGTGTTTCATGGACCACACCATAGAGTGGTCCGTGGGACATCAGTGATGCCAGAGAAAAACAGACATGTTTCCGTGTGGCAATCATGGTCAGGCGTGTATGCCGTACGGAGACACGGTCAGTGAAAAATCACTGATGTGTGTGCAGACTAGAGATGAGCGAACCGGTCCCGGTTCGGCTCGAGGACGGTTCGCCGAACGGAGGTCCCGTTCGAGTTCGGCTAGTCGAACGTTCGACGAACCGAACTCGAACTGCATAGGAAACAATGGCAGGCAATCACAAACACAGAAAAACACCTAGAAAACACCCTCAAAGGTGTCCAAAAGGTGACAAACAACTCAAACACATGGGAAAGTGACAAGGACATATACTCATGCGAAAACAAAACAGCTGGACAAGGAAAAAAAGGAGGACACACAGATATAGGCATGGCACGCCCTTCTAAAGTCATGTAAAACACCGCAAGGTGACTCCAAGCGGAGTCTCCCTTTTTTCCAAAAATTGGGCCACACAGACACCCACCCCATCAGTGGCAGCACTTGGGCCCTAGTTGCAAACAGGATGTTTTGATTTGCATCAAGCACATTCAAAAATACGCCATAATTAACCGTCCCCAGGATGACACCGGGGTAGGTAGCAAAGTCTTTCCTGATCCCAGCTCTGTTCATCTTGGCTTCTTTTAAAAACAATGTAAGCAAGGGTTACTCCAAGCGGAGTCTCCCTTTTTTCCAAAAATTGGGCCCCACACACACCCACCCCTTCAGTGGCAGCAGTTGTGCCCCAGTTGTACACTTCACAGCTACATTTGCATCAAGCACATTCAAAAATACGCCATTCTTATCCGTCCCCAGGATGACACCGGGGTAGGTAGCAAAGTCTTTCCTGATCCCAGCTCTGTTCATCTTGGCTTCTTTTAAAAACACAGCAAGCAAGGGTTACTCCAAGCGGAGTCTCCCTTTTTTCCAAAAATTGGGCCACACAGACACCCACCCCATCAGTGGCAGCACTTGGGCCCTAGTTGCAAACAGGATGTTTTGATTTGCATCAAGCACATTCCAAATCAACAAGCATTTACTCTCCCCAGGATGACACAGGGGTAGTAAATTCCTTTTGGATCCATGACTTGTTCATTTTGATGAACGTCAGTCTGTCCACATTGTCACTGGACAGACGCGTGCGCTTATCTGTCAGCACACACCCAGCAGCACTGAAGACACGTTCAGAGACAACGCTGGCAGCTGGACACGACAAAATCTCCAAGGCGTAAGTTGCGAGCTCTGGCCATTTTTCTAGGTTTGAAGCCCAAAAGGAGCAAGGCTCCAGTTGCACAGTCATGGCATCGATGTTCATTTGGAGATACTCCTGTATCATCCTCTCCAGCCGTTGACTATGTGTCAGACTTGTTGTCTCTGGTGGCCTTGCAAAAGAGGGTCTAAAAAAATTATGAAAAGATTCCATAAAATTGCTGTTACCAGCACCAGATACGGTCCTACTGGTACGGGTAGACTGTTGAAGATGACGAGACCGTCCCATGTTTGTCAAGTTACAACTGGGAGATTCCCTCCCTGCACCTGCACGGTTGTTTGGTGGAAAAGCCGAGCTAAGATCGAGTAACAGCTTCTGCTGATACTCCTGCATACGTGCGTCCCTTTCTATGGCTGGAATTATGTCACAAAATTTGGACTTGTACCGGGGATCTAATAGTGTGGCAATCCAGTAGTCATCATCACTTCTAATTTTGACAATACGACTGTCATGTTGGAGGTAGTGCAACAGAAAGGCACTCATGTGTCTTGCGCAACCATGCGGACCAAGTCCACGCTGTGTTTGTGGCATAGAGGTGCTAACCGTTCTTTCTTCCTCTGACATCTCCCCCCAACCTCTTTCAACTGAAATTTGACCAAGGTCTCCCTCATCCGCTGAGTCTTCCATGTCCATGGACAGTTCGTCCTCCATTTCTTCATGTTCTCCTGCACCTTGCTCAACATTTCGCCTGCTACTATGCGCCCTTGTCGATCCCTGTCCCCCATGGTCCCATGCCTGCTGCGTTGGTGATGATGAACGTCTGGACCTTGGTGATGTTGTTGTCCCTTGCGCATATGAATCCTCCTGTAGTTCCTCCCCTTCATGTTGTCCCACCCCCTGACTCCGAATAGTGTTTAGCGTGTGCTCCAGCATGTAAATGACTGGAATCGTTATGCTGATAATGGCATTGTCAGCGCTAAACATATTCGTCGCCATGTCGAAACTGTGCAGAAGGGTGCATAGGTCCTTGATCTGAGACCACTC
The DNA here is from genome assembly GCF_048569485.1 of Anomaloglossus baeobatrachus. NCBI lineage: Eukaryota > Metazoa > Chordata > Amphibia > Anura > Aromobatidae > Anomaloglossus > Anomaloglossus baeobatrachus. The sequence continues at coordinate 407,830,433 of NC_134358.1, forward strand.
CATCAGGGTGATCTGCCCCACCTCTGCATCTCGTTGGCCCAGGCTATACGTCATGACGTATTGCACCAGGGCTCTGCGGTGCTGCCACAGTCGCTGTAACATGTGGAGAGTTGAAGTCCATCGTGTCGCCACATCGCATTTCAGGCGATGAACCGGCAGGACGAAAGACTTCTGGAGCGATGCAAGTCGCTCTGCTGCGGCGCTTGAACGGCGGAAGTGAGCAGACAGTTTTCGTGCCCTGTTCAGAAGGCCATCTAGGCCGGGATAGTGTGTTAAAAATTGCTGGACGACAAGGTTCAACACGTGAGCCATACAAGGTACGTGTGTCACCTTGCCCAGGCGAAGGGCCGCACCCAGGTTTGCAGCATTGTCGCACACGGCCTTACCAGGCTGCAGGTTGAGTGGAGACAACCATTTATTAAACTCGGACCGCAGAGCTGACCACAACTCCTCAGCTGTGTGACTCTTATTCCCAAGACATGTCAAGCTAAAGACCGCCTGATGCCGTTGCGCTCTGCTGCCAGCATAGTAATGAGGCGTGCGTGATTCCTTCTGCGCAGTGAGAACGCTAGTGGCCTGACCAGGCAGGCTTGGGGCGGAGGTGGAGGACCCAGATGAGGTGGAGGATGCAGAAGCAGTGGCGGAACTTGGACAGACAGAGGATTGACACACAAGTCGTGGGGACGGCAAGACTTGTGCAGCAGACCCTTCACCATCTATCACCATAGTTACCCAGTGCCCAGTCAGCGACATGTAACGTCCCTGTCCATGCTTACTGGTCCAAGTATCGGTGGTGAAATGCACCCGTTCACACACAGAGTTTCTCAAGGAAGCGGTGATGTTGTGTGCGACATGCTGGTGTAGCGCGGGCACACCTTTCTTAGAGAAGTAGTGGCGACTAGGCATCTGGTACTGGGGCACAGCGACAGACATAAGGTCTCTAAAATCCTGTGTGTCCACTAGGCGGAAAGGCAGCATTTCGGTAGCCAACAGCTTACAGAGGGATAGAGTCAACCTCTTAGCTTTGTCATGGGTCAGAGGAAGTGGCCTTTTATTTGACCACATCTGAGGGACAGAGATCTGGCTGCTGTGTGTAGACGGTGTTGAGTAGGGTGTCCCTGGAAAAATGCAGGTTTGTGAGGAAAGTGCAGGCGGAGACATGATGTTGCCTTCATCCAACGTTGGTGCTATCGATGTCTGAGAGAGCTGTACACACTCACTTGTTTCCCCTTCCAAACCAACTGACGACCTACCAAGCAAACTGCCTGTTGCAGTTACAGTGGTGGAAGTTTTGCGTGGAAAAACAGGTGTGACAGCTGTCCCCACAGTCCTAGAAGATGAAGAGCGCGCGAATGCACTGGAAGGGGCAGGCGGTGGATGGTTCGCTCTGCTAGGCCGCATTGCAGCACAGTGAGCTTCCCACCGGGACCTATGATATTTATTCATGTGACGATTCATGGAAGAAGTTGTCAAACTGCTGAGGTTTTGACCTCTACTAAGAGAATCATGACAAAGTTTACAGATCACATAATTTGGGCGATCTTTTGCTATGTCAAAAAAGGACCAGGCTAGGCAAGGCTTAGAGGCCATGCGACCTGTTGATCCACCCCGAATAATGCTCATAGGCAGAGTGGTGGCTGAGGATGCAGTTGTAGACGTGCTACCAGTGCTCCGACTCTGTCCAGGAAGGCGCAAGGTAACTTCGTCGTCGGTTGCATCCTCCTCCACCGCCTCTGTTGACCTCCTCGAGTGCCTGACTGGGGGTTGACAGTAGGTGGGATCTAGAACTTCATCATCAATTGTTGTGTTTGCACTCCCCTCCCCCTCAGACCGAGCCTCTTCTTGCCCTGACCGAATATTTAAGTTGTCATCCCAATTGGGTATCTGCGTCTCATCTTCATCAGTATGTTCCTCATTGTCTATAACCACAGGTGTTACAGTGTGTGTCAAAGGGTCAACATTATGCTCAGAAACTTGTTCCTCACGGCCTGAATCCGAGTCACAAAGGTTCTGGGCATCACTGCAGACCATTTCCTGTTCTGTACTCACTGTAGCTTGGGAGCAGACCTCTGATTCCCAGGCTATAGTGTGACTGAACAGCTCTGCAGACTCAGCCATCTCAGTTCCACCATACTGTGCAGGGCTGATGGAGACTTCAGAGCTGGGAGAAATCAAGTGTGATTGGGATGACAACTCAGAGGACTGGTGTTTTTTGGATGCGGTACTTGAAGTGGCTGAGAGGGCACTTGTTGGACCACTTGAGATCCATTCAAGCATTTTCCTTTTTTGCCCATCATCTACCTTTCTTCCTGTTGTTCGTGTCCGTAAAAAAGGGAGCACATCGGATTGTCCATGGTAAGTAGTAGACATCTTACTTTTGCTGGTAGATGGTCTATCTTCAGCAGATGATAATGGAGCTTTGCCACCTTCCCCACAGACAAAACCTTTTTTGCCTTTTCCACCACGCCTCTTCCCCTTTCCCCCAGCATCTGTCATTTTGCCACTCATGTTGATTGCGACAAGATTGTGGACTGAAAATGTGGTAGTAAAAATTGAGAGGTGGTGAAGATTGCAGTGGTGGTCTAGCTTTATTAACAGCAGAATAATAAAGAATAAATATCCCTGACAATGCAACTACGGCCCTTAAACTGGCAGCAAAAAATGCTAGTATAATGGCTTAGTTATAATGAGTTGGAGTGTGCAACGCAGGCAGATGCGCTCTGCAAATGTCTTTGCACTAGTGGGACTATAGCAAAGTCCAATAGCCACGTATAGGATGCCACTAGGTACACTGAGTGTTTGCTAGTATAATGGCTTAGTTATAATGAGTTGGAGTGTGCAACGCAGGCAGATGCGCTCTGCAAATGTCTTTGCACTAGTGGGACTATAGCAAAGTCCAATAGCCACAGATAGGATGCCACTAGGTACACTGAGTGTTTGCTAGTATAATGGCTTAGTTATAATGAGTTGGAGTGTGCAATGCAGGCAGATGCGCTCTGCAAATGTCTTTGCACTAGTGGGACTATAGCAAAGTCCAATAGCCACGTATAGGATGCCACTAGGTACACTGAGTGTTTGCTAGTATAATGGCTTAGTTATAATGAGTTGAAGTGTGCAACGCAGGCAGATGCGCTCTGCAAATGTCATTGCACTAGTGGGACTATAGCAAAGTCCAATAGCCACGTATAGGATGCCACTAGGTACACTGAGTGTTTGCTAGTATAATGGCTTAGTTATAATGAGTTGGAGTGTGCAACGCAGGCAGATGCGCTCTGCAAATGTCTTTGCACTAGTGGGACTATAGCAAAGTCCAATAGCCACAGATAGGATGCCACTAGGTACACTGAGTGTTTGCTAGTATAATGGCTTAGTTATAATGAGTTGGAGTGTGCAACGCAGGCAGATGCGCTCTGCAAATGTCTTTGCACTAGTGGGACTATAGCAAAGTCCAATAGCCACAGATAGGATGCCACTAGGTACACTGAGTGTTTGCTAGTATAATGGCTTAGTTATAATGAGTTGGAGTGTGCAACGCAGGCAGATGCGCTCTGCAAATGTCTTTGCACTAGTGGGACTATAGCAAAGTCCAATAGCCACAGATAGGATGCCACTAGGTACACTGAGTGTTTGCTAGTATAATGGCTTAGTTATAATGAGTTGGAGTGTGCAACGCAGGCAGATGCGCTCTGCAAATGTCTTTGCACTAGTGGGACTATAGCAAAGTCCAATAGCCACAGATAGGATGCCACTAGGTACACTGAGTGTTTGCTAGTATAATGGCTTAGTTATAATGAGTTGGAGTGTGCAACGCAGGCAGATGCGCTCTGCAAATGTCTTTGCACTAGTGGGACTATAGCAAAGTCCAATAGCCACAGATAGGATGCCACTAGGTACACTGAGTGTTTGCTAGTATAATGGCTTAGTTATAATGAGTTGGAGTATGCAGAGGACACGAGGGTACAGTGCCAGGATTTTGGGGCTCTGGGTAGAGGAATGGAAGCCTGCCTTTCTATCCCTCCTAATAGGGAAATGCAGGGAGGAAATCCCTGACCTTGGCTACACAGACGCTGGCGCTGTTTTCAGGACCTGTCACCTTAACTCTGACCCTGCCGGTTTGAGCCCTTAAAAGGACTGCTATAAAGTGCTCTCCCTAAGCTGTCTAACGCTGTGTATGCAGCGCATACAGCTGTATCGGCGATAGGACTCAGGAGGACGGAGCTGCGACAGTGATGTCTGACACCAAAGACGCAGAAGGCAGATAATGGCGTCCTGGAAGAAAATGTCCGGTTTTATAATGCAGGGACATGTGACATGGACATCCTATCACACATGCCGTTGCTTCTCTGGCTCAAAGTCCACTTAGCTGTGTGTGTGTCTGGGATTGGCTGACATGCTGGCCCGCCCCACAAGACGCGCGCGCTTAGGGAAGGAAGACAAGGAAAAAAAAAAATGGCGATCGCCATTATAGAAACAGCAGTGATCTGAAGGCGCTGTTCACGCACACTATACACTGAAATGTCATAATAGTGTGATTCACAGAGTGACTTACACTATTACAGCAGAAACCAAGCTAGGATTTAGCTGGTTTTTTGCTGCTAGAACCGTTCTCGAACGTTTCTAGAACTATCGAGCTTTTGCAAAAAGCTCGAGTTCTAGTTCGATCTAGAACAGGCCCCAAAATCACTCGAGCCTAGAACTGGAGAACCACGAACCACGAACCGCGCTCAACTCTAGTGCAGACCCATTGATTATAATGGGTCTGCATTATGTCAGTGATTCTGGTACGTATAAAAAATAACCCATACATACCAGAATCACTGACGTGTGAAACAGGTCTTAGAGAGACAAAACAATTACATAATCCTAATTAGTTTTAACCCTCTCGTGCCAGAGCCTATTTCTGCTTTCTTGATCAGGCCAATTTTTTTCATTTCTGAGCAGTGTCACTTTGACAGGTTATAACTCTGGAATGCTTCAACGGATCCTGATGATTCTGAGATTTTTTTTTGTGTCACATATTATACTTCAGGAGCAATGTAAAACTAAGATTATATATTTTGCGTTCATTTAAAAAAATAAAGTTTTAATTTTATACCATTAAACCAGAGAGTTATGTCACATAAAATAGTGAATAAATAATATTTCCCTCATGTCTACTTTATATCAGCACAATTTCTGAAACATACCTTTTTTTGTTAGGAAGTTAGAAGTGTTCAAAATTCTTTAGCAATTTCTAATTTTTCCAACAATATTTTCAAAAACATTTTTTTAGGGACCACATCACATTTGAAGTGACTTTGAGAGGACTAGGTGACATAAAATACCCAAAACTGAACACCTTACACTGCTCAAAACGACATCCAAGAAGTTATTAACCCTTTAGGTGCTTCACAGGAACCAAAGCAACATGGAAGAAAAAATGAAAATTTTACTTTTTCCCACTAAAATATTACTTTAGCCTCAAATTTTGCATTTTTACAAGGGTATCACGAAAAAAGGCACTATACAGTTTGTTGTGAAATTTCTCCTGAGTACGATGATACCTCATATGTGATGGAAATAAATTGTTTGGGTGTATGGCAGCGCTCGGTATGGAAGGAGCACCATTTGAATTTTTTAAAGCAAAATTAGCTGAAATCGATAGCAGACAGCATGTCACGTTTGGAGAGCCCCTGATGTGCTTAAACAGTGGCTCTCCCCCACAAGTGACCCCATTTTGTAAACTAGACCCTTCAAGGAATATATATAGATGTATGGTGAACAACTTGAACTCCCAGGGACTTCACAGAAGTTTATAACATTGAGCCATGAAAAGAAACAAATGCATTTTTACCACAAAATTGTAACTTTAGCAAGGTAGCTTTTTTTCACAAGGGTATCAGGAAAAAATGCACCATAAAATTTATTGTGCAATGTCTTCTGAGCATGCTGATACCTCATATGTGGTGCAAATCTACAGTTTGGGTGCAAAGCAGGGTTCAGAAGGGAAAGAGCACCATTTGATTGCAAGATTGGCAGGAATCATTATCACACGAAATGTTGCGTTTGGACAGCCCCTGATGAGCCTAAAAAGAAGAGCTCCTCCAAGAGTAACCCCATTTTGGAAAGTAGACCCCTCAAGGAATTTATCTAGATGTTTGGTGAGCACCTTGAAGCCCCAGAGACTTCACAGAAGTTTATAACATTGAGCCATGACAATAAAAAAAATACATTTTTACCACAAAATTGTTACTTCAACCAGGTAGCTTTTTTTTTTTTTTCACAAGGGTATCAGAAAACAATGCACCATAAAATGTATTGTGCAATGCCTCCTGAGTACACTGATACCTCATAAATGGTGGAAATCATCTATTTAAGCTCACGGCAGAACTCAGAAGGGAAGGAGCGCCATTTGATTTAAGAGCGCACAATTGTTTGGAATAGATAGTAGATGCCATGTAGCGTTTGGAAAGATGATTGGATCAGGTGCTGGTGATGTCTCCTGGCAGAACTACCATTATGTACTGGAAAACCATTGATGGCAGCATGCATGGGCATCACAATCCCGTCTTGAGTGCTGACTGTTAAAATATGTCAGCTCTGCACAAAGACCAGCAGAAGCCGACATATATTTACTAGAGTTGAGCGCGGTTCGTGGTTCGTGGTTCTCCAGTTCTAGGCTCGAGTGATTTTGGGGCATGTTCTAGATCGAACTAGAACTCGAGCTTTTTGCAAAAGCTCGATAGTTCTAGAAACGTTCGAGAACGGTTCTAGCAGCCAAAAACCAGCTAAATCCTAGCTTGGTTTCTGCTGTAATAGTGTAAGTCACTCTGTGAATCACACTATTATGACATTTCAGTGTATAGTGTGCGTGAACAGCGCCTTCAGATCACTGCTGTTTCTATAATGGCGATCGCCATTTTTTTTTTTTTTTTCTTGTCTTCCTTCCCTAAGCGCGCGCGTGTAGTGGGGCGGGCCAGCATGTCAGCCAATCCCAGACACACACACAGCTAAGTGGACTTTTAGCCAGAGAAGCAACGGCATGTGTGATAGGATGTCCATGTCACATGTCCCTGCATTATAAAAACGGACATTTTCCTCCAGGACGTCATTATCTGCCTTCTGCGTCTTTGGTGTCAGACATCACTGTCGCAGCTCCGTCCTCCTGAGTCCTATCGCCGATACAGCTGTATGCGCTGCATACACAGCGTTAGACAGCTTAGGGAGAGCACTTTCTAGCAGTCCTTTTAAGGGCTCAAACCGGCAGGGTCAGAGAGCCATAGGTGACAGGTCCTGCAAACAGCAACAGCGTCTGTGTAGCCAAGGTCAGGGATTTCCTCCCTGCATTTCACCATTAGGAGGGAATAGAAAGGCAGGCTTCCATTCCTCTACCCAGAGCCCCACAATCCTGCCACTGTACCCTCTTGTCCTCTGCACACTCCAACTCATTATAACTAAGCCATTATACTAGCAAACACTCAGTGTACCTAGTGGCATCCTAAACGTGGCTATTGGACTTTGCTATAGTCCCACTAGTGCAAAGACATTTGCAGAGCACGTCTGCCTGCATTGCACACTCCAACTTTTTTAAGATAAGCCATTATACTAGCAAACACTCAGTGTACCTAGTGGCATCCTATCTGTGGCTATTGGACTTTGCTATAGTCCCACTAGTGCAAAGACATTTGCAGAGCACGTCTGCCTGCATTGCACACTCCAACTCTTTTTAACAAAGCCATTATACTAGCAAACAGTCAGTGTACCTAGTGGCATCCTAAACGTGGCTATTGGACTTTGCTATAGTCCCACTAGTGCAAAGACATTTGCAGAGCACGTCTGCCTGCATTGCACACTCCAACTTTTTTAAACTAAGCCATTTTACTAGCAAACACTCAGTGTACCTAGTGGCATCCTAAACGTGGCTAATGGACTTTGCTATAGTCCCACTAGTGCAAAGACATTTGCAGAGAACGTCTGCCTGCATTGCACACTCCAACTCATTATAACTAAGCCATTATACTAGCAAACAGTCAGTGTACCTAGTGGCATCCTAAACGTGGCTATTGGACTTTGCTATAGTCCCACTAGTGCAAAGACATTTGCAGAGCACGTCTGCCTGCATTGCACACTCCAACTTTTTTAAACTAAGCCATTTTACTAGCAAACACTCAGTGTACCTAGTGGCATCCTAAACGTGGCTAATGGACTTTGCTATAGTCCCACTAGTGCAAAGACATTTGCAGAGCACGTCTGCCTGCATTGCACACTCCAACTTTTTTAAACTAAGCCATTATACTAACAAACACTCAGTGTACCTAGTGGCATCCTAAACGTGGCTATTGTACTTTTGTCTATTCACACTATTGTAACCATATTTGCAGCACGTCTGCCTGCATTGCACACTCCAACTTTTTTAAACTAAGCCATTATACTAGCAAACACTCAGTGTACCTAGTGGCATCCTAAACGTGGCTATTGTACTTTTGTCTATTCACACTATTGTAACGATATTTGCAGCACGTCTGCCTGCATTGCACACTCCAACTTTTTTAAACTAAGCCATTATACTAGCAAACACTCAGTGTACCTAGTGGCATCCTAAACGTGGCTATTGTACTTTTGTCTATTCACACTATTGTAAACATATTTGCAGCACGTCTGCCTGCATTGCACACTCCAACTTTTTTAAACTAAGCCATTATACTAGCAAACACTCATTGTACCTAGTGGCATCCTAAACGTGGCTATTGTACTTTTGTCTATTCACACTATTGTAACGATATTTGCAGCACGTCTGCCTGCATTGCACACTCCAACTTTTTTAAACTAAGCCATTATACTAGCAAACACTCAGTGTACCTAGTGGCATCCTAAACGTGGCTATTGTACTTTTGTCTATTCACACTATTCTTTCGATATTTGCAGCACGTCTGCCTGCATTGCACACTCCAACTTTTTTAAACTAAGCCATTATACTAGCAAACACTCAGTGTACCTAGTGGCATCCTAAACATGGCTATTGTACTTTTGTCTATTCAAACTATTGTAAACATATTTGCAGCACGTCTGCCTGCATTGCACACTCCAACTTTTTTAAACTAAGCCATTATACTAGCAAACACTCAGTGTACCTAGTGGCATCCTAAACGTGGCTATTGTACTTTTGTCTATTCACACTATTGTAACGATATTTGCAGCACGTCTGCCTGCATTGCACACTCCAACTTTTTTAAACTAAGCCATTATACTAGCAAACACTCAGTGTACCTAGTGGCATCCTAAACGTGGCTATTGTACTTTTGTCTATTCACACTATTGTAACGATATTTGCAGCACGTCTGCCTGCATTGCACACTCCAACTTTTTTAAACTAAGCCATTATACTAGCAAACACTCAGTGTACCTAGTGGCATCCTAAACGTGGCTATTGTACTTTTGTCTATTCACACTATTGTAAACATATTTGCAGCACGTCTGCCTGCATTGCACACTCCAACTTTTTTAAACTAAGCCATTATACTAGCAAACACTCAGTGTACCTAGTGGCATCCTAAACGTGGCTATTGTACTTTTGTCTATTCACACTATTGTAAACATATTTGCAGCACGTCTGCCTGCATTGCACACTCCAACTTTTTTAAACTAAGCCATTATACTAGCAAACACTCAGTGTACCTAGTGGAATCCTAAACGTGGCTATTGTACTTTTGTCTATTCACACTATTGTAACGATATTTGCAGCACGTCTGCCTGCATTGCACACTCCAACTTTTTTAAACTAAGCCATTATACTAGCAAACACTCAGTGTACCTAGTGGCATCCTAAACGTGGCTATTGTACTTTTGTCTATTCACACTATTGTAACGATATTTGCAGCACGTCTGCCTGCATTGCACACTCCAACTTTTTTAAACTAAGCCATTATACTAGCAAACACTCAGTGTACCTAGTGGCATCCTAAACGTGGCTATTGTACTTTTGTCTATTCACACTATTGTAAACATATTTGCAGCACGTCTGCCTGCATTGTACACTCCAACTTTTTTAAACTAAGCCATTATACTAGCAAACACTCAGTGTACCTAGTGGCATCCTAAACGTGGCTATTGTACTTTTGTCTATTCACACTATTGTAACGATATTTGCAGCACGTCTGCCTGCATTGCACACTCCAACTTTTTTAAACTAAGCCATTATACTAGCAAACACTCAGTGTACCTAGTGGCATCCTAAACGTGGCTATTGTACTTTTGTCTATTCACACTATTGTAACGATATTTGCAGCACGTCTGCCTGCATTGCACAGTCAAACTTTTTTAAACTAAGCCATTATACTAGCAAACACTCAGTGTACCTAGTGGCATCCTAAACGTGGCTATTGTACTTTTGTCTATTCACACTATTGTAACGATATTTGCAGCACGTCTGCCTGCATTGCACACTCCAACTTTTTTAAACTAAGCCATTATACTAGCAAACACTCAGTGTACCTAGTGGCATCCTAAACGTGGCTATTGTACTTTTGTCTATTCACACTATTGTAAACATATTTGCAGCACGTCTGCCTGCATTGCACACTCCAACTTTTTTAAACTAAGCCATTATACTAGCAAACACTCAGTGTACCTAGTGGCATCCTAAACGTGGCTATTGTACTTTTGTCTATTCACACTATTGTAACGATATTTGCAGCACGTCTGCCTGCATTGCACACTCCAACTTTTTTAAACTAAGCCATTATACTAGCAAACACTCAGTGTACCTAGTGGCATCCTAAACGTGGCTATTGTACTTTTGTCTATTCACACTATTGTAAACATATTTGCAGCACGTCTGCCTGCATTGCACACTCCAACTTTTTTAAACTAAGCCATTATACTAGCAAACACTCAGTGTACCTAGTGGCATCCTAAACGTGGCTATTGTACTTTTGTCTATTCACACTATTGTAAACATATTTGCAGCACGTCTGCCTGCATTGCACACTCCAACTTTTTTAAACTAAGCCATTATACTAGCAAACACTCAGTGTACCTAGTGGCATCCTAAACGTGGCTATTGTACTTTTGTCTATTCACACTATTGTAACGATATTTGCAGCACGTCTACCTGCATTGCACACTCCAACTTTTTTAAACTAAGCCATTATACTAGCAAACACTCAGTGTACCTAGTGGCATCCTAAACGTGGCTATTGTACTTTTGTCTATTCACACTATTGTAACGATATTTGCAGCACGTCTGCCTGCATTGCACACTCCAACTTTTTTAAACTAAGCCATTATACTAGCAAACACTCAGTGTACCTAGTGGCATCCTAAACGTGGCTATTGTACTTTTGTCTATTCACACTATTGTAAACATATTTGCAGCACGTCTGCCTGCATTGCACACTCCAACTTTTTTAAACTAAGCCATTATACTAGCAAACACTCAGTGTACCTAGTGGCATCCTAAACGTGGCTATTGTACTTTTGTCTATTCACACTATTGTAAACATATTTGCAGCACGTCTGCCTGCATTGCACACTCCAACTTTTTTAAACTAAGCCATTATACTAGCAAACACTCAGTGTACCTAGTGGCATCCTAAACGTGGCTATTGTACTTTTGTCTATTCACACTATTGTAACGATATTTGCAGCACGTCTGCCTGCATTGCACACTCCAACTTTTTTAAACTAAGCCATTATACTAGCAAACACTCAGTGTACCTAGTGGCATCCTAAACGTGGCTATTGTACTTTTGTCTATTCACACTATTGTGACGATATTTGCAGCACGTCTGCCTGCATTGCACAGTCAAACTTTTTTAAACTAAGCCATTATACTAGCAAACACTCAGTGTACCTAGTGGCATCCTAAACGTGGCTATTGTACTTTTGTCTATTCACACTATTGTAACGATATTTGCAGCACGTCTGCCTGCATTGCACACTCCAACTTTTTTAAACTAAGCCATTATACTGGCAAACACTCAGTGTACCTAGTGGCATCCTAAACGTGGCTATTGTACTTTTGTCTATTCACACTATTGTAACGATATTTGCAGCACGTCTGCCTGCATTGCACACTCCAACTTTTTTAAACTAAGCCATTATACTAGCAAACACTCAGTGTACCTAGTGGCATCCTAAACGTGGCTATTGTACTTTTGTCTATTCACACTATTGTAAACATATTTGCAGCACGTCTGCCTGCATTGCACACTCCAACTTTTTTAAACTAAGCCATTATACTAGCAAACACTCAGTGTACCTAGTGGCATCCTAAACGTGGCTATTGTACTTTTGTCTATTCACACTATTGTAAACATATTTGCAGCACGTCTGCCTGCATTGCACACTCCAACTTTTTTAAACTAAGCCATTATACTAGCAAACACTCAGTGTACCTAGTGGAATCCTAAACGTGGCTATTGTACTTTTGTCTATTCACACTATTGTAACGATATTTGCAGCACGTCTGCCTGCATTGCACACTCCAACTTTTTTAAACTAAGCCATTATACTAGCAAACACTCAGTGTACCTAGTGGCATCCTAAACGTGGCTATTGTACTTTTGTCTATTCACACTATTGTAACGATATTTGCAGCACGTCTGCCTGCATTGCACACTCCAACTTTTTTAAACTAAGCCATTATACTAGCAAACACTCAGTGTACCTAGTGGCATCCTAAACGTGGCTATTGTACTTTTGTCTATTCACACTATTGTAAACATATTTGCAGCACGTCTGCCTGCATTGTACACTCCAACTTTTTTAAACTAAGCCATTATACTAGCAAACACTCAGTGTACCTAGTGGCATCCTAAACGTGGCTATTGTACTTTTGTCTATTCACACTATAGTAACGATATTTGCAGCACGTCTGCCTGCATTGCACACTCCAACTTTTTTAAACTAAGCCATTATACTAGCAAACACTCAGTGTACCTAGTGGCATCCTAAACATGGCTATTGTACTTTTGTCTATTCACACTATTGTAACGATATTTGCAGCACGTCTGCCTGCATTGCACAGTCAAACTTTTTTAAACTAAGCCATTATACTAGCAAACACTCAGTGTACCTAGTGGCATCCTAAACGTGGCTATTGTACTTTTGTCTATTCACACTATTGTAACGATATTTGCAGCACGTCTGCCTGCATTGCACACTCCAACTTTTTTAAACTAAGCCATTATACTAGCAAACACTCAGTGTACCTAGTGGCATCCTAAACGTGGCTATTGTACTTTTGTCTATTCACACTATTGTAAACATATTTGCAGCACGTCTGCCTGCATTGCACACTCCAACTTTTTTAAACTAAGCCATTATACTAGCAAACACTCAGTGTACCTAGTGGCATCCTAAACGTGGCTATTGTACTTTTGTCTATTCACACTATTGTAACGATATTTGCAGCACGTCTGCCTGCATTGCACACTCCAACTTTTTTAAACTAAGCCATTATACTAGCAAACACTCAGTGTACCTAGTGGCATCCTAAACGTGGCTATTGTACTTTTGTCTATTCACACTATTGTAAACATATTTGCAGCACGTCTGCCTGCATTGCACACTCCAACTTTTTTAAACTAAGCCATTATACTAGCAAACACTCAGTGTACCTAGTGGCATCCTAAACGTGGCTATTGTACTTTTGTCTATTCACACTATTGTAAACATATTTGCAGCACGTCTGCCTGCATTGCACACTCCAACTTTTTTAAACTAAGCCATTATACTAGCAAACACTCAGTGTACCTAGTGGCATCCTAAACGTGGCTATTGTACTTTTGTCTATTCACACTATTGTAACGATATTTGCAGCACGTCTACCTGCATTGCACACTCCAACTTTTTTAAACTAAGCCATTATACTAGCAAACACTCAGTGTACCTAGTGGCATCCTAAACGTGGCTATTGTACTTTTGTCTATTCACACTATTGTAACGATATTTGCAGCACGTCTGCCTGCATTGCACACTCCAACTTTTTTAAACTAAGCCATTATACTAGCAAACACTCAGTGTACCTAGTGGCATCCTAAACGTGGCTATTGTACTTTTGTCTATTCACACTATTGTAAACATATTTGCAGCACGTCTGCCTGCATTGCACACTCCAACTTTTTTAAACTAAGCCATTATACTAGCAAACACTCAGTGTACCTAGTGGCATCCTAAACGTGGCTATTGTACTTTTGTCTATTCACACTATTGTAAACATATTTGCAGCACGTCTGCCTGCATTGCACACTCCAACTTTTTTAAACTAAGCCATTATACTAGCAAACACTCAGTGTACCTAGTGGCATCCTAAACGTGGCTATTGTACTTTTGTCTATTCACACTATTGTAACGATATTTGCAGCACGTCTGCCTGCATTGCACACTCCAACTTTTTTAAACTAAGCCATTATACTAGCAAACACTCAGTGTACCTAGTGGCATCCTAAACGTGGCTATTGTACTTTTGTCTATTCACACTATTGTGACGATATTTGCAGCACGTCTGCCTGCATTGCACAGTCAAACTTTTTTAAACTAAGCCATTATACTAGCAAACACTCAGTGTACCTAGTGGCATCCTAAACGTGGCTATTGTACTTTTGTCTATTCACACTATTGTAACGATATTTGCAGCACGTCTGCCTGCATTGCACACTCCAACTTTTTTAAACTAAGCCATTATACTAGCAAACACTCAGTGTACCTAGTGGCATCCTAAACGTGGCTATTGTACTTTTGTCTATTCACACTATTGTAAACATATTTGCAGCACGTCTGCCTGCATTGCACACTCCAACTTTTTTAAACTAAGCCATTATACTAGCAAACACTCAGTGTACCTAGTGGCATCCTAAACGTGGCTATTGTACTTTTGTCTATTCACACTATTGTAACGATATTTGCAGCACGTCTGCCTGCATTGCACACTCCAACTTTTTTAAACTAAGCCATTATACTAGCAAACACTCAGGGTACCTAGTGGCATCCTAAACGTGGCTATTGTACTTTTGTCTATTCACACTATTGTAAACATATTTGCAGCACGTCTGCCTGCATTGCACACTCCAACTTTTTTAAACTAAGCCATTATACTAGCAAACACTCAATGTACCTAGTGGCATCCTAAACGTGGCTATTGTACTTTTGTCTATTCACACTATTGTAAACATATTTGCAGCACGTCTGCCTGCATTGCACACTCCAACTTTTTTAAACTAAGCCATTATACTAGCAAACACTCAGTGTACCTAGTGGCATCCTAAACGTGGCTATTGTACTTTTGTCTATTCACACTATTGTAACGATATTTGCAGCACGTCTGCCTGCATTGCACACTCCAACTTTTTTAAACTAAGCCATTATACTAGCAAACACTCAGTGTACCTAGTGGCATCCTAAACGTGGCTATTGTACTTTTGTCTATTCACACTATTGTAACGATATTTGCAGCACGTCTGCCTGCATTGCACACTCCAACTTTTTTAAACTAAGCCATTATACTAGCAAACACTCAGTGTACCTAGTGGCATCCTAAACGTGGCTATTGTACTTTTGTCTATTCACACTATTGTAAACATATTTGCAGCACGTCTACCTGCATTGCACACTCCAACTTTTTTAAACTAAGCCATTATACTAGCAAACACTCAGTGTACCTAGTGGCATCCTAAACGTGGCTATTGTACTTTTGTCTATTCACACTATTGTAAACATATTTGCAGCACGTCTGCCTGCATTGCACACTCCAACTTTTTTAAACTAAGCCATTATACTAGCAAACACTCAGTGTACCTAGTGGCATCCTAAACGTGGCTATTGTACTTTTGTCTATTCACACTATTGTAACGATATTTGCAGCACGTCTGCCTGCATTGCACACTCCAACTTTTTTAAACTAAGCCATTATACTAGCAAACACTCAGTGTACCTAGTGGCATCCTAAACGTGGCTATTGTACTTTTGTCTATTCACACTATTGTAACGATATTTGCAGCACGTCTGCCTGCATTGCACACTCCAACTTTTTTAAACTAAGCCATTATACTAGCAAACACTCAGTGTACCTAGTGGCATCCTAAACGTGGCTATTGTACTTTTGTCTATTCACACTATTGTAAACATATTTGCAGCACGTCTGCCTGCATTGTACACTCCAACTTTTTTAAACTAAGCCATTATACTAGCAAACACTCAGTGTACCTAGTGGCATCCTAAACGTGGCTATTGTACTTTTGTCTATTCACACTATTGTAACGATATTTGCAGCACGTCTGCCTGCATTGCACACTCCAACTTTTTTAAACTAAGCCATTATACTAGCAAACACTCAGTGTACCTAGTGGCATCCTAAACGTGGCTATTGTACTTTTGTCTATTCACACTATTGTAACGATATTTGCAGCACGTCTGCCTGCATTGCACAGTCAAACTTTTTTAAACTAAGCCATTATACTAGCAAACACTCAGTGTACCTAGTGGCATCCTAAACGTGGCTATTGTACTTTTGTCTATTCACACTATTGTAACGATATTTGCAGCACGTCTGCCTGCATTGCACACTCCAACTTTTTTAAACTAAGCCATTATACTAGCAAACACTCAGTGTACCTAGTGGCATCCTAAACGTGGCTATTGTACTTTTGTCTATTCACACTATTGTAAACATATTTGCAGCACGTCTGCCTGCATTGCACACTCCAACTTTTTTAAACTAAGCCATTATACTAGCAAACACTCAGTGTACCTAGTGGCATCCTAAACGTGGCTATTGTACTTTTGTCTATTCACACTATTGTAACGATATTTGCAGCACGTCTGCCTGCATTGCACACTCCAACTTTTTTAAACTAAGCCATTATACTAGCAAACACTCAGTGTACCTAGTGGCATCCTAAACGTGGCTATTGTACTTTTGTCTATTCACACTATTGTAAACATATTTGCAGCACGTCTGCCTGCATTGCACACTCCAACTTTTTTAAACTAAGCCATTATACTAGCAAACACTCAGTGTACCTAGTGGCATCCTAAACGTGGCTATTGTACTTTTGTCTATTCACACTATTGTAACGATATTTGCAGCACGTCTGCCTGCATTGCACACTCCAACTTTTTTAAACTAAGCCATTATACTAGCAAACACTCAGTGTACCTAGTGGCATCCTAAACGTGGCTATTGTACTTTTGTCTATTCACACTATTCTTTCGATATTTGCAGCACGTCTGCCTGCATTGCACACTCCAACTTTTTTAAACTAAGCCATTATACTAGCAAACACTCAGTGTACCTAGTGGCATCCTAAACGTGGCTATTGTACTTTTGTCTATTCACACTATTGTAAACATATTTGCAGCATGTCTGCCTGCATTGCACACTCCAACTTTTTTAAACTAAGCCATTATACTAGCAAACACTCAGTGTACCTAGTGGCATCCTAAACGTGGCTATTGTACTTTTGTCTATTCACACTATTGTAAACATATTTGCAGCACGTCTGCCTGCATTGCACACTCCAACTTTTTTAAACTAAGCCATTATACTAGCAAACACTCAGTGTACCTAGTGGCATCCTAAACGTGGCTATTGTCCTTTTGTCTATTCACACTATTGTAACGATATTTGCAGCACGTCTGCCTGCATTGCACACTCCAACTTTTTTAAACTAAGCCATTATACTAGCAAACACTCAGTGTACCTAGTGGCATCCTAAACGTGTCTATTGTACTTTTGTCTATTCACACTATTGTAACGATATTTGCAGCACGTCTGCCTGCATTGCACACTCCAACTTTTTTAAACTAAGCCATTATACTAGCAAACACTAAGTGTACCTAGTGGCATCCTAAACGTGGCTATTGTACTTTTGTCTATTCACACTATTGTAAACATATTTGCAGCACGTCTGCCTGCATTGCACACTCCAACTTTTTTAAACTAAGCCATTATACTAGCAAACACTCAGTGTACCTAGTGGCATCCTAAACGTGGCTATTGTACTTTTGTCTATTCACACTATTGTAACGATATTTGCAGCACGTCTGCCTGCATTGCACACTCCAACTTTTTTAAACTAAGCCATTATACTGGCAAACACTCAGTGTACCTAGTGGCATCCTAAACGTGGCTATTGTACTTTTGTCTATTCACACTATTGTAACGATATTTGCAGCACGTCTGCCTGCATTGCACACTCCAACTTTTTTAAACTAAGCCATTATACTAGCAAACACTCAGTGTACCTAGTGGCATCCTAAACGTGGCTATTGTACTTTTGTCTATTCACACTATTGTAACGATATTTGCAGCACGTCTGCCTGCATTGCACACTCCAACTTTTTTAAACTAAGCCATTATACTAGCAAACACTCAGTGTACCTAGTGGCATCCTAAACGTGGCTATTGTACTTTTGTCTATTCACACTATTGTAACGATATTTGCAGCACGTCTGCCTGCATTGCACACTCCAACTTTTTTAAACTAAGCCATTATACTAGCAAACACTCAGTGTACCTAGTGGCATCCTAAACGTGGCTATTGTACTTTTGTCTATTCACACTATTGTAAACATATTTGCAGCACGTCTGCCTGCATTGCACACTCCAACTTTTTTAAACTAAGCCATTATACTAGCAAACACTCAGTGTACCTAGTGGCATCCTAAACGTGGCTATTGTACTTTTGTCTATTCACACTATTGTAAACATATTTGCAGCACGTCTGCCTGCATTGCACACTCAAACTTTTTTAAACTAAGCCATTATACTAGCAAACACTCAGTGTACCTAGTGGCATCCTAAACGTGGCTATTGTACTTTTGTCTATTCACACTATTGTAACGATATTTGCAGCACGTCTGCCTGCATTGCACACTCCAACTTTTTTAAACTAAGCCATTATACTAGCAAACACTCAGTGTACCTAGTGGCATCCTAAACGTGGCTATTGTACTTTTGTCTATTCACAATATTGTAAACATATTTGCAGCACGTCTGCCTGCATTGCACACTCCAACTTTTTTAAACTAAGCCATTATACTAGCAAACACTCAGTGTACCTAGTGGCATCCTAAACGTGGCTATTGTACTTTTGTCTATTCACACTATTGTAACGATATTTGCAGCACGTCTGCCTGCATTGCACACTCCAACTTTTTTAAACTAAGCCATTATACTAGCAAACACTCAGTGTACCTAGTGGCATCCTAAACGTGGCTATTGTACTTTTGTCTATTCACACTATTGTAACGATATTTGCAGCACGTCTGCCTGCATTGCACACTCAAACTTTTTTAAACTAAGCCATTATACTCGCAAACACTCAGTGTACCTAGTGGCATCCTAAACGTGGCTATTGTACTTTTGTCTATTCACACTATTGTAACGATATTTGCAGCACGTCTGCCTGCATTGCACACTCCAACTTTTTTAAACTAAGCCATTATACTAGCAAACACTCAGTGTACCTAGTGGCATCCTAAACGTGGCTATTGTACTTTTATCTATTCACACTACTGCAAATCTATGTGCAGCACCTCTGCATGACACCCTCCTGCTCTGTTTTTAATAAGCTATAATGATAGCACAAAATACTGCCATTTAGTGGCATCATAGAACTGGCTGTTGTATTCCATTAGTGCCCCACTGGTGACAAGCTATTTCTAGCACATCCACATCACACCCTCATGCACATTTTGCTACGCTAATGTTATAGCAAAATCATGGAATTCATTGCTGCATTTCATAATTCGGAGGGATAGAAAGTCAGGCTTCCTTTAGCTTTTCCTTCTGTTCATAGACAGCATCTCCAAGAGCAATTTCCCCTCCACGTCTAAGTGTGGAGAGGCAGCTAGTGCGCATGCGTGTGCCGATGTACCCTAGCTGCAGCATAATTACAGTGTTTCGCCTAGTGAGTATGCTCAGCCTGACTGTGTTATTCCTGACGCTAAGTCTTCTTTTCGGGATACAGCGCATGCTCCCACACTAAGTGTGAAAAGCCTCTTTGCACAGGTGCTTGCATTCCGTGCCGGGTCTAAGTCCTGTTTTGTGCCTAGACACCATGCTAAAGCTGATAGTCTTTTTTCAGAGACTGTATTTCATGCTACTGAGCATGCTCAGGCACTTCCTGCATCAGATACTAGGTCCGGTAATGAACTCTTTGGCCCTGGCCCTGATGTGGGGGTCCCATATAGACCACAGGGCATCAGGTGTCCTCCCAAATGGCTTGCAGAGGCCCACACCTATGACTTGTCACCGCATTATTGATGGTCAGACGATGACTGGTGAGGTGTTTGGGTCATGGCAGCCATGAGGTCATCATTGAAGTTGCGGTTCCAAATAGGACGCTAGTTATGCCACTCATGATGACGTGTCACTCTACTTTTGTCTCCAGGAGGTGCATTGTGGTTCACCCTGGTTTGGGGCGGACCCAGGTTATAAAAGGGGCTGGAGCCAACAAGGAGGTGCGCATTCTTCTATTATGCTCCGAAAGAGCACACCTCCATGTGTTGAACCCATTGCGGCTTTAGGCCAGAGGTAGGCAGGGATAGGGTGTCGATGCAGGCCACCACCACAGTTGGTAACGCAGAACGGTTAAGACCAGCTCCTGTCCTACCAGTCCTGCTTGTGCAGCACAGTGGCATTAACAGGCCTGCTGCTGCTGATGCGCCTGCTGTCCACAGGTGTGCCCCTACGCACACGGTCAGCGTACTCAATGGCCCCTGTGTTGTTAACAGGGAGTTCCTGGGCTGGGTGGGCATGTGGACCCTGTGACGCTAACAGGGCTCCCAGTCTCCAGATCCGAATGGCGTGTAACTCGGTTCAGGCTACTATTAGTTTCATAGCCACACAGCTCTGTATCCTCCACCAAACCTTCCAGTTGCCAACCTCTCCTTTTCCAACTGGGAGCACGGTGGACACTGACTGCTGATGGGGATATATACCTTTCTCTTTCTTTTCTTATTAATTTTCATTATATAGCGGTCACAGATTATATACCACTTTATCCAAATCTGCCAGTCCCACTGTAACAGATGGTGTTTCTTCAGCAAATGTTACAGTTGCTTAACCACCAAATCCACGGACCAAAACTTTTTTCCCCTTTCCAACACACCTGTTCCCCTTTCCAACAGCATCTGTCCTTTTTCAACTCATTTTGGGATATGACCAAAAGTGCAACTGTGCAGGGACACCGTACTCAGCGCCATCTCAGCACAGCAGCCATCCCTCAGTCCCTCCGATGTGGACAAGTAAAAGACCATTTCCTCCTATCCATGACAAAGCGTTGAGATTCACTCTGTGCAGCACTGGTGTTTAGTGGAAAAGTAGATCTAAGATTGCGTACCACATTCTGCAGATACTCCTGTATACGTGCGTCCATTTCTATGGCAGGAATTAGTTCGCCAAATTTTGTCTTGTACCGGGGATCTAACAGTGTGGCAACCCAGTATTCAGGATTACTTCAAATTCATACAATCCGAGGGTCATGTAGGTAGTGCAGCAAGAAGGCGCTCATGTGTCTTGTGCATCCAGGAGGACCAAGTCCTTGGTGTGTTGGTGGCAGAGAGGTGAGAATCGTGCATCCTTCCTCTGCCCTCTCCCCACAACCTCGCACAACCGAAATGTGAGCAAGCTCTCACTCATCTGCTGAGTCTTCCATGCCCATCACCAGTTCGTCCTCCATTTCTTCATGGGCTCCTGCACTTTCATCAACACTTTTTGCTGATACTATGCGCCCTTGTTAATCCCTCTCCCTCACCATGAATGCCGCATAGGTGCCGCTGACCATCTGGACATCGTAGATCTTGTTATCCCTTCCGCATATGACTCCTCCTGTACTTCCTCCCCTTCCTCTTGTCCCAACACCTGACTCCGAATAATAATTACATTGTGCTCCATCATGTAGATGACCAGAATTGTCACGCTGAGAATGACATTGCCAGTGCTAAACATCTTCGTCGACATTTGTGAACTGTGTAGCAGGGTGCATAGGTCCTTGATCTGACACCACTCCAGCAGCGTGATCTGCACCACCTCTTGATCAAGTTATCCCAGGCTATATATCATACCGCATTTCAGCAGGGCTCTGCGGTGCTGCCACACACGCTGCAACATGTGCAGATTCCAATTCCTGCGTGTCGGAACATCGCATTTCCGGCGTTTAACTGCCAGACCCTAAGACTTCCGGAGTGATGAAAGTTGTTGAGCTGATGTGTGCGCACGATGGAAGTGAGCACATAGCGAGCGTGCCCGCTGCACAAGACCATGTAGGCCGTGATGGTGTTTTAAAAATTGCTGGAGAATTCGGTTCAACACGTGAGCCATACAAGGCACGTGTGTCACATTGCCCTGAGGATGGCCCGCAGCCAGGTTTGCATCATTGCCGCACACGGCTGTTAAGTCACCAACGGAGTCCGCTCCGTCAATTTGTACTCCGGTCGCCAGGTGACAACGTGTTCCTTTCATGAATAGTGCTGATGATGGGAGAGTAGTCGATGGCAGCGGCGCAGGTGGACGCAGGTTATGCTCACCCACTGGGCTGCATTACCTTGACAGATGCAGAATCTCTGGCTGAATGTAGCTGGTGGGTATCTCACAGATGAAATACCATCATTCAGCTACAACCAATGGGAAGACACCACACCCTTTTTTATGCCCATCCTGTCTGCAGACCACTGCCAGACATAGCTATGAACCTCTGGTTAATTTTACCCCCAGTTCAGTTTTATGATTTTGTGTGCTTGTTACCTGACTACTTTTCCTGCTTGCTGTTTATGTACCTTGTTGGCCGATCCGCATTTCACCTCTGCTTGTTTTCTGATTAAGTCCTGGCCGTCCCATTCTGTTCCTGTTCCTCAATTAATGTTTTGACCCTGCCTGACTACTATTCTCTGGAATAGCGGTGTGACTCACATTTCCCATACATTTCAAAGTAAAACTTTGACCGCCTGATGGCATTGAGCTCTGCTGCCAGCATAGTAAGGAGGTGTGTGGTAGTCCTTGTGCGCAGTTGCAAGGAAGGGTGGCCTGACCACACAGGGTTTGCGCCAAGGTGGAGGACCCACACGAGGTTGAAGAGGCAGAAGCAGTGTATTAACTTCTACATACAGTAGAAGGATTGAAACAACTCGTGGGGACGGCAAGACTTGTACAGCAGACCCTTCTCCATCTCTCACCATAGTTTGCCAGTGCCCAGTCAGTGACAGGTAATGACCCTGTCTATGCTTACTGGTCCAAGTATCTGTGTTGAAATGCACCCTGTCGCACACAGATTTTCTCAAGGAAGTGGTGATGTTGTGTGCGACATGCTGGTGTAGCGCGGGCATGCTTTTCTTGGAGAAGCAGTGGTGATTGGGCATCTGGTACTGGGGCACAGCGACAGACATAAGGTCTCTAAAATCCTGTGTGTCCACTAGGCGGAAAGGCAGCATTTCGGTAGCCAACAGCTTACAGAGGGATAGAGTCAACCACTTAGCTTTGTCATGGGTCGCAGGAAGTGGCCTTTTATTTGACCACATCTGAGGGACAGAGATCTGGCTGCTGTCTGTAGACGGTGTTGAGTAGGGTGTCCCTGGAAAAATGCAGGTTTGTGAGGAAAGTGCAGGCGGAGACATGATGTTGCCTTCATCTTGCCTTCAGATCTGTTCATCTTGTATCATTTTTAAAAAACACAGCAAGCAAGGGTTACTCCAAGCGGAGTCTCCCTTTTTTCCAAAAATTGGGCACACAGACACCCCATCAGTGGCAGCACTTGTGCCCTAGTTGCAAACAGGATGTTTTGATTTGCATCAAGCACATTCAAAAATACGCCATAATTAACCGTCCCCAGCATGACACCGGGGTAGGTAGATAAAGTCTTTGCTGAACCATGACTTGGTCATCTTGGCTCCTTTTAAAAACAATGTAAGCAAGGGTTACTCCAAGCGGAGCCTCCCTTTTTTCCAAAAATTGTGCCCCACACACACCCACCCATTCAGTGGCAGCAGTTGTGCCATAGTTGTACACTTCACAGCTAGATTTGCATCAAGCACATTCCAAATCCACAAGCATTTACTCTCCCCAGGATGACACAGGGGTTGTAAATTCCTTCGGGATCCATGACTTGTTAATTTTGATGAACGTCAGTCTGTCCACATTGTCACTGGACAGACGCGTGCGCTTATCTGTCAGCACACACCCAGCAGCACTGAAGACACGTTCAGAGACAACGCTGGCAGCTGGACACGACAAAATCTCCAAGGCGTAACTGGATAGCTCTGGCCATTTTTCTAGATTTGAAGCCCAAAATGAGCAAGGCTCTATTTGCAAAGTCATGGCATCGATGTTCATTTGTAGATACTCCTGTATCATCCTCTCCAGCCGTTGACTATGTGTCAGACTTGTTGTCTCTGGTGGCCTTGCAAAGGAGGGTCTAAAAAAATTATGAAAAGATTCCATTAAATTGCTGTTACCAGCACCAGATACGGTCCTACTGGTACGTGTAGACTGTTGAAGATGACGAGACCGTCCCATGTTTGTCAAGTTACAATTGGGAGATTCACTCCCTGCACCTGCACGGTTGTTTGGTGGAAAAGCGGATCTAAGATCGAGTAACAGCTTCTGCTGATACTCCTGCATAAGTGCGTCCCTTTCTATGGCTGGAATTATGTCACAAAATTTGGACTTGTACCGGGGATCTAATAGTGTGGCAATCCAGTAGTCATCATTGTGGAGACACGGGGCTCAGTGGGCGCTCTCGTCCACTAAAACCCGCCGCCTTTAGAAAGACAGCGTGGCTCAGGGCTCATCCCAACTGAACGCCGGCCTCCTTAACCGTGGGCGTAACACTACTCAGACAACACAGGGTGAGGGAACCACAATAATTAGACTTTATTGGATCCCCAAAATATTAACGGCACATAACGCATAACCAGCAAAACACACAAATGTAACAGGCAACAGAGTCTCACCCTTCCGCTGGCTCACCAGGGATTAGAATGTCCATGCCTCACAGGTTCCAAGCTGTCTGAGGTCTGCAAAGTCTGTAACAGGTGACTGAACTGTCCCAACCTGCGTGTCCTCCTTAGGTAGTCCTGGTTTGATGTTACAATCCTGGCAGCCGGAGTCGAAATCCCTAGGCTGTGGATATGGTCTCCAACCGGATCCGGAGTCCCTAGAATGAAGCCATAAGGTGTCCTGATCCTCCAGTCAGCTCCAAAGAGCTTAGACTGAATCCATCAACCATCATCAACCTGGTGCCTTAAAGAAGTCCTCTCTTATAGCCACAGCCCTCCCCCTGGACACACTGCGTCCTCATCCATTGGTTGGACAAGATTGCTTCTCCCATTGGACGAATTTCAAGCTACATGGACAATGCTCATTCAAATGATGTGCTTAGAAAGGCTGAGGGTGTACATGTAAACTGGGAGTCACTGACTAGACAATGGCTACTAAGGTAATTACATTATCAATACACAGCTACAATACAATGGTTACTGGAAATGTCTGGAGAACAATAGTCTAGCTTTCAGTGGCCAACACAATTACATTGAGTCAACAAGAGTCTTGTAAAAACAATGAGGGACTTCTCCCCCATCTATAGACAATCTATCGTGCTGTCTGGCTGGATTTTAAGAAACGTTAACCCATGAGAGTCCATGTCGTCACAATCATCACTTCTAATTTTGACAATACAAGGGTCATGTTGGAGGTAGTGCAACAAGAAGGCACTCATGTGTCTTGCGCAGCCATGCGGACCAAGTCCACGCTGTGTTTGTGGCATAGAGGTGCTAACCGTTCTTTCTTCCTCTGACATCTCCCCCCAACCTCTTTCAACTGAAATTTGACCAAGGTCCCCCTCATCTGCTGAGTCTTCCATGTCCATGGACAGTTCGTCATCCATATCTTCATGTCCTCCTGCACCTTCCTCAACATCTCGCCTGCTACCATGCGCCCTTGTTGATCCCTGTCCCCCATGGTCCCACGCCTGGCGCCTTGGTGATGATGAACGTCTGGACCTTGGTGATGTTGTTGTGTCTTGCGCATATGAATCCTCCTGTAGTTCCTCCCCTTCCTGTTGTCCCACCCCCTGACTCCGAATAGTGTTTAGCGTGTGCTCCAGCATGTAAATGACTGGAATCGTCATGCTGATAATGGCATTGTCAGCGCTAAACATATTCGTCGCCATGTCGAAACTGTGCAGAAGGGTGCATAGGTCCTTGATCTGAGACCACTCTAGCAGTGTAATCTGCCCCACCTCTGCATCTCATTGGCGTAGGCTATACGTCATGACATAATGCACCAGGGCTCGGTGGTGCTGTCTCTGTATCATGTGGAGAGTCGAATTCCAGCGTGTCGATACATCGCATTTAAGGTGATGAACCGGCAGGCTGAAAGACTTCTGGAGCAATGCAAGTCAAGTCAGCTGCGGCGTTTAAACGGCAGAAGTGAGCAGAGAGTGACCATGCCCTGTGCAGAAGCCCATCTAGGCCGTGATAGTGGGTTAAAATTGCTGGACAACAAGGTTAAACACGTGAGCCATACAAGGCACGTGTGTCAGCTTGCCCAGGCGAAGGGCCGCACCCAGGTTTGCAGCATTGTCGCACACGGCCTTACCAGGCTGCAGGTTGAGTGGAGACAACCATTTATTAAACTCGGACCGCAGAGCTGACCACAACTCCTCAGCTGTGTGACTCTTATTCACAAGACATGTCAAGCTAAAGACCGCCTGATGCCGTTGCGCTCTGCTGCCAGCATAGTAATGAGGGTTGCGTGATTCCTTCTGCGCAGTGAGAACGCTGGTGGCCTTACCAGGCAGGCTTGGGGCGGAGGTGGAGGACCCAGATGAGGTGGAGGATGCAAAAGCAGTGGCGGAACTTGGACAGACAGAGGATTGACACACAAGTCGTGGGGACGGCAAGACTTGTGCAGCAGACCCTTCACCATCTATCACCATAGTTACCCAGTGGCCAGTCAGCGACATGTAACGTCCCTGTCCATGCTTACTGGTCCAAGTATCGGTGGTGAAATGCACCCGTTCACACACAGAGTTTCTCAAGGAAGCGGTGATGTTGTGTGCGACATGCTGGTGTAGCGCGGGCACACCTTTCTTAGAGAAGTAGTGGCGACTAGGCATCTGGTACTGGGGCACAGCGACAGACATAAGGTCTCTAAAATCCTGTGTGTCCACTAGGCAGAAAGGCAGCATTTCGGTAGCCAACAGCTTACAGAGGGATAGAGTCAACCTCTTAGCTTTGTCATGGGTCGCAGGAAGTGGCCTTTTATTTGACCACATCTGAGGGACAGAGATCTGGCTGCTGTGTGTAGACGGTGTTGAGTAGGGTGTCCCTGGAAAAATGCAGGTTTGTGAGGAAAGTGCAGGCGGAGACATGATGTTGCCTTCAGCCAACGTTGGTGCTATCGATGTTTGAGAGAGCTGTACACAATCACTTGTTTCCCCTTCCAAACCAACTGACGACCTACCAAGCAAACTGCCTGTTGCGGTTACAGTGGTGGAAGTTGTGGGTGGAAAAACAGGTGTGACAGCTGTCCCCACAGTCCTAGAAGATGACGAGCGCGCGGATGCACTGGAAGGGGCAGGCGGTGGATGGTTGGCTCCGCTAGGCCGCATTGCAGCACGGTGAGCTTCCCACCAGGCCATATGATATTTATTCATGTGACGATTCATGGAAGAAGTTGTCAAACTGCTGAGGTTTTGACCTCTACTAAGATAACCATGCCAAATGTTACAGATCACATAATTTGGGCGATCTTTTTTTATGTCAAAAAAGGACCAGGCTAGGCAAGGCTTAGAGGCCATGCGACCTGTTGATCCACCCCGAATAATGCTCAGAGGCAGAGTGGTGGCTGAGGATGCAGTTGTAGATGTGCTACCAGTGCTCCGACTGTGTCCAGGAAGACGCAAGGTTACTTCGTCGTCGGTTGCATCCTCCTCCACCGCCTCTGTTGACCTCCTCGAGTGTCTGACTGTGGGTTGACAGTAGGTGGGATCTAGAACTTCATCATCAATTGTTGTGTTTGCACTCCCCTCCCCCTCAGACTGAGCCTCTTCTTGCCCTGACCGAATATTTAAGTTGTCATCCCAATCGGGTATCTGCGTCTCATCTTCATCAGTATGTTCCTCATTGTCTATAACCACAGTTGTTGGAAAGGCAGCATTTTGGTAGCCAACAGTTTGCAGATGATGAAAGTCAACCTCCAAGCCATGTCATGCCCTTCTAAAAGCATGTAAAACACAGCGAGGGGACTCCAACCACAGTCTCCCTCGTTTCCACTAACTGGGCCACACACACCCCACTTGACTGGCATCGGTTGAGCCCCCTTTTGAAAAAGAAAAAGATGCTTTGCATGAAGCACTCTCAAAAATACGCGTGCCTTTCCCGTCCAATGGCTGACCCAGGGGAAGAAAAGTCCTCTGAGAGCCATGACTTGTTCATCTTGGTTCTTTTAGAGACACAGCGAGGGGACTCCAACCACAGTCTCCCTCGTTTCCACTAACTGGGCCACACACCCCACTTGACTGGCATCGGTTGAGCCCCCTTTTGAAAAAGAAAAAGATGCTTTGCATGAAGCACTCTCAAAAATACGCGTGCCTTTCCCGTCCCCTGGCTGACCCAGGGGAAGAAAAGTCCTCTGAGAGCCATGACTTGTTCATCTTGGTTCTTTTAGAGACACAGCGAGGGGACTCCAACCACAGTCTCCCTCGTTTCCACTAACTGGGCCACACACACCCCACTTGACTGGCATCGGTTGAGCCCCCTTTTGAAAAAGAAAAAGATGCTTTGCATGAAGCACTCTCAAAAATACGCGTGCCTTTCCCGTCCCCTGGCTGACCCAGGGGAAGACAAGTCCTCTGAGAGCCATGATTTGTTCATTTTGGTTCTTTTAGAAACACAGCGAGGGGACTCCAACCACAGTCTCCCTCGTTTCCACTAACTGGGCCACACACCCCCTACTTGACTGGCATCGGTTGAGCCCCCTTTTGAAAAAGAAAAAGATGCTTTGCATGAAGCACTCTCAAAAATACGCGTGCCTTTCCCGTCCCCTGGCTGACCCAGGGGAAGACAAGTCCTCTGAGAGCCATGATTTGTTCATTTTGGTTCTTTTAGAAACACAGCGAGGGGAATCCAACCACAGTCTCCCTCGTTTCCACTAACTGGGCCACACACACCCCACTTGACTGGCATCGGTTGAGCCCCCTTTTGAAAAAGAAAAAGATGCTTTGCATGAAGCACTCTCAAAAATACGCATGCCTTTCCCGTCCCCTGGCTGACCCAGGGGAAGACAAGTCCTCTGAGAGCCATGATTTGTTCATTTTGGTCCTTTTAGAAACACAGCGAGGGGACTCCAACCACAGTCTCCCTCGTTTCCACTAACTGGGCCACACACACCCCACTTGACTGGCATCGGTTGAGCCCCCTTTTGAAAAAGAAAAAGATGCTTTGCATGAAGCACTCTCAAAAATACGCGTGCCTTTCCCGTCCCCTGGCTGACCCAGGGGAAGAAAAGTCCTCTGAGAGCCATGACTTGTTCATCTTGGTTCTTTTTTCAAAAGCGAGGGGACTCCAACCACAGTCTCCCTCGTTTCCACTATTTGGGCCACACACACCCCACTTGACTGGCATTAGTGTACCCCCATTTTCAAGATGAAAAAGATGCTTTGCATGAAGCACTATCAAAAATACGCGTGCCTTTCGCCGCCCCTGGATGACCCAGGGTAAGAAAAGTCCTCTGAGAGCCATGACTTGTTCATCTTGGTTCTTTTTTCAAAAGCAAGGGGACTCCAACCACAGTCTCCCTCGTTGCCACTAATTGGGCCACACACACCCCACTTGACTGGCATCACTTGATCCCCATTTTCAAGATGAAAAAGATGCTTTGCATGAAGCACTATCAAAAATACGCGTGCCTTTCGCCGCCCCTGGATGACCCAGGGTAAGAAAAGTCCTCTGAGAGCCATGACTTGTTCATCTTGGTTCTTTTAGAAACACAGCGAGGGGACTCCAACCACAGTCTCCCTCGTTTCCACTAACTGGGCCACACACACCCCACTTGACTGGCATCGGTTGAGCCCCTTTTTGAAAAAGAAAGAGATGCTTTGCATGAAGCACTCTCAAAAATACGCGTGCCTTTCCCGTCCCCTGGCTGACCCAGGGGAAGAAAAGTCCTCTGAGAGCCATGTCCATATTGTCAGTGGACAGACACGTGTGCTTATCTGCCAGCAGACCCCCAGCAGCACTGAAGACAGGTTCCGAGAGAACGCTGGCTGCAGGACACGACAAGATCCCCAAGGCGTACGTGGCGAGCTCAGGCAATTTATCAAGATTGGAAGCCTAAAATGAGCAGGGCTCAAGTTGCACAATAATGGAATCGATGTTTCCTTGCATATACTCATATATCTGTGTGTCCTCCTCTTTTTCCTTGTCCAGCTGTTTTGTTTTCGCATGAGTATATGTCCTTGTCACTTTCCCATGTGTTTGAGTTGTTTGTCACCTTTTGGACACCTTTGAGGGTGTTTTCTAGGTGTTTTTCTGTGTTTGTGATTGCCTGCCATTGTTTCCTATGCAGTTCGAGTTCGGTTCGTCGAACGTTCGACGAGCCGAACTCGAACGGGACCTCCGTTCGGCGAACCGGCCTCGAGCCGAACCGGGACCGGTTCGCTCATTTCTAATATTTACTGTTGGCGGTCCTGAAGCAGTTAAATTGGTGTTCACAAAAATCACCTATCCCTGGTTTAGCTCTAGCCCCTAGTTTATTTTTTTGCTTCTAAATTACTTTTGTTTCCAATTGTTTAGTTTTTATTATACAGTATCTATGAAAGACGGCATAACTTTAAGGTTCTGCAAAATACATCTCAATAAAAAGCTATGCACAACCATTAGTTTAACCAGAAATGTGTTGGCTATTGTACTGGTGCTCATTTTGCATTTGTATGTTTTCAATTAAAACAAACAAACTAGTAAACTACAATTCTTTTTGTACATAGTAGATAATTCAACTCACCCAGTCATACAATTACTCTTGAGAATATCTTCAGGCACATCAGATCTACATGTTCAGGGATTCATGATGAACTATTTGTACTTATGTGTCTTATTTCTACAAATTTAGACATTTAGATTTCAAAAATGCTTGACCATTGAAGGACTTCATGCCAACTGATGGAGATTTACATTTTTTTAGCTTTTTTTAGCAAAGGAATCATCAATTCTTAGCCTTAAACCACCAAGCAGATACTATTTATACATTTTAAAAAATGTCTGGAGATGCTATTGCACTTCCGTTCAGATCCCTGAGAACAGAGAACCAATGCTTGTCATAAGAAAAATAAATGATTTATCAACAAAGGTAATCCCTGTCTATTTGTATTGTTTTGTTACAAGGAAATAATGATTTACTCAAAAACGAAGATGGATAGTGAAATTGATTAACGAGGGCTGTGTCCTTAAAGCTTCCATACTATTGTGCTCCCTGTGTAAAGTGGAAAACGTGACTTCCTTGCGTGTCTGTGTGCATTGTCTCATAATGATATTTCAAGGCATCCGACAAAGCTTATTTCCTTGGAATGGTTTTGTCAAATAATAAAACTACTTGACATGAATGTAATTGACATCAGATGTGGAGTTATGGAATTGTAAACGTCTTCTTGCTCATTGTTTCAGCATATGCCAAAATTTTTACTTGTTTTTATTGTTTATGAGCTAGTTAAAAAATGTCTTGAAAATTTTGATTAAATTGTCTATTTTTTTCTATTGCTTTTTCATATTAAATACTTATGAATCTATTAAACACCAATATAATTTGTAGCAATTTGTAATGGGAAACTATATTTCTAATTTCCAAATCTTGCATATATGTGTGCAAACTAATACAAAAAATATAGAAATGGGAAAAAAATGATAAATTCTTTAAATTATGACATTTTTTTCTAAGTTTAAATGAGGTAAAATTCTATAAAAGTATAAGTCTTCACGATCTCCACATGGCTGGATAAAGTTTGCATTGAATAGAAAATTATGTATGGGTGCAAGGCCAATCTATGCAAGAATCAAGTACCGTAATTTTAACAAAGCATGCAAGCTTTAATGCAATATCAGACAGTAGAATGTGATTTACAGCTTTATTAGATAAACAGGACACAAAAGCTTAAGTTCATATGAATTAATATAATCCTATGCTTAAATTTAAAAAAAGATTTGTCAGCCGTCTTCACATGTCTGGCAGCTTGGCTTTAATACAAATTCGCATGGTATGGCAGACTCGTATGGCACAGGACCGGTGCAAACTCACCACATGACCTAACACCATTTATAGGTGGTGTTTGCTCTAACAGAAATCTAGCTCTGATCCCTGATGTTTATCTGCTTACATGCCACAGTCAACACTTTTCATTGTCACCACTTCTATACCACCACAAAGCAATCATGGGGTACCACGGTTTTGGCATAGCTGCTGGAAATCTAAAAATAAAAGGCATAGAGAAGGTTTACGCGAATGTCTGCTAGTTTTTACTAAAATACATAATACACTACCTAAAATGGCTAATAAAAAACAAAATACATAGTGTGGTAAAGAGGAGCCACTTGGTTTGAGAGTGAAGTGAAGTTTAAAAATGTGAATTGAAAGTAGGATTTCAACACCTTTAGGTATTTACAACATCCCCACCTATTATACTTTTACTATATTTTGTTTGGATAAGGGATAGCAGGTTTGGAGGTTTTCTTCAATGCAGTCTGCACAGGTCAGGTAAATACCATGGTAGGAGAAGTGAGAATATTGTGTCAGCCCACTAATTATAGTTACATAGAAAGTAAATGAAGAAACTCAAAATTTTCACAGTTACCACAGAGATGGATATCAGGGACTCTCCACAGATCAACAATTTAAAAAAGGACCCTTACTGAGCCTGTATTCCCAGTTTACTCATACCGTCAAGACTGCCAGACTTTCCCCCCAGAGCAATACATTTAACCAATTTCCCCTATATAGCCTGTATTCCCAGTTCACCTAGACAATCTAAATTGGCAGTTTAACCACAGAGTGTAAGTTTAAAATGTAGGCCTCATTAGAACCTCTTTAAACAGTTGCCCCACACAGCCAAGATTGCCAGACTTCACCACAGAGCAAGAAGTTTAACAAATTTACTCCATGTAGCCTGTGTTCCTAGTTCACTACAGAGCCAAGAATAACAAAGGTCCATCACAGACCGCCAAAGTGTAAAAAAAGACCTCAAAACAGCTCCTTACCAGTTTATCTCTCACAGTCAAGGTGGTCCGAGATCCACCACGCAGTACCCAATGTTTAAAAGGTCCTGAAAATAGCCTGTTTACTAGAGTTGAGCGCGGTTCGTGGTTCGTGGTTCTCCAGATCGCGGCTCGAGTGATTTTGGGGGCTGTTCTAGATCGAACTAGAACTCGAGCTTTTTTGCAAAAGCTCGATAGTTCTAGATACGTTCGAGAACGGATCTAGCAGCAAAAAAACCAGCTAATTCCTAGCTGGCTTTCCGCTGTAATAGTGTAAGTCACTCTGTGACTCACACTATTATGACATTTCAGTGTATAGTGTGCAGGAACAGCGCATTCAGATCACTGCTGTATGTATAATGGCGATTGCCATTTTTTTTTTTTCCCTTGTCTTCCTTCCCTAAGCGCGCGCGTGTAGTGGGGCGGGCCAGCATGTCAGCCAATCCCAGACACACACACAGCTAAGTGGACTTTTAGCCAGAGAAGAAACGGCATGTGTGATAGGATGTCCATGTCACATGTCCCTGCATTATAAAAACGAGTATCTGCCCATCCGGACGCCATTATCTCTTCTGCGTCCTTTGTGTCAGACATCACTGGCGCACCTCCTATCGCCGATACAGCTGTATACGCTCCATACACAGCGCTGGACAGCATAGGGATAGCACTTTCTATCAGTCCTTTTAAGGGCTCATACCGGCAGGCTCAGAGCCATAGGTGACAGGTCCTGAAAACAGAGTTTAACAGCTACACAAGATGACAGCGTCTGTATAGCTAAGGTCAGGGATTTCCTCGCTGCATTTCCCCATTAGGAGGGATAGAAAGGCAGGCTTCCTTTCCTCTACCCAGAGACCCACAACCCTGCCACTGTACCCTCCTGCCCTTTGCACACTCCAACTCATTGTTACTAAGCCATTATACTAGCAAACACTGAGTGAACTTAGTGGCATCCTAAACGTGGCTATTGGACTTCTGTATAGTCCCACTAGTGCACAGATATTTGCAGCAAGTCTGGCTGCATTGCACACTGAAACTCATTATAACTAAGCCATTATACTAGCAAACACTGAGTGAACTTAGTGGCATCCTAAACGTGGCTATTGGACTTCTGTATAGTCCCACTAGTGCAAAGATATTTGCAGCATGTCTGCCTGCATTGCACACTCAAACTCATTGTTACTAAGCCATTATACTAGCAAACACTGAGGAAACTTAGTGGCATCCTAAAAGTGGCTGTTGGACTTCTGTATAGTCCCAGTAGTGCAAAGATATTTGCAGCACGTCTGCCTGCATTGCACACTCAAACTCATTTGTTACTAAGCCATTATACTAGCAAACACTGAGGAAACTTAGTGGCATCCTAAACGTGGCTATTGGACTTCTGTATAGTCCCACTAGTGCAAAGATATTTGCAGCATGTCTGCCTGCATTGCACACTCAAACTCATTATAACTAAGCTATTATACTAGCAAACACTGAGTGAACTTAGTGGCATCCTAAACGTGGCTATTGGACTTCTGTATAGTCCCACTAGTGCAAAGATATTTGCAGCACCTGTGCAGGACACCCTCCTGCTCTGTTTTTAATAAGCTATAATGATAGCAAAAAATACTGCCATTTAGTGGCATCATAGAACTGGCTGTTGTATTTCATTATTGTCCCACTGGTGCCAAGCTATTTCTAGCACCTGTGCAGGACACCCTCATGCACATTTTGCTACGCTAATGTTATAGCAAACTCAGGGAATTCATTGCTGCATTTGATAATTCGGAGGGATAGAAAGTGAGGCTTTCTTTAGCTTTTCCTTCTGTTCATAGACAGCATCTCCAAGTCCACACCCGAAGAGCAATTTCTCCTCCATGTGTAAGTGTGGAGAGGCAGCTAGTGCGCATGCGTGTGCCGATTTACCCCAGCTGCAGCCTAACTACAGTGTTTCGCCTAGTGAGTATGCTCAGCCTGACTGTGCCATTCCTTATGCTAAGTCTTCATTTCGGGATACAGCGCATGCTCCCACACTTAGTGTGAAAAGCCTCTTTGCACAGGTACTTGCATTCCGTGCCAGGTCTAAGTTCTGTTTTGTGCCGAGACACCATGCTAAAGCTGATAGTCTTTTTTCAGAGATTCTATTTCATGCAACTGACCATGCTCAGGCACTTATTGCATCAGAAACTAGGTCCGGTAATGAACTCTTTGGCCCTGCCCCTGATGTGGGGGGGCCCATATAGACCACAGGGCATCAGGTGTCCTGACGATGTGGCCAGGCCACTCCCAAATGGCTTGCAGAGGCCCGCCCCTATGACTTGTCACCTCATTATTGATGGTCAGACGATGACTGGTGAGGTGTTTGTGTCGTGGCAGCCATGAGGTCATTATTGAAGTTGCGGTTCCAAGTAGGACGCTAGTTATGCCACTCATGACGTGTCACTCTGCTTTTGTCTCCAGGAGGTGCATTGTGGTCCACCCTGGTTTGGGGCGGACCCAGGTTATAAAACGGGCTGGAGCCAACAAGGAGGTGCGCAGTCTTCTATTATGCTCCGAAAGAGCACACCTCCATGTGTTGAACCCATTGCGGCTTTAGGCCAGAGGTAGGCAGGGATAGGGCGTCGATGCAGGCCACCACCACAGTTGGTAACGCAGAACGGTTAAGACCAGCTCCTGTCCTACAAGTCCTGCTTGTGCAGCCCAGGGGCATTAACAGGCCTGCTGCTGCTGATGCGCCTGCTGTCCACAGGTGTGGCCCCAATGCACACGGTCAGCGTACTCAATGGCCACTGTGATGTTAACAGGGAGTTCCTGGGCTGGGTGGGCGTGTGGACCCTGTGACGCTAACAGGGCTCCCACTCTCAAGATCCAAGTGGCGTCTAACTTGGTTCAGGCAACTATTAGTTTCATAGCCCCACAGCTCTGTATCCTCCACCTAACCTTCCAGTTGCCAACCTCTCCTTTTCCATCTGGGAGCACGGTGGACATTGACTGCTGATGGGGATATATACCTTTCTCTTTCTTTTCTTATTAATTTTCGTTATATACCGCTAACATAGTATATACCACCTTATCCAAATCTGCCAGTCCCACCGTAACAGATGGTGTTTCTTCATCAAATGTAACTTTTGCTTAACCACCAAACCCACGGACAAAAACTTTTTTCCCCTTTCCAACACACCTGTTCCCCTTTCCACCAGCATTTGTCCTTTTTCAACTCATTTGGTATATGACCAAAAGTGCAACTCTGCAGGGACACCGTACTCAATGCCATCTCAGCCCAGCAGCCAGCCCTCGGTCCCTCAGATGTGGACAAGTAAAAGCCCATTTCCTCCTATCCATGACAAAGCGTTGAGATTCACTCTGTGCAGCACTGGTGTTTACTGGAAAAGCAGATCTAAGAATCCGTACCACCTTCCGCAGATACTCCTGTATACGTGCGTCCCTTTCTATGGCTGGAATTATTTCACCAAATTTTGTCTTGTACCGGGGATCTAACAGTGGGGCAACCCAGTAGTTAGCATTACTTCGAATTCGTACAATCCGAGGGTCATGTTGTAGGTAGTGCAGCAAGAAGTCGCTCATGTGTCTTGTGCATCCAGGAAGACAAAGTTCTTGGTTTGTTGGTGGCAGTGAGGTGAGAATCGTGCATCCTTCCTCTGCCCTCTCCCCCCAAACTCGCACAAACGAAATGTGAGCAAGCTCTCACTCATCTGCTGAGTCTTCCATGCCCATCGCAAGTTCGTCCTGCATTTCTTCATGGGCTCCTGTACCTTCATCAACAATTTTTGCTGATACTATGCGCCCTTGTTAATCCCTATCCCCCACCATGAGTGCCGCCTAGATGCCGCTAAACGTATGGACCTTGTACATCTTATTATCCCTTCTGCATATGACTCCTCCTGTACTTCCTCCCCTTCCTCTTGGACCAACACCTGACTCCGAATAATGCTTACAGTGTGCTCCATCTTGTAGATGACCAGAATTGTCACGCTGAGAATGGCATCGCTAGTGCTAAACATCTTCGTCGACATTTGTAAACTGTGTAGAAGGGTGCATAGGTCCTTGATCTGACACCACTCCAGCAACGTGATCTGCACCACCTCTGGATCAAGTTAGCCCAGGGTATACATCATACCGTATTTCAGCAGGGCTCTGCGGTGCTGCCACAGACGCTGCAACATGTGCAGATTCCAATTCCTGCGTGTCGGAACATCGCATTTCCGGCGTTTAACCGCCAGACCCTAAGACTTCAGGAGCGATGAAAGTTGTTGAGCTGCTGGCTGCGAAGGATGAAAGTGAGCACATAGCAGCGTGCCCGCTGCACAAGGCCATGTAGGCCGGGATGGTATTTTAAAAATTGCTGGAGAATCAGATTCAACACGTGAGCCATACAAGGCACGTGTGTCAAATTGCCCTGACGAAGGGCCGCAGACAGGTTTGCATCATTGCCGCACACGGCTGTTAAGTCACCAACGTAGTCCACTCAATCAATTTGTACTCCGGTCGCCAGGTGACAACATGTTCCTTTCGTGCATAGTGCTGATGATGGGAAAGGAGTCGATGCCTGCGGCGCAGGTGGACGCAGGTTATGGTCACCCACTGGGTTGCGTTACCTTGACAGATACAGAACCACAGGCTGAATGTAGGTGGTGGGTATCTCACAGATGAAGTACCATCATTCAGCTACAACCAATGGGAAGACACCACACCCTTTTTTAGACCCCTCCTGTCTGCACACCACTGCCAGACAAAGCTATTAACCTCTTGTTACTGTTACCCCCAGTTCAGTTTTATGAGTTTGTGTGCTTGTTACCTGACTACTTTTCCTGCTTGCTGTTTATGTACCTCGTTGGCCGATCCGCATTTCACCTCTCCTTGTTTTCTAATTAAGTCCTGGCCATCCCATTCTGTTCCTCTTCCTCAATTAATGTTTTTGACCCTGCATGACTACTATTCTCTGGAACTGCAGCCTTCCACAGGTATTGATCAACTTGGGCCCTGTGTAATTCCAAATCACTGTATAGGGGTTAAAGGGTTTCAGGGTTCTGGGTGTCCAGCTTGGTGAGTGGCTTGCCTCTAGCCTATCCTTTACAGCCCATCTGAGTGTGTCGATCCAGGCAGGCGTTACACCGTGCCCTGTGCAGAAGGCCATGTAGGCCGGGATAGTGTTTTAAAAATTGCTGGACAACCATGTTCAACACGTGAGCCATACAAGGCACGTGTGCCACATTGCTCTGAAGAAGGGTCGCAGACTGGTTTGCATCATTGTCGCACCCAACCTTCCCTGGCTGCTGGTTGAGTGCAGACAACCATTGATGAAACTCGGTCTCACTCTACAGAGCTAACCATCCACAATTCCTCAGCGGTGTCTCACATTTCCCCTACATTTCAAAGTAAACATTTGACAGCCTGATGGCCTTAAGCTCTGCTTCCAGCATAGTAAGGAGGTGTGTGGGATTCCTTGGGCGCAGTTACAAGGAAGGGTGGACTGACCACACAGGGTTTGGGCCGAGGTGGAGGACCCACACGAGGTTGAGGAGGCAGAAGCAGTGGAGGAACTTGTACATACAGAGGAAGGATTGACACACAAGTCGTGGGGACGGAAAGACTTGTACAGCAAACTCTTCTCCATCTCTCACCATAGTTACGCAGTGCCCAGTCAGCAACATGTAACTCCCCTGTCCATGCTTACTGGTCCCAGTATCTGTGGTGAAATGCACCCTGTCACACACAGAGTTTCTCAAGGAATCGGAGAGGATGTGTGCGACCTACTGTGGTAGCGCGGGCACGCATTTCTTGGAGAAGGAGTGACGACTGGCCATCGGCTCTTGGGGCACTGCAATGGGCATAAGGTCTCGAAAATCCTCGGTCTCAAAAGGGTGTAAAGGCAGCCTTTCTGTTGCCAACAAGTTGCAGATGATGTCTCCCTCGTTTACACTAATTGGGCCACACAAACCCCACTTGACTGGCATCAGTTGATCCCCCTTTTCAAAATGAAAAAGATTGTTTGCATGAAGCACTCTCAAAAATACGCATGCCTTTCCCATCCCCTGGATGACCCAGGCGAAAAAAAGTCCTCTGAGAGCCATGACTTGTTCATCTTGGTTCTTTTAGAAACACAGCGAGGGGACTCCAACCACAGTCTCCCTCATTGCCAATAATTGGGCCACACACACCCCACTTGACTGGCATC
This sequence comes from Anomaloglossus baeobatrachus, assembly GCF_048569485.1. Lineage (NCBI taxonomy): Eukaryota > Metazoa > Chordata > Amphibia > Anura > Aromobatidae > Anomaloglossus > Anomaloglossus baeobatrachus. Next base: position 407,869,830 of record NC_134358.1, read on the forward strand.
ACTTGACCCCCCTTTTGAAAAAGAAAAAGATGCTTTGCATGAAGCACTCTCAAAAATACGCGTGCCTTTCCCGTCCTCTGGCTGACCCAGGGGTAGAAAAGTCCTCTGAGAGCCATGACTTGTTCATCTTGGTTCTTTTAGAAACACAGCGAGGGGACCACACCACAGTCTCCCTCGTTGCCACTAATTGGGCCACACACACCCCACTTGACTGGCATCACTTGACCCCCCTTTTGAAAAAGAAAAAGATGCTTTGCATGAAGCACTCTCAAAAATACGCGTGCCTTTCTCGTCCCCTGGCTGACCCAGGGGAAGAAAAGTCCTCTGAGAGCCATGACTTGTTCATCTTGGTTCTTTCAAAAACACAGCGAGGGGACTCCAACCACAGTCTCCCTCGTTGCCACTAATTGGGCCACACACACCCCACTTGACTGGCATCACTTGACCCCCCTTTTGAAAAAGAAAAAGATGCTTTGCATGAAGCACTCTCAAAAATACGCGTGCCTTTCCTGTCCCCTGGCTGACCCTGGGAAAGAAAAGTCCTCTGAGAGCCATGACTTGTTCATCTTGGTTCTTTTAGAAACACAGCGAGGGGAATCCAACCACAGTCTCCCTCGTTGCCACTAATTGGCCCACACACACCCCACTTGACTGGCATCACTTGACCCCCCTTTTGAAAAAGAAAAAGATGCTTTGCATGAAGCACTCTCAAAAATACACGTGCCTTTCCCGTCCCCTGGCTGACCCAGGGGAAGAAAAGTCCTCTGAGAGCCATGACTTGTTCATCTTTGTTCTTTTAGAAACACAGCGAGGGGACTCCAACCACAGTCTCCCTCGTTGCCACTAATTGGGCCACACACACCCCACTTGACTGGCATCACTTGACCCCCCTTTTGAAAAAGAAAAAGATGCTTTGCATGAAGCACTCTCAAAAATACGCGTGCCTTTCCCGTCCCCTGGCTGACCCAGGGGAAGAAAAGTCCTCTGAGAGCCATGACTTGTTCATCTTGGTTCTTTCAAAAACACAGCGAGGGGACTCCAACCACAGTCTCCCTCGTTGTCACTAATTGGGCCACACACACCCCACTTGACTGGCATCACTTGACCCCCCTTTTGAAAAAGAAAAAGATACTTTGCATGAAGCACTCTCAAAAATACGCGTGCCTTTCCCGTCCCCTGGCTGACCCAGGGGAAGAAAAGTCCTCTGAGAGCCATGACTTGTTCATCTTGGTTCTTTTAGAAACACAGCGAGGGGACTCCAACCACAGTCTCCCTCGTTGCCACTAATTGGGCCACACACACCCCACTTGACTGGCATCACTTGACCCCCCTTTTGAAAAAGAAAAAGATGCTTTGCATGAAGCACTCTCAAAAATAAGCGTGCCTTTCCCATCACCTGGCTGACCCAGGGGAAGAAAAGTCCTCTTAGAGCCATGACTTGTTCATCTTGGTTCTTTTAGAAACACAGCGAGGGGACTCCAACCACAGTCTCCCTCGTTGCCACTAATTGGGCCACACACACCCCACTTGACTGGCATCACTTGACCCCCCTTTTGAAAAAGAAAAAGATGCTTTGCATGAAGCACTCTCAAAAATACGCGTGCCTTTCCCGTCCCCTGGCTGACCCAGGGGAAGAAAAGTCCTCTGAGAGCCATGACTTGTTCATCTTGGTTCTTTTAGAAACACAGCGAGGGGACTCCAACAACAGTCTCCCTCGTTGCCACTAATTGGGCCACACACACCCCACTTGACTGGCATCACTTGACCCCCCTTTTGAAAAAGAAAAAGATGCTTTGCATGAAGCACTCTCAAAATACGCGTGCCTTTCCCGTCCCCTGGCTGACCCAGGGGAAGAAAAGTCCTCTGAGAGCCATGACCTGTTCATCTTGGTTCTTTTAGAAACACAGCGAGGGGACTCCAACCACAGTCTCCCTCGTTGCCACTAATTGGGCCACACACACCCCACTTGACTGGCATCACTTGACCCCCCTTTTGAAAAAGAAAAAGATGCTTTGCATGAAGCACTCTCAAAAATAAGCGTGCCTTTCCCATCCCCTGGCTGACCCAGGGGAAGAAAAGTCCTCTGAGAGCCATGACTTGTTCATCTTGGTTCTTTTAGAAACACAGCGAGGGGACTCCAACCACAGTCTCCCTCGTTGTCACTAATTGGGCCACACACACCCCACTTGACTGGCATCACTTGAAACCCCTTTTGAAAAAGAAAAAGATGCTTTGCATGAAGCACTCTCAAAAATACGCGTGCCTTTCCCGTCCCCTGGCTGATCCAGGGGAAGAAAAGTCCTCTGAGAGCCATGACTTGTTCATCTTGGTTCTTTTAGAAACACAGCGAGGGGACTCCAACCACAGTCTCCCTCGTTGCCACTAATTGGGCTACACACACCCCACTTGACTGGCATCTTTTGACCCCCTTTTTGAAAAAGAAAAAGATGCTTTGCATGAAGCACTCTCAAAAATACGCGTGCCTTTCCTGTCCCCTGGCTGACCGAGGGGAAGAAAAGTCCTCTGAGAGCCATGACTTTTTCATCTTGGTTCTTTTAGAAACACAGCGAGGGGACTCCAACCACAGTCTCCCTCGTTGCCACTAATTGGGCCACACACACCCCACTTTACTGGCATCACTTGACCCCCCTTTTGAAAAAGATGCTTTGCATGAAGCACTGTCAAAAATACGCGCGCCTTTCCCGTCCCCTGGCTGATCCAGGGGAAGAAAAGTCCTCTGAGAGCCATGACTTGTTCATCTTGGTTCTTTTAGAAACACAGCGAGGGGACTCCAACCACAGTCTCCCTCGTTGCCACTAATTGGGCCACACACACCCCACGTGACTGGCATCACTTGACCCCCCTTTTGAAAAAGAAAAAGATGCTTTGCATGAAGCACTCTCAAAAATACGCGTGCCTTTCCCGTCCCCTGGCTGACCCAGGGGAAGAAAAGTCCTCTGAGAGCCATGACTTGTTCATCTTGGTTCTTTTAGAAACACAGCGAGGGGACTCCAACCACAGTCTCCCTCGTTGCCACTAATTGGGCCACACACACCCCACTTGACTGGCATCACTTGACCCCCCTTTTGAAAAAGAAAAAGATGCTTTGCATGAAGCACTCTCAAAAATACGCGTGCCTTTCCCGTCCCCTGGCTAATCCAGGGGAAGAAAAGTCCTCTGAGAGCCATGACTTGTTCATCTTGGTTCTTTTAGAAACACAGCGAGGGGACTCCAACCACAGTCTCCCTCGTTGCCACTAATTGAGAGCCATGACTTGTTCATCTTGGTTCTTTTAGAAACACAGCGAGGGTACTCCAACCACAGTCTCCCTCGTTGCCACTAATTGGGCCACACACACCCCACTTGACTGGCATCACTTGACCCCCCTATTGAAAAAGAAAAAGATGCTTTGCATGAAGCATTCTCAAAAATACGCGTGCCTTTCCCGTCCCCTGGCTGACCCAGGGGAAGAAAAGTCCTCTGAGAGCAATGACTTGTTCATCTTGGTTCTTTTAGAAACACAGAGAGGGGACTCCAACCACAGTCTTCCTCGTTGCCATTAATTGGGCCACACACACCCCACTTGACTGGCATCACTTGACCCCCATTTTGAAAAAGAAAAAGATGCTTTGCATGAAGCACTCTCAAAAATAAGCGTGCCTTTCCCATCCCTTGGCTGACCCAGGGGAAGAAAATTCCTCTGAGAGCCATGACTTGTTCATCTTGGTTCTTTTAGAAACACAGCGAGGGGACTCCAACCACAGTCTCCCTCGTTGCCACTAATTGGGCCACACACACCCCACTTGACTGGCATCACTTGACCCCCTTTTTGAAAAAGAAAAAGATGCTTTGCATGAAGCACTCTCAAAAATACGCGTGCCTTTCCCGTCCCCTGGCTGACCCAAGGGAAGAAAAGTCCTCTGAGAGCCATGACTTGTTCATCTTGGTTCTTTTAGAAACACAGCGAGGGGACTCCAACCACAGTCTCCCTCGTTTCCACTAATTGAGAGCCATGACTTGTTCATCTTGGTTCTTTTAGAAACACAGCGAGGGGACTCCAACCACAGTCTCCCTCGTTGCCACTAATTGGGCCACACACACCCCACTTGACTGGCATCACTTGACCCCCCTTTTGAAAAAGAAAAAGATGCTTTGCATGAAGCACTCTCAAAAATACGCGTGCCTTTCCCATCCCCTGGCTGACGCAGGGGAAGAAAAGTCCTCTGAGAGCCATGACTTGTTCATCTTGGTTCTTTTAGAAACACAGCGAGGGGACTCCAACCACAGTCTCCCTCGTTGCCACTAATTGGGCCACACACACCCCACTTGACTGGCATCACTTGACCCCCCTTTTGAAAAAGAAAAAGATGCTTTGCATGAAGCACTCTCAAAAATAAGCGTGCCTTTCCCATCACCTGGCTGACCCAGGGGAAGAAAAGTCCTCTTAGAGCCATGACTTGTTCATCTTGGTTCTTTTAGAAACACAGCGAGGGGACTCCAACCACAGTCTCCCTCGTTGCCACTAATTGGGCCACACACACCCCACTTGACTGGCATCACTTGACCCCCCTTTTGAAAAAGAAAAAGATGCTTTGCATGAAGCACTCTCAAAAATACGCGTGCCTTTCCCGTCCCCTGGCTGACCCAGGGGAAGAAAAGTCCTCTGAGAGCCATGACTTGTTCATCTTGGTTCTTTTAGAAACACAGCGAGGGGACTCCAACCACAGTCTCCCTCGTTGCCACTAATTGGGCCACACATACCCCACTTGACTGGCATCACTTGACCCCCCTTTTGAAAAAGAAAAAGATGCTTTGCATGAAGCACTCTCAAAATACGCGTGCCTTTCCCGTCCCCTGGCTGACCCAGGGGAAGAAAAGTCCTCTGAGAGCCATGACCTGTTCATCTTGGTTCTTTTAGAAACACAGCGAGGGGACTCCAACCACAGTCTCCCTCGTTGCCACTAATTGGGCCACACACACCCCACTTGACTGGCATCACTTGACCCCCCTTTTGAAAAAGAAAAAGATGCTTTGCATGAAGCACTCTCAAAAATAAGCGTGCCTTTCCCATCCCCTGGCTGACCCAGGGGAAGAAAAGTCCTCTGAGAGCCATGACTTGTTCATCTTGGTTCTTTTAGAAACACAGCGAGGGGACACCAACCACAGTCTCCCTCGTTGTCACTAATTGGGCCACACACACCCCACTTGACTGGCATCACTTGAAACCCCTTTTGAAAAAGAAAAAGATGCTTTGAATGAAGCACTCTCAAAAATACGCGTGCCTTTCCCGTCCCCTGGCTGATCCAGGGGAAGAAAAGTCCTCTGAGAGCCATGACTTGTTCATCTTGGTTCTTTTAGAAACACAGCGAGGGGACTCCAACCACAGTCTCCCTCGTTGCCACTAATTGGGCTACACACACCCCACTTGACTGGCATCTTTTGACCCCCTTTTTGAAAAAGAAAAAGATGCTTTGCATGAAGCACTCTCAAAAATACGCGTGCCTTTCCCGTCCCCTGGCTGACCGAGGGGAAGAAAAGTCCTCTGAGAGCCATGACTTTTTCATCTTGGTTCTTTTAGAAACACAGCGAGGGGACTCCAACCACAGTCTCCCTCGTTGCCACTAATTGGGCCACACACACCCCACTTGACTGGCATCACTTGACCCCCTTTTGAAAAAGAAAAAGATGCTTTGTATGAAGCACTGTCAAAAATACGCGCGCCTTTCCCGTCCCCTGGCTGATCCAGGGGAAGAAAAGTCCTCTGAGAGCCATGACTTGTTCATCTTGGTTCTTTTAGAAACACAGCGAGGGGACTCCAACCACAGTCTCCCTCGTTGCCACTAATTGGGCCACACACACCCCACTTGACTGGCATCACTTGACCCCCCTTTTGAAAAAGAAAAAGATGCTTTGCATGAAGCACTCTCAAAAATACGCGTGCCTTTCCCATCCTCTGGCTGACCCAGGGGAAGAAAAGTCCTCTGAGAGCCATGACTTGTTCATCTTGGTTCTTTTAGAAACACAGCGAGGGGACTCCAACCACAGTCTCCCTCGTTGCCACTAATTGGGCCACACACACCCCACTTGACTGGCATCACTTGACCCCCCTTTTGAAAAAGAAAAAGATGCTTTGCATGAAGCACTCTCAAAAATACGCGTGCCTTTCCCGTCCCCTGGCTAATCCAGGGGAAGAAAAGTCCTCTGAGAGCCATGACTTGTTCATCTTGGTTCTTTTAGAAACACAGCGAGGGGACTCCAACCACAGTCTCCCTCGTTGCCACTAATTGAGAGCCATGACTTGTTCATCTTGGTTCTTTTAGAAACACAGCGAGGGTACTCCAACCACAGCCTCCCTCGTTGCCACTAATTGGGCCACACACACCCCACTTGACTGGCATCACTTGACCCCCCTATTGAAAAAGAAAAAGATGCTTTGCATGAAGCATTCTCAAAAATACGCGTGCCTTTCCCGTCCCCTGGCTGACCCAGGGGAAGAAAAGTCCTCTGAGAGCAATGACTTGTTCATCTTGGTTCTTTTAGAAACACAGAGAGGGGACTCCAACCACAGTCTCCCTCGTTGCCACTAATTGGGCTACACACACCCCACTTGACTGGCATCTTTTGACCCCCTTTTTGAAAAAGAAAAAGATGCTTTGCATGAAGCACTCTCAAAAATACGCGTGCCTTTCCCGTCCCCTGGCTGACCCAGGGGAAGAAAAGTCCTCTGAGAGCCATGACTTTTTCATCTTGGTTCTTTTAGAAACACAGCGAGGGGACTCCAACCACAGTCTCCCTCATTGCCACTAATTGGGCCACACACACCCCACTTGACTGGCATCACTTGACCCCCCTTTTGAAAAAGAAAAAGATGCTTTGCATGAAGCACTCTCAAAAATACGCGTGCCTTTCCCGTCCCCTGGCTGACCCAGGGGAAGAAAAGTCCTCTGAGAGCCATGACTTGTTCATCTTGGTTCTTTTAGAAACACAGCGAGGGGACTCCAACCACAGTCTCCCTCGTTGCCACTAATTGGGCCACACATACCCCACTTGACTGGCATCACTTGACCCCCCTTTTGAAAAAGAAAAAGATGCTTTGCATGAAGCACTCTCAAAATACGCGTGCCTTTCCCGTCCCCTGGCTGACCCAGGGGAAGAAAAGTCCTCTGAGAGCCATGACCTGTTCATCTTGGTTCTTTTAGAAACACAGCGAGGGGACTCCAACCACAGTCTCCCTCGTTGCCACTAATTGGGCCACACACACCCCACTTGACTGGCATCACTTGACCCCCCTTTTGAAAAAGAAAAAGATGCTTTGCATGAAGCACTCTCAAAAATAAGCGTGCCTTTCCCATCCCCTGGCTGACCCAGGGGAAGAAAAGTCCTCTGAGAGCCATGACTTGTTCATCTTGGTTCTTTTAGAAACACAGCGAGGGGACTCCAACCACAGTCTCCCTCGTTGCCACTAATTGGGCTACACACACCCCACTTGACTGGCATCTTTTGACCCCCTTTTTGAAAAAGAAAAAGATGCTTTGCATGAAGCACTCTCAAAAATACGCGTGCCTTTCCCGTCCCCTGGCTGACCGAGGGGAAGAAAAGTCCTCTGAGAGCCATGACTTTTTCATCTTGGTTCTTTTAGAAACACAGCGAGGGGACTCCAACCACAGTCTCCCTCGTTGCCACTAATTGGGCCACACACACCCCACTTGACTGGCATCACTTGACCCCCTTTTGAAAAAGAAAAAGATGCTTTGCATGAAGCACTGTCAAAAATACGCGCGCCTTTCCCGTCCCCTGGCTGATCCAGGGGAAGAAAAGTCCTCTGAGAGCCATGACTTGTTCATCTTGGTTCTTTTAGAAACACAGCGAGGGGACTCCAACCACAGTCTCCCTCGTTGCCACTAATTGGGCCACACACACCCCACTTGACTGGCATCACTTGACCCCCCTTTTGAAAAAGAAAAAGATGCTTTGCATGAAGCACTCTCAAAAATACGCGTGCCTTTCCCGTCCTCTGGCTGACCCAGGGGAAGAAAAGTCCTCTGAGAGCCATGACTTGTTCATCTTGGTTCTTTTAGAAACACAGCGAGGGTACTCCAACCACAGCCTCCCTCGTTGCCACTAATTGGGCCACACACACTCCACTTGACTGGCATCTTTTGACCCCCTTTTTGAAAAAGAAAAAGATGCTTTGCATGAAGCACTCTCAAAAATACGCGTGCCTTTCCCGTCCCCTGGCTGACCCAGGGGAAGAAAAGTCCTCTGAGAGCCATGACTTTTTCATCTTGGTTCTTTTAGAAACACAGCGAGGGGACTCCAACCACAGTCTCCCTCATTGCCACTAATTGGGCCACACACACCCCACTTGACTGGCATCACTTGACCCCCCTTTTGAAAAAGAAAAAGATGCTTTGCATGAAGCACTGTCAAAAATACGCGCGCCTTTCCCGTCCCCTGGCTGATCCAGGGGAAGAAAAGTCCTCTGAGAGCCATGACTTGTTCATCTTGGTTCTTTTAGAAACACAGCGAGGGGACTCCAACCACAGTCTCCCTCGTTGCCACTAATTGGGCCACACACACCCCACTTGACTGGCATCACTTGACCCCCCTTTTGAAAAAGAAAAAGATGCTTTGCATGAAGCACTCTCAAAAATACGCGTGCCTTTCCCGTCCCCTGGCTGACCCAGGGGAAGAAAAGTCCTCTGAGAGCCATGACTTGTTCATCTTGGTTCTTTTAGAAACACAGCGAGGGGACTCCAACCACAGTCTCCCTCGTTGCCACTAATTGGGCCACACACACCCCACTTGACTGGCATCACTTGACCCCCCTTTTGAAAAAGAAAAAGATGCTTTGCATGAAGCACTCTCAAAAATATGCGTGCCTTTCCCGTCCCCTGGCTAATCCAGGGGAAGAAAAGTCCTCTGAGAGCCATGACTTGTTCATCTTGGTTCTTTTAGAAACACAGCGAGAGGACTCCAACCACAGTCTCCCTCGTTGCCACTAATTGAGAGCCATGACTTGTTCATCTTGGTTCTTTTAGAAACACAGCGAGGGTACTCCAACCACAGTCTCCCTCGTTGCCACTAATTGGGCCACACACACCCCACCTGACTGGCATCACTTGACCCCCCTATTGAAAAAGAAAAAGATGCTTTGCATGAAGCATTCTCAAAAATACGCGTGCCTTTCCCGTCCCCTGGCTGACCCAGGGGAAGAAAAGTCCTCTGAGAGCAATGACTTGTTCATCTTGGTTCTTTTAGAAACACAGAGAGGGGACTCCAACCACAGTCTCCCTCGTTGCCACTAATTGGGCCACACACCCCACTTGACTGGCATCACTTGACCCCCCTTTTGAAAAAGAAAAAGATGCTTTGCATGAAGCACTCTCAAAAATACGCGTGCCTTTCCCGTCCCCTGGCTGACCCAAGGGAAGAAAAGTCCTCTGAGAGCCATGACTTGTTCATCTTGGTTCTTTTAGAAACACAGCGAGGGGACACCAACCACAGTCTCCCTCGTTGCCACTAATTGGGCCACACACACCCCACTTGGCTGGCATCACTTGACCCCCCTTTTGAAAAAGAAAAAGATGCTTTGCATGAAGCACTCTCAAAAATACGCGTGCCTTTCCCGTCCCCTGGCTGACCCAGGGAAAGAAAAGTCCTCTGAGAGCCATGACCTGTTCATCTTGGTTCTTTTAGAAACACAGCGAGGGGACTCCAACCACAGTCTCCCTCCTTGCCACTAATTGGGCCACACACACCCCACTTGACTGGAATCACTTGACCCCCCTTTTGAAAAAGAAAAAGATGCTTTGCATGAAGCACTCTCAAAAATACGCGTGCCTTTCCCGTCCCCTGGCTGACCCAGGGGAAGAAAAGTCCTCTGAGAGCCATGACTTGTTCATCTTGGTTCTTTTAGAAACACAGCGAGGGGACTCCAACCACAGTCTCCCTCGTTGCCACTATTTGGGCCACACACACCCCACTTGACTGGCATCACTTGACCCCCCTTTTGAAAAAGAAAAAGATGCTTTGCATGAAGCACTCTCAAAATACGCGTGCCTTTACCGTCCCCTGGCTGACCCAGGGGAAGAAAAGTCCTCTGAGAGCCATGACCTGTTCATCTTGGTTCTTTTAGAAACACAGCGAGGGGACTCCAACCACAGTCTCCCTCATTGCCACTAATTGGGCCACACACACCCCACTTGACTGGCATCACTTGACCCCCCTTTTGAAAAAGAAAAAGATGCTTTGCATGAAGCACTCTCAAAAATAAGCGTGCCTTTCCCATCCCCTGGCTGACCCAGGGGAAGAAAAGTCCTCTGAGAGCCATGACTTGTTCATCTTGGTTCTTTTAGAAACACAGCGAGGGGACTCCAACCACAGTCTCCCTCGTTGTCACTAATTGGGCCACACACACCCCACTTGACTGGCATCTTTTGACCCCCTTTTTGAAAAAGAAAAAGATGCTTTGCATGAAGCACTCTCAAAAATACGCGTGCCTTTCCCGTCCCCTGGCTGACCCAGGGGAAGAAAAGTCCTTTGAGAGCCATGACTTGTTCATCTTGGTTCTTTTAGAAACACAGCGAGGGGACTCCAACCACAGTCTCCCTCGTTGCCACTAATTGGGCCACACACACCCCACTTGACTGGCATCACTTGACCCCCCTTTTGAAAAAGAAAAAGATGCTTTGCATGAAGCACTGTCAAAAATACGCGCGCCTTTCCCGTCCCCTGGCTGATCCAGGGGAAGAAAAGTCCTCTGAGAGCCATGACTTGTTCATCTTGGTTCTTTTAGAAACACAGCGAGGGGACTCCAACCACAGTCTCCCTCGTTGCCACTAATTGGGCCACACACACCCCACTTGACTGGCATCACTTGACCCCCCTTTTGAAAAAGAAAAAGATGCTTTGCATGAAGCACTCTCAAAAATACGCGTGCCTTTCCCGTCCCCTGGCTGACCCAGGGGAAGTAAAGTCCTCTGAGAGCCATGACTTGTTCATCTTAGTTCTTTTAGAAACACAGCGAGGGGACTCCAACCACAGTCTCCCTCGTTGCCACTAATTGGGCCACACACACCCCACTTGACTGGCATCACTTTGACCCCCCTTTTGAAAAAGAAAAAGATGCTTTGCATGAAGCACTCTCAAAAATACGCGTGCCTTTCCCGTCCCCTGACTAATCCAGGGGAAGAAAAGTCCTCTGAGAGCCATGACTTGTTCATCTTGGTTCTTTTAGAAACACAGCGAGGGGACTCCAACCACAGTCTCCCTCGTTGCCACTAATTGAGAGCCATGACTTGTTCATCTTGGTTCTTTTAGAAACACAGCGAGGGTACTCCAACCACAGTCTCCCTCGTTGCCACTAATTGGGCCACACACACCCCACTTGACTGGCATCACTTGACCCCCCTATTGAAAAAGAAAAAGATGCTTTGCATGACGCATTCTCAAAAATACGCGTGCCTTTCCCGTCCCCTGACTGACCCAGGGGAAGAAAAGTCCTCTGAGAGCAATGACTTGTTCATCTTGGTTCTTTTAGAAACACAGAGAGGGGACTCCAACCACAGTCTCCCTCGTTGCCACTAATTGGGCCACACACACCCCACTTGACTGGCATCACTTGACCCCCCTTTTGAAAAAGAAAAAGATGCTTTGCATGAAGCACTCTCAAAAATAAGCGTGCCTTTCCCATCCCCTGGCTGACCCAGGGGAAGAAAATTCCTCTGAGAGCCATGACTTGTTCATCTTGGTTCTTTTAGAAACACAGCGAGGGGACTCCAACCACAGTCTCCCTCGTTGCCACTAATTGGGCCACACACACCCCACTTGACTGGCATCACTTGACCCCCTTTTTGAAAAAGAAAAAGATGCTTTGCATGAATCACTCTCAAAAATACGCGTGCCTTTCCCGTCCCATGGCTGACCCAGGGGAAGAAAAGTCCTCTGAGAGCCATGACTTGTTCATCTTGGTTCTTTTAGAAACACAGCGAGGGGACTCCAACCACAGTCTCCCTCGTTGCCACTAATTGGGCCACACACCCCACTTGACTTACATCACTTGACCCCCCTTTTGAAAAAGAAAAAGATGCTTTGCATGAAGCACTCTCAAAAATACGCGTGCCTTTCCCGTCCCCTGGCTGACCCAGGGAAAGAAAAGTCCTCTGAGAGCCATGACCTGTTCATCTTGGTTCTTTTAGAAACACAGCGAGGGGACTCCAACCACAGTCTCCCTCGTTGCCACTAATTGGGCCACACACACCCCACTTGACTGGCATCACTTGACCCCCCTTTTCAAAAAGAAAAAGATGCTTTGCATGAAGCACTCTCAAAAATACGCGTGCCTTTCCCGTCCCCTGGCTGACCCAGGGGAAGAAAAGTCCTCTGAGACCATGACCTGTTCATCTTGGTTCTTTTAGAAACACAGCGAGGGGACTCCAACCACAGTCTCCCTCGTTGCCACTAATTGGGCCACACACACCCCACTTGACTGGCATCACTTGACCCCCCTTTTGAAAAAGAAAAAGATGCTTTGCATGAAGCACTCTCAAAAATACGCGTGCCTTTCCCGTCCCCTGGCTGACCCAGGGGAAGAAAAGTCCTCTGAGAGCCATGACTTCTTCATCTTGGTTCTTTTAGAAACACAGCGAGGGGACTCCAACCACAGTCTCCCTCGTTGCCACTAATTGGGCCACACACACCCTACTTGACTGGCATCACTTGACCCCCCTTTTGAAAAAGAAAAAGATGCTTTGCATGAAGCACTCTCAAAAATATGCGTGCCTTTCCCGTCCCCTGGCTGACCCAGGGGAAGAAAATTCCTCTGAGAGCCATGACTTGTTCATCTTGGTTCTTTTAGAAACATAGCGAGGGGACTCCAACCACAGTCTCCCTCGTTGCCACTATTTGGGCCACACACACCCTACTTGACCGGCATCACTTGACCCCCCTTTTGTAAAAGAAAAAGATGCTTTGCATGAAGCACTCTCAAAAATACGCGTGCCTTTCCCGTCCCCTGGCTGACCCAGGGGAAGACAAGTCCTCTGAGAGCCATGACTTGTTCATCTTGGTTCTTTTAGAAACACAGCGAGGGGACTCCAACCACAGTCTCCCTCGTTGCCACTAATTGGGCCACACACACCCCACTTGACTGGCATCACTTGACCCCCCTTTTCAAAAAGAAAAAGATGCTTTGCATGAAGCACTCTCAAAAATACGCGTGCCTTTCCCGTCCCCTGGCTGACCCAGGGGAAGAAAAGTCCTCTGAGAGCCATGACTTGTTCATCTTGGTTCTTTTAGAAACACAGCAAGGGGACTCCAACCACAGTCTCCCTCGTTGCCACTAATTGGGCCACACACACCCCACTTGATTGGCATCACTTGACCCCCCTTTTGAAAAAGAAAAAGATGCTTTGCATGAAGCACTCTCAAAAATATGCGTGCCTTTCCCGTCCCCTGGCTGACCCAGGGGAAGAAAAGTCCTCTGAGAGCCATGACTTGTTCATCTTGGTTCTTTTAGAAACACAGCGAGGGGACTCCAACCACAGTCTCCCTCATTGCCACTAATTGGGCCACACACACCTCACTTGACTGGCATCGCTTGACCCCCCTTTTGAAAAAGAAAAAGATGCTTTGCATGAAGCAGTCTCAAAAATACGCGTGCCTTTCCCCTCCCCTGGCTGACCCAGGGGAAGAAAAGTCCTCTGAGAGCCATGACTTGTTCATCTTAATTCTTTTAGAAACACAGCGAGGGGACTCCAACCACAGTCTCCCTCGTTGCCACTAACTGGGCCACACACACCCCACTTGACTGGCATCACTTGACCCTTCTTTTGAAAAAGAAAAAGATGCTTTGCATGAAGCACTCTCAAAAATACGCGTGCCTTTCCCGTCCCCTGGCTGACCCAGGGGAAGAAAAGTCCTCTGAGAGCCATGGCTTGTTCATCTTGGTTCTTTTAGAAACACAGCGAGGGCACTCCAACCACAGTCTCCCTCGTTGCCACTAATTGGGCCACACACACCCCACTTGACTGGCATCACTTAACCCCCCTTTTGAAAAAGAAAAAGATGCTTTGCATGAAGCATTCTTAAAAATACGCGTGCCTTTCCCATCCCCTGGCTGACCAAGGGGAAGAAAAGTCCTCTGAGAGCCATGACTTGTTCATCTTGGTTCTTTTAGAAACACAGTGAGGGGACTCCAACCACAGTCTCCCTCATTGCCACTAATTGGGCCACACACACTATACTTGACTGGCATCACTTGACCCCCCTTTTGAAAAAGAAAAAGATGCTTTGCATGAAGCACTCTCAAAAATACGCGTGCCTTTCCCCTCCCCTGGCTGACCCAGGGGAAGAAGAGTCCTCTGAGAGCCATGACTTGTTCATCTTAATTCTTTTAGAAACACAGCGAGGGGACTCCAACCACAGTCTCCCTCGTTGCCACTAATTGGGCCACACACACCCCACTTGACTGGCATCACTTGACCCTTCTTTTGAAAAAGAAAAAGATGCTTTGCATGAAGCACTCTCAAAAATACGCGTGCTCTTCCCGTCCCCTGGCTGACCCAGGGGAAGAAAAGTCCTCTGAGAGCCATGACTTGTTCATCTTGGTTCTTTTAGAAACCCAGCGAGGGCACTCCAACCACAGTCTCCTCCATTGCCACTAATTGGGCCACACACCTCACTTGACTGGCATCGCTTGACCCCCCTTTTGAAAAAGAAAAAGATGCTTTGCATGAAGCAGTCTCAAAAATACGCGTGCCTTTCCCCTCCCCTGGCTGACCCAGGGGAAGAAAAGTCCTCTGAGAGGCATGACTTGTTCATCTTAATTCTTTTAGAAACACAGCGAGGGGACTCCAACCACAGTCTCCCTCGTTGCCACTAATTGGGCCACACACACCCCACTTGACTGGCATCACTTGACCCTTCTTTTGAAAAAGAAAAAGATGCTTTGCATGAAGCACTCTCAAAAATACGCGTGCCTTTCCCGTCCCCTGGCTGACCCAGGGGAAGAAAAGTCCTCTGAGAGCCATGGCTTGTTCATCTTGGTTCTTTTAGAAACACAGCGAGGGCACTCCAACCACAGTCTCCCTCGTTGCCACTAATTGGGCCACACACACCCCACTTGACTGGCATCACTTAACCCCCCTTTTGAAAAAGAAAAAGATGCTTTGCATGAAGCATTCTTAAAAATACGCGTGCCTTTCCCATCCCCTGGCTGACCAAGGGGAAGAAAAGTCCTCTGAGAGCCATGACTTGTTCATCTTGGTTCTTTTAGAAACACAGTGAGGGGACTCCAACCACAGTCTCCCTTATTGCCACTAATTGGGCCACACACACCATACTTGACTGGCATCACTTGACCCCCCTTTTGAAAAAGAAAAAGATGCTTTGCATGAAGCACTCTCAAAAATACGCGTGCCTTTCCCCTCCCCTGGCTGACCCAGGGGAAGAAGAGTCCTCTGAGAGCCATGACTTGTTCATCTTAATTCTTTTAGAAACACAGCGAGGGGACTCCAACCACAGTCTCCCTCGTTGCCACTAATTGGGCCACACACACCCCACTTGACTGGCATCACTTGACACTTATTTTGAAAAAGAAAAAGATGCTTTGCATGAAGCACTCTCAAAAATACGCGTGCTCTTCCCGTCCCCTGGCTGACCCAGGGGAAGAAAAGTCCTCTGAGAGCCATGACTTGTTCATCTTGGTTCTTTTAGAAACCCAGCGGGGGCACTCCAACCACAGTCTCCCTCATTGCCACTACTTGGGCCACACACACCCCACTTGACTGGCATCACTTGACTCCCCTTTTGAAAAAGAAAAAGATGCTTTGCATGAAGCACTCTCAAAAATACGCGTGCCTTTCCCGTCCCCTGGCTGACCCAGGGGAAGAAAAGTCCTCTGAGAGCCATAACTTGTTCATCTTGGTTCTTTTAGAAACACAGCGAAGGGACTCCAACCACAGTCTCCCTCGTTGCCACTAATTGGGCCACACACACCCCACTTGACTGGCATCCCTTGACCCCCCTTTTGATAAAGAAAAAGATGCTTTGCATGAAGCATTCTTAAAAATACGCGTGTCTTTCCCATCCCCTGGCTGACCCAGGGGAAGAAAAGTCCTCTGAGAGCCATGACTTGTTCATCTTGGTTCTTTTAGAAACACAGCGAGGGGACTCCAACCACAGTCTCCCTCGTTGCCACTAATTGGGCCACACACACCCCACTTGACTGGCATCACTTGACCCCCCTTTTGAAAAAGAAAAAGATGCTTTGCATGAAGCACTCTCAAAAATACGCGTGCCTTTCCCGTCCCCTGGCTGACCCAGGGGAAGAAAAGTCCTCTGAGAGCCATGACTTGTTCATCTTGGTTCTTTTAGAAACACAGCGAGGGGACTCCAACCACAGTCTCCCTCGTTGCCACTAATTGGGCCACACACACCCCACTTGACTGGCATCACTTGACCCCCCTTTTGAAATAGAAAAAGATGCTTTGCATGAAGCACTCTCAAAAATACGCGTGCCTTTCCCGTCCCCTGGATGACCCAGGGGAAGAAAAGTCCTCTGAGAGCCATGACTTGTTCATCTTGGTTCTTTTAGAAACACAGCGAGGGGACTCCAACCACAGTCTTCCTCGTTGCCACTAATTGGGCCACACACACCCCACTTGACTGGCATCACTTGACCCCCCTTTTGAAAAAGAAAAAGATGCTTTGCATGAAGCACTCTCAAAAATACGCGTGCCTTTTCCGTCCCCTGGCTGACCCAGGGGAAGAAAAGTCCTCTGAGAGCCATGTCCACATTGTCAGTGGACAGACATGTGTGCTTATCTGCCAGCAGACCCCCAGCAGCACTGAAGACAGGTTCCGAGAGAATGCTGGCTGCAGGACACGACAAGATCCCCAAGGCGTACGTGGCAAGCTCAGGCAATTTATCCAGATTGGAAGCCTAAAATGAGCAGGGCTCAAGTTGCACAGTAATGGCATCGATGTTTCCTTGCATATACTCATATATCTGTGTGTCCTCCTCTTTTTCCTTGTCCAGCTCTTTTGTTTTCGCATGAGTATATATCCTTGTCACTTTCCCATGTGTTTGTGTTGTGAGTTGTTTGTCACCTTTTGGACACCTTTGAAGGTGTTTTCTAGGTGTTTTTATGTGTTTGTGAATGCCTGCCATTGTTTCCTATGCAGTTCGAGTTCGGTTCGTCGAACATTCGACGAACCGAACTCGAACGGGAGCTCCGTTCGGCGAACCGACCTCGAGCCGAACCGCGACCGGTTCGCTCATCTCTACTGTTTACCCAGTTGACCCTCATAGTTCTCGCTGCCCTAAATCCATCACAAAGCACCCAATTAAAACAGATATGGACCTCGAAACCCCAGTTTACAGAGTGTTCAAAAAACAGAAGTGACAGGAGCCTCACTTGTTGAAGTTCATACTGCTTTGCTTTTTTTCAAGGGGGTGAATTGATGAAAGATGGCCAACGGTGTCAACTCTGCACTTTAAGCAGGGCACCGATTCTTTGACTGCCTGTTTTAACAGTTTCCACACAGGAGCCAATTTTCTGCTACAGTCGTGGACAGCCTAGTATCTGCATACAGTTGGATTTGGGATCAAGCAGATATGCCAGCTAAACTTGCTGCTGCCAGTCCCAGCCATTTACACTTGAAGCGGCTCACACATATTCTGTTCAGTGTCTATTCTGGGAATCTTAAGCATTTATTTTGAAAAAAATACTGGTTCAAGCAGGTAGCTCTGTCTGAATACAACAGCTTTGAATAATGGACCAATACGCTGTTTCCATGTTTGGGTTTGATGGAACTGTAGCGACGCTGCAGTGATGCCCCTGACCTAACTTCCTGACCACCCTGCTGTGCAGATGGTTCCTCTTCCTCCTCTGAAACTGTCCTCTGGCTTGAAAGTTGGAAACAGGCCACTTTTGGCCCAGAAACCATAGCTTGGAGCTCTGTATGGGCAACAGCCCAGATAAATGAGTCAATGTTTCCTACTGCTAGTCCTTCTCCAGTCTTCTTTATACAGGTTGAGTCACAGGGTGCGCTGGCCAATCACAGCTATACCAATAATGGGCATGGCTGCAATAGCTCAGGAAGTGCCCACAGCCTAAAATCTTTCTGATTGGCTGCTCTGCAACATTTCGACAAGCTTAATTCAGGAGACAAACCCAAACAAGAACCAGACGTACTTGAGGACATATTAAATTAATTTACATGAAGACAAGAGACACTTGTCAACTTGCTAAACCAAATACATCAATTGACGATTAATGATAGAAGGTTCTCTGATGTCCTTACAAGAAATGTGCACAATACTTTAACAATCCTCACTTTTCTACAGTGCAATGTAATTAAAAAATCCATACTCCGTCCCAGCACACCAAACCAACCCCTCAGACCCTTAATAGCGTTCAAAGCATTGGGAGCACAATTAAAGAATCCCAAAAATGTTCTCTCCTTCCTTTATAACACAATAATCACCCAAAATACCCCCAAAAAACAGGCCTTTGTGTCCAGCTAGGAGAAAAATCATAGCACTACGCTCTCAGACCCACAGGTCAAACACATTTACAATTCCTTTCATGGCCCCTCGCATTGCATTAGAATGCAAGAAAATGCTTATTAAATAGTCACACATTGGTACACGACAGCAGTCCAAACACACCAATGGTTTCCCTCCTCTTCAGACCAATCCTGGAGATGCAGCAATAGCATATGCACTTATCTCCATATATGATGAGCATGCCTGAAACTCCATCCCTTTTGGAAAGAAATCTCTCAACTCATAATGGATTTTGTGAACCAGCAAGGTGACATTAACATTGAAGTTCTACTAAACTTCCCTATCAAGTCAAGAAACATACCTACAGTATATCTAAACTTGCTACATTTATAATAACAGCAGGTAAATTGTTAATCACTGTCCTTTGGCGGACTACTAACATTCCCACTACAAAACAACTACTAACTAAAGTAGTCCAACTGTACCACATTGAGGAACAAGCAACAATTACTCTTAATAGCCTGCCTTCCAGCTGGAAAATTTGGAAGCCTTGGGAGACATACAGAGCTTCCCCCAAATATATCTAACGCATCTCTACAAATTAACTACCTGACACATCACCATGTTTAAGTCCTAGGCACTATCTTTACAAATTTCATTAAAAAAGATTACAGATTAAGCAAGAAGAGGCATCCAAACCATATTACCCAATTCCTTCTCCCCCTAAAAACCTCTTTCCTTGTAGAATACCCCTCCAAGTTCTTTACTAATTCCGTGCTTGTTTAACAAACACACATGCTTGGGAAATAGTTAATGGTTGTCGGTTACGCTATTTCTGTGCATCACTATCCTTTAATTTGTTGTTATAACTCTCTTTTGCTGGACAGCCCTGTGATATTACTACTTATAAAGTAATGCATTTGCCTTTATTCACTGTAAAGGCACTGCTTTTCTGTATTTTAAGCTATGACTCTATTTTTTCCCTTTATTTGAAAAAATAAACTAAAACATTGAAAAGAAAAAATAATCAGACGTACAGGCAAAAGTCTGTGTTCAGTGTTCGGACATCAAACTGTACAATTCAGGTTCGCTCAGCCCAAATACTTAGGTCTATATTGGTCAGTCAATGTGCAAAGTGTATTCCTATAAGTAAAAAGTATACGGGACATAAAAGTAAACCCCACTTTACTTACACCTACTGTTAGAAAGGCACTAATGATAAATTTTAGGCATTTAGAAAATATACATTTGAGGCATTAACTCTCTAGCCTTTAAAAAACTGCAGGCAGCTGAGTAGAATTTGTAAAAAATAATAAAATCAGCTAACGTAGAAAGTGGATGTCAGGTAGCCAAAGAAATCAAGGCAAATACTAATACATGCTTTAAATACATAAATATGAAAAGAACAAGATCCACACAGATTGCTTGCCTAAATAAAGATATTGGGGAGTTAGTCACTGAGGATCAATAGAAGGCAGAATTACTAAATATGTTCTTTAGCTGTGTATATACCAAAGAAGAGAGAATGGCTGATGTAGTCAAAGTGCTCTTGGTACATCAATTAATACATTTATCAAAAATACAATGACCTATCTGAAAAAATTAAAAACATGAAAATTGAATATGCATAACTGCTATGAATAATAGGTACATAAGAGATGTTTAGCCATTGTATTGATCAATGCAAAAGAGCCCCAAAACCACGCCAAGGTAATCTCTATTTTTGGAGTCCCTAACCTATGTGTAACCTCACCTGTAGTTAAAAACCTTGCTCTGTATGGGAAGCAAAGGACCAAGCTATATATGTGAAATAAGACACATGGCTATGGGTGGGGCAGGGTTCTCAGACAGAAAGTGCATGCTAATTAAAGAATGTACGTCTGGAACTGCAATTAATACATTTAGTTGGCTAAATGAAGATATGGTTGAGGCTACGTTATTTACATTAATGTGAACCTGACAACTGATATATGCTGCCAGATCCAGAATGGACACTGGCTGTAAAATTTCAGACAGATATGCTTTAATAGTAGGGACAGAGCTGCATGGCACACTAATACAACAAGCGGGTCCCTGGTGGCGTCTCCATGCATGCTCCTTTGACTGACAGGTCTCTTCCTGGGAGATTTTGCTATTGAATATATGAAATCAGAACTGCATTAGTTCTACAGAAAATATATATCAAGTTAATGTACTTAGCACACAAATTGGCTAATTCATGAGATACCAACAGCCGTAACAAGGTGTAGGCCTTGGATGGGACCAAAACCTTTTATGCCTCTCCCTGGCTGAAACTCTACAATTTAAAGGGCAGGCAAGATTCAGCTCTAATTAAAAATAGAAAAAATAAATTCAGCTCACCGTGTTCAATCAATCTCAAAGGCTCTCTGAAGCATTGGACAAGGTGCTGCCACGCCTAAAACAAGTCCATGAATGAAAAAAAGTCCAGCTTCCACAGAGAGTTCTTTATTTTTTGCTATTTTTATTTTTTTTGGTACAAATATATAGGCACATAACAGTCAGGACAGAGTCAAGACCGATGTCAGCGACGCATTTCGAGTGACGCAGCACTCTTAATCATGATGATCTAATTAAAAATAGCTTAGGCTGCCCTGAGGAGTGCTCAGTGAGAAACAATATATTACAAAATGAAAAAAAACTTACCTGCACCTCCAAGTAGAATAAGACAAGTGTGGACCAACTCAACCATCTCAACCATCCATATATAATATGCAACATTGAAATAATGAAATGTAAACCTATTTTCTATAGCAGTAATGCAGTTCAAAGTTAACTTACATACAAATTAGATAATTCCTAAGAGCCCTCTTCCTTATTATACACTTTACATACTTTGAACATTTTACATTGTAGATGTTTCTATGTGTGCTTTCAAATATATATTCTTGTTAATCTGTGTCATACACCCTTAACATTTTTGCATATTGCTTATGTACTTATGGTTAATTTAAATGCTATTGTTCTGGGTATTCTCGGGAAGTACTTAATTTTTTTAATTTTTTACATCAATGCTTTTTCTTTGATACATCTTATGCATTTTTGCACTATTCTTGCAACATGCAGTGCTCAGCATAAATGAGTACTCCCCAAAAGATTTTTCAGGAAACCTTTAGTTTCCTTTCAGATTCTACATTTTCTATGGGATTCCAGTCTACAAATACTTAAATAATATGTGGGCCATTGATTGCAAGCAAGATTTGTAATTTTCCTAACAAATTAATTCAAGACCATGTTGCCAAAATGAGAACACATTAATTAAAGTCTTAGGAGCAAAGCTAAAGTTTTGATTACAAAATTCTAATTAACAAGAGTTCAACCACAGGTAAATTAAATTATTCATTAAATAGATGTAAAACAGAGAGTTGACCATATACAGGTGTTACTTGATAAGGATAACTCTTTCACACATCATGCTGTCAGCAACAGCACCACATGGAAGAGAAATGTGACAAGATCTGAGAAAGAAAATAATTTCTTTACACAAGAAATATGACCTGATTTTACCCTACAGTACTTCATGCAAGTTGTGTCTGACTAGTATTACCTAAACGTGACTTGACTGAATGTCTAAAAAAACTGCATACCAGTTCTGTTTGACCACTGCTACCAACTCTGGCTAATGGGACTTTATATAACATCATCACTAAAGATGAGTGACTTTATGTGAGCAGAATTGAATTCTCCTTGAATTTTACAAATGTTCATATGGGTTTTTTATTGCAATTTGCTCCAAATAAACAGCCAGGCAAATTATTAAAAAAAATAAATGATCATCACGTTTCCACACACCTGTATCACCATCCTCACCGCCAACGCAACCTGCCATATGATCCTCTGCACCTCTTCTTTTTTTCGATAAAATAGGGGGGAAGCCAGCACTGCTTATGAGTGGCATGCAATTATGACGAGATAAAAAGTGTATCATTCACAAATTCATTCCTACTGTATCAATTCAATGAGATTTTTAGCAAATAATTGATCAATGATTTGAGCCCCCCTGCCCCGTCACGGCAAATCTCTATAAGGTGGGTCCCTACACTATAGTATATAATATACATGTGTACCATGTGGTCTCGTGTAATGTGCAGGACCATATAGGAACACCACCTACCTGAGAAGTGTCAGAACCGCTCCCATGCTGCAAGGGCTGACAACTGCGAGTACAGAGGCAGTTCAGGTGCCTGCCACTAGCACAATGTCTGAACTAGCCCCCACAGTGTCAGACCTGCAGACATGGATGAAGGGCGGAACAGCCCCAGGCAGGTGGTGCTTAAGTATTGATGCCTATGGAACAGGGGGCGGTGGCTGTGTGTGAACAGGCACCAACATGCATTTTGATGGCGACAGGAGGAATTTGCAAACCACACTGGGCGTGCAAGGCATAGTGGTGGTCAACCACTTGACCAGTAAACGAGAAAATAGGGGGGAAGCCAGCACTGCTTATGAGTGGGATGCAATTATGACGAGATAAAAAGTGTATCATTCACAAATTCATTCCGCCCCCTGTTCCACAGGCATTAATACTTAAGCACCACCTGCCTGGGGCTGTTCCGCCCTTCATCCATGTCTGCAGGTCTGACACTGTGGGGGCTAGTTCAGACATTGTGCTAGTGGCAGGCACCTGAACTGCCTCTGTACTCGCAGTTGTCAGCCCTTGCAGCATGGGAGCGGTTCTGACACTTCTCAGGTAGGTGGTGTTCCTATATGGTCCTGCACATCACACGAGACCACATGGTACATATGTATATTATATACTGTAGTGTAGGGACCCCCCTTATAGAGATTTGCCGTGACGGGGCAGGGGGGCTCAAATCATTGATCAATCATTTGCTAAAAATCTCATTGAATTGATACAGTAGGAATGAATTTGTGAATGTTACACTTTTTATCTCATCATAATTGCATCCCACTCATAAGCAGTGCTGGCTTCCCCCCCATTTTCTTGTATACTGGTCAAGTGGTTGACCACCACTATGCCGTGCACGCCCAGTGTGGTTTGCAAATTCCTTCTGTCGCCATCAAAATGCATGTTGGTGCCTGTTCACACACCGCCACCGCCCCCTGTTCCACAGGCATTAATACTTAAGCACCACCTGCCTGGGGCTGTTCCGCCCTTCATCCATGTCTGCAGGTCTGACACTGTGGGGGCTAGTTCAGACATTGTGCTAGTGGCAGGCACCTGAACTGCCTCTGTACTCGCAGTTGTCAGCCCTTGCAGCATGGGAGTGGTTCTGACACTTCTCAGGTAGGTGGTGTTCCTATATGGTCCTGCACATCACACGAGACCACATGGTACATATGTATATTATATACTGTAGTGTAGGGACCCCCCTTATAGAGATTTGCCGTGACGGGGCAGGGGGGCTCAAATCATTGATCAATCATTTGCTAAAAATCTCATTGAATTGATACAGTAGGAATGAATTTGTGAATGTTACACTTTTTATCTCATCATAATTGCATCCCACTCATAAGCAGTGCTGGCTTCCCCCCCATTTTCTCTTCTTTTTTTCCTCTTCTCCTCTTTGGCTGTTTCTCCCTATGATTTCGCTTCCATAGCTTACTAGTCTTCTCATGTCGCTTCATGTCATGCTATTGCTATCTATTTTGTTAGAACATAACTTGCATTTCTCAAAGCCTAGTCATATCACTGATGACAGAAACCCAGTTAACGATGGAAGCAATGACATGGAATAAGGCAGGAAGAGAAGATGTGCATGATGAGAAAAAGGGACAAGGAAAGGCGCACGAGCCGGAATGATGGGCGGTGGGACAGCAGAGTAGTGAGTTGAATATTTATTTTTTTAATACTATTTGCTCGATTGTCTCTAATCATGACCTCTAGTTATCAATCTGCACTCACAGTTGATTTTATACAAGCTAAAATTGTTATAAACCATAGTAGTATGCTTACAAAGTATCTCTTGTATCTAGCTATACTCACACTAATCAGGAAGACTTGGGACAACTAAGAACCTCAACTGCAATCATAGAAATAAAATTGTGCCATAGAGTTTTGTTCTTTACTTTGGTAAGTACTGAATTAAGTATTATTTATTTGGTTTCTGTTTTGTTGAATTTTAGTGGAGATTTTATCAGTTGTAGCAAATCTTTTAAAAATAGATTAAATTATAGAAAGCAATAATTTTATGTTCTCCAATATGTAACTTTATGTGCTCACATTTTGGAGTGATTTTATGTTTTTAGAAGCTGACAATTAGAGGTGACATCAGACTTCCATGGTAAGGATGTTTATTTTTCCTGCTAGTATATGTTTTAATTACTGTCATTTCAGAGAGGGATTCTTCCAGTAAAATCTGGTTTAAGACGGACTGTGCTATGTCATGATTATTTTCACAATATTTTTTTAAGCATAACATAATTGGGGATTTTGCGGGAACGTCATTGCTTTCCTTTGCTTTCTAGTATCTACACTGTCATACAAAATGTTTCTGGTATGTGTACGTCATTATTGTAAGTAGATATCATGACAGTGTATATTGCGTAAAATGTTTAATTTATGAGGTGAATTTTAGATATTTCTAAACACTACTTATTTTGGTGATGTACAAAACCAAACTCTAGCTACTTGTTCACCACAACATCCTCTTTTTGTATTAGAAAAATATTTTATTATGAAATAGTGTAAATTCCATTTTATAAAAAGACCATAGCAGTGGATTTTTTCCTATGAGAAAAATATCAGTTTTCATGCAATAGTCAAATATAAGCAGCCACGGTTTTCTTCAACCTATTTCTTTATGAACTTTGGGAACTTACTTAAGATAATTTCTCAAAAGTATTACAACATGAGCAACAAAGAAAGCGTATCCACTTTTTTTTTTTCTTGAGGATACATTAAATCTAAGCTATTAAACTTAATAAAATGAGACTGGATTTTTTTTATCTCAGTAACTGCCCCAGTAAGCTGACTCTCAATCACAAACATAATAGCACAAAAGTGAGTACACTGACGCAATAAAGCCCCATTAGTAAAGAAAAAAAAAGATATAACTCTCTGAATACAGCAATGCAAAAAAAGGGTTTTTTCCTATAAAATAGTTTTTATAGTTTAAAAGAGGCAAAACATAAAAAAACCTATATAAATGTGGTATTGCTGTAATTGCACTGACCTGAAGAATAAAAATGTCTTATCCCTTTTATGGCACAATGAATGGCTTAAAAAAAAATAATATACAGTGCCTCCAAGTAGTATTCAACCCCCTGATGATTTAGCAGGTTTACACATTCGGAATTAACTTGGCATTGTGACATTTGGACTGTAGCTCAGCCTGGAAGTGTGAAATGCACTGCAGCAAAAAAGAATGTTATTTCTTTTTTTATTTTTTTTTATAAATTGTGAAAAGTTTATTCAGAGGGTCATTTATAATTCAACCCCTCAAACCACAAGAATTCTGTTTGGTTCCCCTAAAGTATTAAGAAGTATTTCAGGCACAAAGAACAATGAGCTTCACATGTTTGGATTAACTATCTCTTTTTCCAGCCTTTTCTGACTAATTAAGACCCTCCCCAAACTTGTGAACAGCACTCATACTTGGTCAACATGGGAAAGACAAAGGAGCATTCCAAGGCCATCAGAGACAAGATCGTGGAGGGTCACAAGGCTGGCAAGGGGTACAAAACCCTTTCCAAGGAGTTGGGCCTACCTGTCTCCACTGTTGGGAGCATCATCCAGAAGTGGAAGGCTTATGGAACTACTGTTAGCCTTCCACGGCCTGGACAGCCTTTGAAAGTTTCCACCCGTGCCGAGGCCAGGCTTGTCCGGAGAGTCAAGGCTAACCCAAGGACAACAAGGAAGGAGCTCCGGGAAGATCTCATGGCAGTGGGGACATTGGTTTCAGTCAATACCATAAGTAACGTACTCCACCGCAATGGTCTCCGTTCCAGACGAGCCCGTAAGGTACCTTTACTTTCAAAGCGTCATGTCAAGGCTCGTCTACAGTTTGCTCATGATCACTTGGAGGACTCTGAGACAGACTGGTTCAAGGTTCTCTGGTCTGATGAGACCAAGATCGAGATCTTTGGTGCCAACCACACACGTGACGTTTGGAGACTGGATGGCACTGCATACGACCCCAAGAATACCATCCCTACAGTCAAGCATGGTGGTGGCAGCATTATGCTGTGGGGCTGTTTCTCAGCCAAGGGGCCTGGCCATCTGGTCTACATCCATGGGAAGATGGATAGCACGGCCTACCTGGAGATTTTGGCCAAGAATCTCCGCTCCTCCATCAAGGATCTTAAGATGGGTCGTCATTTCATCTTCCAACAAGAAAATGACCCAAAGCACACAGCCAAGAAAACCAAGGCCTGGTTCAAGAGGGAAAAAAATCAAGGTGTTGTAGTGGCCTAGTCAGTCTCCTGAGCTTAACCCAATTGAAAACTTGTGGAAGGAGCTCAAGATTAAAGTCCACATGAGACACCCAAAGAACCTAGATAACTTGGAGAAGATCTGCATGGAGGAGTGGGCCAAGATAACTCCAGAGACCTGTGCCGGCCTGATCAGGTCTTATAAAAGACGATTATTAGCTGTAATTGCAAACAAGGGTTATTCCACAAAATATTAAACCTAGGGGTTGAATAATAATTGACCCACACTTTTATGTTGAAAATTTATTAAAATTTAACTGAGCAACATAACTTGTTGGTTTGTAAGATTTATGCATCTGTTAATAAATACTGCTCTTGTTTGAAGTTTGCAGGCTCTAACTTATTTGCATCTTATCAAACCTGCTAAATCTGCAGGGGGTTGAATACTACTTGTAGGCACTGTATATATATATATATCTATATACATATATACATATATATATTCCTGAGTTGCTGTTTCTTTTTGATCCTGCCTAAGAAAAAGTGGAATAGAAAGCGATCAAAAACTATTATGTGGCCCAAAATGGTACCAATAAAACCTCTAACTCATCCCGAAAAAAAATAAGCCCTCACATGACTTTATCAGCAAAAAAATAAAAAAACTATTTCGGTGCTTCGGTGATGCAGAAAACCTTTATTTTGTAAAAAGCGTTTTAGTGTGATAATAGCCAAACCTAAAAAGAGATATAAACCTGATGTTGCTGTAATTGTTCTGACCCAAAGGAATAAAGCCATCAAATCACTTATACCGCATGGTGAATGGAGTAAAAAACAAAGAAATGAAGCCAATTCTTCAAGTGCTATTGATTTGTTCATTCTGCCTCTAAAGGATTGCGGCAAGGCATGGCTCCTGTTTATTCTACACTCTAAGTTGAGTGCTTGCAATGGGATTATGTGTATGGATATGTGCCCACAATCAGGAATAGCAGCGTCTGGATGCAGCATGTTTCGCTGCATCCAAACTGCTGTGTTGTGCGGTACAAGCACAGTGGATGGATTTATAGAAATACCATGCCCACTGTGCTTCTTTTCTCTGCAGTGTAACCTAACCTGTAGAGCAGCTTCCCTAGATGCAGCATGTCAATTTATGTTGCAGAGACGCAAGTGTCCTTAGCTAAGAAAACAGAGAGAAAATCCACAGCACCCCAAACCCTTATTGTGTGTACAGGCAGCTGTGGTATTCTGCAGAGAACACTCACGTCTCCGCAGGGGAAGACACCCTGCATATGTGGCGCCCCTGACCTGGTCAGGCACCACTGAGTACTGCACCCATGCTGGGGACAGTACAACACAGGTAATCCAGAAGGCTGACCGAGGTGTGACTACACAGGCGCATAGTGATCAGGTCTCACACATGTACCTTTGAGAGGACCCCTGGGGATCCCAGGAGGGGGCGAAGCCTGAGCGAAGCCTCCATCTCCACTCAAGGGGTGTGGTAGAGAGCCTGGTTGCTAGGTGGCGTAGGCAGGCACAAAAGGGAAAAGAGGAAGGAGGAGGAGAAGGCAGTCTGAAGCAGAGTGTGGAGGAGTGAGGAGCATGGAAGTGGAGCTCAGACAGGAGCAGCAGTGCAGGTCCCACGAGTGAGCCGGTTTAGTGTGCAGCTCAGGGAAAGCAGACGTGAGGAGCAGACCCTGGGGCTGTTGCAGTCTAACAGTGTCCGCGCAGTGACTACCGACGGGGGAGAAAGGTCACCTGGGAGTGCTACCCGAAATCCACACACAGCTAAAGAGAGAGCAACGGAGTGGAAAGTAAGGAGACTGTCAGGGAGAACCAGGCCCAAACGGGTAGCAGGTCCCAGTGCAGGGATAGATTCACCTTTCCTTTGCCAAACCTGCATGAGGGGGCACTTTACACCCCCAAGACCACACTACAGAGTCCGCAGCCACGTAGCCATAGTTAGGGCCCATAGTTCACAGGAGGCAAGCAGCCGGAGTGTCCTGGTCCAGGCTACAAGCAAACGGGCCAAAAAGAAGGGGAGAGAGGCGCCAGCAACTTCCCTGGGTGACCCCCATAGGGACTAAAAGTCGGGGTTACCCCAAAACGTAAAGGGCTAAGGAAGGCGAGTCGGTAGCCACCCTCATCAGTCAGCCTGAAGGACACCTGGTTCCCGCCTGGTTCATCCCAGCTACGCCCGGGTTACTCACCCTGCCACCTTCCGTGAGTAAAACCCCTGAAAGACATCCTGCTTGTGTTGAGTTATTCTGCGCCTTGTGGTTCTACACACCTACACAGGGTCCTGGGGCTTGCCTCACTCTCAGGAGGCTATTACAACTGACTGCACCCACCATCAGCCCCAGGCGTCCCTTAATCTGCAGTGGCGGTCCCCACTGACCGCAATTCTGAGAGTGGCGTCACGACAATCCTAGATAGAAGATTTCCTACCTGTGACAGGATCCAGCCGAGTGGAGTCCCTGAAGGTAATGCACCGACACAATACTTGTGGGGCTTCACACATACAGGATGCAACCTGTTGTGTGAATTGTGGATATGTACCTGAAATCTCTGAAAAACGTGTTCAGACAAAATTCCCAATGGAAAATTCATTGTAATGAGGGAATTACTTTGACCTCACATTTGGCCTGTGGTCCTGCAGTGTCCATCTTTTTACGCCTCTTTTGTTGACCTTTAAAAAGACGAACACCGCTGAAGAGAGGCCAAATGGAGTCCGGAGTAACTATGCTGCCTAAAAGTGAATGGATCCATCTCGAGTTGATCTGAATCCCACATTTCAGAGCTGTAGATGGAAACCCCAAAGCAAGTGCTCTGCAAAATGTTCTGTATCAAAATCGCCAACAAATAGCATTCAACTAAACCCAAAAAAAAACAGTCCGCACTCAGGTCCATCATCATTTAACAAAAATATAAGGGGCTTCCACATTACTGGTAGCACAAAGGCTCTGGAAAACAATATGGCTCCCGCCCTCAAAAAAAGAAATCCAGCAAAATATGCTCTCCCAAATCCAAAGGTGCCCCTCTCTTATGAGCCCCACAATGTGCCTAAACTACAGTTAGCATCACCATGCCTGAGATTGTTGTAGTGAAGAGAGCCAGCAATGTACAAGGCGCAGGTTTACAGAAGCCCAAGCTGGGCACAATGTACGGGCACGAAAATTTACTGGGCACAACAAGGACTTATTTATATTTTTAAATTCTGCAACATTCACTGTGTTTGATACTATGGATGTTTTCCAGAGACTAAATTGTCACTACACCATAGATGAATTCCCACAGGGGTGAAATTTCCAAAATTTGGTCACTTGAGGGAGATTTCTTCTGTTCTTGCACTTAGAGGCTCTGCAAATGTCTGCAAACTATTCTAGGAAAAGCTGTGCTCCAAAAATTAAATTGCACTCCTTCTCTCCTTAGCCCTTTGTGCACCCGAGCAGTACTTTACAGTCACATGTGGGGTATTGTAACGTTCAGTAGAAATTGTGTAATACATTATGGGTCTTTTTTACTTATTACCCATGTGAAAATTGGAAATCTGGGGTTAAAACACCATTTTAGTGGTAAAAATGTAATTATTTTTTTGTTCAACGCCCAATAGTATAACATTTTGAGAAACACCTGTAGTGTCGATATGCTCACTGCACCCCTGGATGAATTCATTGGGGGCTACAGTTTGTAAAATGGGGTTACTTGTGGGGGTTTTCTGCCGTTCTGGCACCTCAGGGGCTCTGCAATTGTAACATAGCATCCCCAGACCATTCCAACTAAATCTGATATCCAATATGGCGTTACTTCCCTTCTTCACTTTATACTGTACCTCAAAAGTAGTTTTTGACCACATATGAGGCACTGACATACTCAGAAGAAATTACACAACAAATTGTATGGTTCATTATCTCCCATTACCCTAGTGAACTTGAAAAAATATCTGTTAACACAATATTTTTGAAGTTAAAAATGTATTATTTCATTTTCATAGCTTAATTTTATAAAATACTGTACTGTGAATTACCCAGGGGTTGCAGGGGCTCACCAACCATCTAGATCGATTTTTTGAAGAGGTTGATTTCCAAGATGGGGTCACTTGTGAGGAAGCTCCACTGTTTAAGCATATCAGGGACTCTACAAATGTGACATACATCATCCGCTAATGATTCCAGCCAATTTTGCAGTCAAATGGGGCTCCTTCCCTTACGAGCTGAACTACTAATGCCTGCACAGAACAGCTGTAGCTATGCTGAGAATAAAAAATGCACAGGTAGACTCAATTAACTAATTAAATAACTTCTGGAAGCAAATGGTCACTAAGTATTTTATTTAGGGGTATCAGACAACAGGGGAATGATTGCAAAAGCAGATCAAAATATCCGGTTTTATTTTTTTTAAACATTCAGAAAGCCATACTTATTTTAAACTTCAGAAATACTTTTTACTTAGTGTTGGTATATCACAAAAAATGCTATTAAATTGGTGCAAAGTAAAAAAAAATGTGGAAAAGTTCACTGGGTGTGAACCCCTTTTCAAGGCACTGTATGTTGTCGTGTTGGCAGAACAATTTAATTGGTACATCAATAAATATAGATACTATATTAAAAATGAATATCACTTCTAGTATTTCAAAACACTGTTCTAAATTTCAAAAGTTTTATTCAAATCCCATTACCATTCTTCTCACTGTAAGGAAAGATGAGGATTCGTTCACACTAATGTAGTGCAAATCTGTTGCAAGCGTGAATCGAGTGTCATTCACTGTGTTTCAATTCTGTTGCATGTTTGTATCAGAGCAGAGGTGAGGAGAAGATGGAGAGACTGATTTCTCCTTCTTCTCCCTTGTCTGTGTTGGCTTATATTGGACTGCATTTGTATGTCATCAGAGAGACGTCCAAAGTTTTGCATGCACCCATAGACTTGTATGAGTGTACGCCATCCGATATACGCTGACATTCGCAGCATTTTTTTCTCTTGCCAACTCAACATAAGAAAAAAAAACAAGTTTGCACTTCTTTATAATATAACATTGGAATGAGTGCTATCTGAGGAAACATGATGATTAAACTGTGGAGAAAAGAAGCGCAATAGGGTCTTACCCAGGTAGCATTGGGGAAGAAAGAAATAAGGTACTACTCACCTATAGGGGTTGTGACAGTCACAACTCCTATAACAGCATATGTGTAGACAATTCCAAAGTCACGGCAGCGGTCCCTCGGTTTGGCAGATAACAGAGAGCAGTAGAATGAGGGTTTCCAGGCCGCGCCAATGACAACCAACTTTAAGTTGTTAGATTAATGTTGCTTTTATTCCAATTACAGGTCTACGCGTTTCGGAAGGTACCCCTTCCTTCTTCAGGACCAGATGGCAAGAAAACATCAAATCTGCTGTACAAAGAAACCTTACAGCACTATATACCCCACTGATGATGTCATGATCCACCCACTTTTAGAAAAAATCGGCGGGAATCCATACATTAAAAAATACAATGACGTAGTATCTTAGTTTTCTTAAGTTTCATGACCAAATCACTTGTAAACATTTTTTTCATCTAAAGGAAAAAGGAGGGTGAATCAATAAAAAAGATTTTTTTATCAAATATATGAAAATGCAATGTGTGTGTGAAGACTCTTTTTTTATTTTTTTATTTCTGTTATGTTCGTATATGTCAAGAAAAAAGTATAACCATGAATGTATATATGTCTGTATATATATACATATACATTTACATTTATATATATAAGGTGAGGATATGTGAGATACCACAACCTTGCCTAGAACACCACATCGTTATATGACATCCAGCTCAAAGTTGCTAAGTGAGCTCCTTGTATATAACCGGAGCCACAGAGGAACTGTTATCAGTAGTGAAGAAAATCGCAGAATGTAAGAGGGTGATATTTGTGATCACGTGCAGAAAAATCCGAGAACCACCAAGAAAAATAAAGGAAAAAAAGGGGGGGAAAAAACGAGAACCCCTTAAAGTAAATGCCGACCTCAAACAGTACTGCAGGAAGGCATTCACTTGGGTGAGGAACACGAGACATTAAAGATCCACACATGTAAGACTATGTGTGTTAGCTTCTCGGGTGAATTGAAGTCTGAACGATTACAACCCAGTTTGGGTATAAACATGGTGATTACGTTGCTATCAATATAGCTATCCAGCTTTAAAAACACATGTAGGTGTAACCTAGGTGAACAAGCACCTCCGTACTGTGAAGGTTTATGTTAGGTCATGAGCGTGGGAAAAAGACAACCGCGCATGCTCTGACTCAGATATGTAGCAAGTGTAGAGAATCAATAGAAGGGGTGAGAAGAGTTCAAGAGCGTGGGAAAAAAGCAAAGTGCGCATGTCCACGGACTGTATCTCAAAGAACAGTAATAGGATACCTCTGTTATGGTCTTTATGTTTTATAAAATATTACAATATGTGCAAGGATTTGGGGCATAAAAAAGGGGGTAATATTATCAAATTAAAATCGCGTTATTACGACCTGATAAAATGATTTCTATATAAAATATCACATAAAATCTGTATGAAAGACATAAAATATGAATAATAAAATTAACACATAAAAACAATTATTATATATTTTAAAAACATTAATTTGAGGAAATATCTATCAATTTTTAACCCATATAATTAAATCAACAAGTGCAAGGACCAATATTTAGGGGACAGGTATAAAAACTCATATATTACATATATTCTGAGGAAATTAAAAGAACAAGTCTGTAACCTCATTTAGCCCCAGGGGTTTTAATGTATTTAATTTGTAGATCCAATATGTCTCTTTTCTTTTCAATGCATCTATACGATTATGGGCACAAGAGGGTATTTGTTCAATCGGAGTGATCCTGAGTTTGGAATTCCCATTATGATCTATCGTAATGTGTCTAGATAGACCATGCATCATAAATCCTATTTTAATGTTATGTCTATGCGAGTTGATCCTATTGTGTAGAGCCTGAATCGTTCTCCCAATATATTGTTTATTACATTCGCACTCAATTAAATAGATAACATAATCAGATTGACAGGTCAGGTATGATCTAATGGGAAATACCTCCCCCCCGTAATGGAACTAAAATCGGTTCTTTTATGCTGTATAGACTTGCAACATAGACAATTTTTGGACAAACATTTAAAAGATCCCCTGGTTTTATTTTCAGAAAACAAAGTTTTGGTCTCTCTAAGACGGCTAGGGGCCAATTGATTTTTTAAGGTGGATGCTTTCCGATAGGTTATACCAGGAACTTCTGGAATTACATCCTTCAGAAAAGGGTCATTCAAGAGAATTCCCCAATGTTTTCTGATGATGCTTTTGATCAAAGCACTGTCATTACTGTATGTGATCAGTAAATTAGAAGCATACTTGTACCTATTATTATCAACCTGATGGACAATTGGTTTTAGTAAATCAACTTGTGTCAAAACTTTGTTGACCTGATAAGCTTTTTTGATTAAAGGAAGGGGATAGTTTTTTTCTAAGAATTTTTCCTTCAAAATGTCAGCCTGTGATTTGAAATCACCATTTAATATACAGTTCCTTCTAATCCTCTGGAACTGGTTCCTCTGAACATTTTGTAGCCATTTGTTGTAATGATTGCTGGAAAAATGGATGTAGCCATTACTGTCCACTTTCTTGAAAAAGGTCTTAGTGTAGACTCCACCATCTTTATGTGTAATCGTGAGGTCTAAGAAGTCAATGCTGTCTTTTTTCACAATGGGGGAGAAAGTGAGACCCCAGGAATTATTATCTAACTGACCCAAAAACTCCTCCACATTATCCTCTGTGTTGTTCCAAATTATAAAGAGGTCATCAATGTATCTTTTGTATGTGATCACATGTTTAAATAATGTAGAATTAATTATATATTGTAATTCAAACATCCCCATAAAAAGATTTGCAAAAGTAGGTGCGACCTTTGAACCCATCGCAGTCCCGCAGTGCTGATGATACAATGTATTTTGGAATATGAAATAGTTATTAGTCAGTATAAATTTAATTCCTTCCAGGAAAAACTCTTTTTATCTGTCAGGTAGCCGTTCATCTACCATTAGGAATTGTTTGAAGCACTCCAAACCTAATTGGTGGGAGATATTTGTGTATAGGGCAGATATATCAAGTGTCAAAAATAAATAGGAATCCTTCCATTCTATGGTCTTAATCACATTGATAAGATCAGTGGAGTCCCGAAGGTGACTTTTCAAACTAGTGACATGTATCCTCATGATACGGTCTATATACTCGGCCAGATTCGCTGTAAGAGAGTCAATCCCTGAAATGATGGGTCTCCCCGGCGGGTTTTCCAGGTTTTTATGGATTTTAGGGAGATGATAGTAAAAGGCCATCTTGGGGTTTTTTATGCTTAAAAATTGTGTCTCCTCTTTATTAAGCACCCCTGCTGTCGCTGCCCTGTTTATAAGTGTATGATATTCAATTATCGCTTGGTTATAGTCAGCTATATCAGCCACCTCATAATGAGTAGTGTTGGATAGATTTCTGATTGCTTCCTGTAGATACGTATTTTTATTTTGCAAAATAATCCCTCCTCCCCTGTCTGCACTCCTGATAACCAAGTTCGGGTTGTTTTTTAAGGACAGAAGCGCTTTTCTCTCCTCCATATTAAGGTTGATCCTAACTGAGGTTCTATAATTAGAAAGTTTTTTAAAATCCTCCAATACCAGGTCACTGAATGTCTCCAAATGATGGCCTTTACTATGTATCGGATAAAAATTAGATTTTTGTTTTAATTCTGTATGATAAAAATTATCTGGATCCTCTGTGATGGTCCCAGGATGATTTTTATGTGTCTGAAAATGTCTAGTCAAAGTGAGTTTTCTTATGAATTTATGAAAATCTAAATATAATTCAAAATCATTCGCACTCGTGGCAGGACAGAAAGATAACCCCTTACTGAGGATTTTGAGCTCCCCTTTAGATAGGATATGATCGGATAAATTAAATATCCCTGAATTTATGTCTCGTATGGAGGCCCTCTTTTCTCTTTTTTGTTGGATCCTAATTCCAGCTCTTGTTCCTCTGTGGTGTTTTTTCTTTTTCTTATTTTTGGAGTCATGAAACTGGTGATATGACTCTGATTGTTCTTGGCCAGAGATAAAAAAGGAACACAGGTGTTTCCTTTCTGGGAATTGTCAATGATGATAGTGTTAGTATTGGGACTGATGTTAGGGGAAAAACCTGGAGGAATCGAGACCACAGCTGCACTATTAGTCTGTATCTCAGGTAGAGGGATAAATTCATCATGTGTGGATAATTCTAAAAGATCTATGAAATCTTTATCGGGTTCATCTATTGGGATTACATTATCAGATTCTTGTCCGAAGACAGAATCTCTGCCCTTACGGATTCTCTCAATCTGTACTCTAAGCGCTTCGAGTTGTTTTTTGGTAGTCTCGAAATCTCTCAGGTTTTCTTCCCCTTTGGGTATATTGTTCCCTGTATTAACTATGGGAACCATGGGAGTTATCTCAATGGGTGTTGTATTTTGTATCACCACCACAGGTTCAGTAGGAAATACATCCTCCGATGTCAACTCCATATTAGGTTCTGTGGGGGGGGCCCGGCTTGTGGATCGATGAATAGAGGTCCTCTGTGTATTTACAGTATGTGAATTTGTAGTCCCTTTCCTGCTCGAGGATAGGGACCTTTTCCTATGAAATTTGCTGTTAAAGAAACTTCTATTCTGGCTATTGGACCTGGGTCCACGATTTACAGTCTCTCTGGATTTGTCCCGCTGGGCGGTCTCCCGGGATATGTTAGGGATTTTGTCCTGTCGGTCCCTCTGTAATTTTTTGGATTTTCTAAAAATAGTATCCTGTTCCAGCTGAATCAGTCTAGTATTAATATCAGAGTTAACAATTTTATATTCAGGATGAAGATCAAAATGACCAAGTTCTTTATATATATCCTTGATCTTAGTAGTTGCCTCATTAGCAATAATGGTTCTTTTCTTATAAAGGCATTGTAGCATCGCTTGCATACAGTTATTTAGTATCCCATCCCATTCTGCAGTAAAACAGGATCCAGTGGGAATGTTGTATCATGCTTAATCCTTAAGCCCCTAGGGCACAGTCTTTCCTCCATGTAAATGGTGAGAAAACGGGCATCCAAACCAAATTTGAGTTCCTCTTTCAAAAGGTCCTCCAATTGTAGGAACAGTTTTTTCATATTCACCGTATCCTCCTCTGAATAAACATTGGGTAGGTCTAAGTCCCAATCAATATTATGAAGTTCAGGGGTACCTACTGTCTGTAGGATCAGTCTCTCCCTGGAGGACAATCGATTGTTAAAGTATTCCATTATGTGTTTATCAACCCTCTGCAGCTATCTCCACACCAACCAGGTCCAAAACCGAACAAGATGATTAAACTGTGGAGAAAAGAAGCGCAATAGGGTCTTACCCAGGTAGCATTGGGGAAGAAAGAAATAAGGTACTACTCACCTATAGGGGTTGTGACAGTCACAACTCCTATAACAGCATATGTGTAGACAATTCCAAAGTCACGGCAGCGGTCCCTCGGTTTGGCAGATAACAGAGAGCAGTAGAATGAGGGTTTCCAGGCCGCGCCAATGACAACCAACTTTAAGTTGTTAGATTAATGTTGCTTTTATTCCAATTACAGGTCTACGCATTTCGGAAGGTACCCCTTCCTTCTTCAGGACCAGATGGCAAGAAAACATCAAATCTGCTGTACAAAGAAACCTTACAGCACTATATACCCCACTGATGACGTCATGATCCACCCACTTTTAGAAAAAATCGGCGGGAATCCATACATTAAAAAATACAATGACGTAGTATCTTAGTTTTCTTAAGTTTCATGACCAAATCACTTGTAAACATTTTTTTCATCTAAAGGAAAAAGGAGGGTGAATCAATAAAAAAAGCAGAGCTGACATTGCTCTCCCTGATTTTCTCTCTATAGAGACATTTGCCTTTACAGAGTGATGAAGCAGAGTTGACATTGCTGTCCCCTGAGGATTATGTCTGTCTAAGGATTTTTTTATAATAATGATGGAGTCTCTAAATGTTTGTTTTGTTTTATTTCTAATAAAAAAAAATTCTCTGTGTTGTGTTTTTTTTTTACTGTTTATTAAAAATTCATGGTGGCCATGTCTAATTTGGCGTGAGACCATGAATTTCGGGCTTAGTACTATCTGAGTATACAAAGCTGGTATTAACCCCTTTATTACCCAGCGTGCCATCGCCACCAGGGCCACTGGACAAGCCGGGTAAAGCACCTGGAAATAGTGCTAAGAAACAATGCGCCATTTACAGGGGTGACTGCAGGCTGCGGAGAATCCCAGCCCCCAGTTGCCTGGCTTTACTTGATTGGTGATTAAAATACGGCTGAAGCCCACACATTTCTTTTTTATTTATTTTTTAATTAATTAAAAAATGAATGCACTTCCCTGTATTTTGATTGCCAGCCAAGGTAAAGCCAAGCAAATTCATGGCCACCATGAATTTCTAGTAAACAGTAAAAAAAACACAACACAGAGCAATTTTTTTTAATTAGAAATAAAACAAAAAAAATTAGAGACTCCATCTTTATTATAAAAAAATCCTTAGTCTGACGTAATCTACAGGGAGAGCAATGTCAACTCTGCTTCATCACTCTGTACAGACACAGTCTATACAAAGTGAGAAGCAGAGAGTGCCATGTCAGCTCTGTTTCATCAGTACAGAGCGAAAAGCAGGCTGACAGTGAGGGTATGATTCCACCTTCCTGATTCCAGGACCTTTGATGTCATTATAGTCATGTGACCAGTCTGTAAGCCAATGTTTGTACAACATTCCCACCAGACTGGTTACATGGCTATGATGTTATGAAAGGTCCTTTAGGCAGTGGTGCTTACCGGGGGGCACAGCAATGATCGGACGCGGAAGCAGAAGCGGCCGGGAAACAGAGTCTGCAGGACGCATCGCTGGACCTGTAACTATGATCATATGATCATAATGTTTTTTTAATAATGTGCTTTTTTACAGCCCCTGGACCCGATCTGGACTCGATCTGTAACACGAGCTTCCCAGGAAAGCTCGTGATCGGGATCATGTGCACAATTACCATGTGTTCAGTACGAACCCCGATCTTTACAGATCGGGATCGCCCATCACTAGTTACCAGCTTTGATAATATTTTAAGTTATTATCCTCCATTCTAATGAAAAATTAAATTAGATATATGTAATAATTGGGAGTAATTTACTTTAAATTATTTCAGGAATTAGTATTACATAAATATGCTTTTACATTGCTATTCGCCATATAGCATAAGGGTACCTTCCCACGATCAGTGTTTGTTAAGTTTTTGACACTGCAGAATTTCTGCACCTTTAGTTTACTTGCATTTTTTCACTGCTTTTTTATTGTGCATATTTGACATTGCAGTTTTATTGCATTTTTGATGCTGCATTGTTTAACTTTGGTGTATCAGGCTTTAAATAAAGCTGTTTTGTTTTTGTAACTTCCTGGTATTGACATTCTTAGGCTGGGTTCTTATGTCCCGCTGTTTGTAGCGGATACAAAGAAAAGCCCGGACGCCTGCCCTGAAAGGGCTCAAGGGAGGGCAACATGACTGAGGAGGGATGCTAGGCCTGAGGGTTAGCAAGGGGTTAAGGTACAGGGTATTTTGTGCGGGAAAAGTGGGAGGTGGAGTTATAGGGCTGTGGGGCCATGTAATTGGTCAGGGGGTTGCTAGTGTAGGGGAGTATATTCAGGGCTAAATTAGGAGGTGGGAGGTCATTCACTACCTGGAAGACGTCTTGAATTGTCGCTGATTCGCTTGGATCCTGAAAATTGAGGGCTTCGGGGTACAGATGAAGAGGAGGAGCAGCAGCTGCAGCGATGGCCCGGTGAAGTCGGCGGCTCTGCAGATGGGGACCCCCCCTGCCTCCGAAGCGGCAGTGAAGACCGCGGTTTCCTAGCGCCTCAGCCCGGAGACGCCGCCGAGGACCCGACGGCGGAGAAGGAGCCCCAGCGGAAGACCCACGGCAGCGGCGGCAGATTAAAGAAACGGGACAAAGCGGGGCCTGGGCCGGAAGTCGGGCCACGGGCATCAAGGCAGCGGGGCGGTGAGTGACATGGCCGGCCTCCCTCCACTTCCGGTTCGCGGGGCGCAGTGTGATGCGCGTGTCGCGGCTGCGTGG
The DNA here is from genome assembly GCF_048569485.1 of Anomaloglossus baeobatrachus. Lineage (NCBI taxonomy): Eukaryota > Metazoa > Chordata > Amphibia > Anura > Aromobatidae > Anomaloglossus > Anomaloglossus baeobatrachus. The sequence goes on from NC_134358.1 coordinate 407,909,874, forward strand.
CCCGCCGCGCTCACTTGCTCGCCGAGCTCGCCTGACCCGCCGCGCTCGCCTGACCCGCCGCGCTCGCCTGACCCGCCGCGGTCACGTGGGTCGGCGGTGTCACGTGGGTCGGCAGTGTCACGTGGGTCGGCGGTGACACGTGGGCGGGCGGCGCGGTTACGTGGGCCGGCGGCGTGGTCACTTGCGGTCCCAGTGGAAGACGTCGCAGTGACCTGCATCGGATGTCGGCAGCGGGGCGGTATGACGTGACCGGCCTCTCCTCCACTTCCGGGTTGCGGCGCGCACTGGTGACGCGCGCGTCGCGGCCACGTGACCCGACGCGGTCACGTGGTCTGGCGATGCGGTCACGTGCTTCGGCGCTGGTGTCAGCTGACCCGGAAGTGTCGGCGATGAATCCTGCAGCGATCGGCGGCGGCTGCAGAGCAGGATGCGGGGAGGATTTCGCAGACCCAGACGACCGTCCAGCAGCGGTGCGGGCAGTGGTAAGTGACATCACTGGCCCTGACAGCCTCAGATCAGTACGGTGCGGGGGTCAGCGTGATACCTGGGCGGCGCGGCCACGTGACCCATGGCGTGGTGCGGGGTCTGGCGGCGCAGTCACATGCCCCTGGCATCTCGGTCGTCTACTACTGCCAGGGATCTAGGTGGAACAGCCTGAACGGGGTCCAGCAGGCAGTGGCGGCACGTCTGGCGCTGGCTCGGGGGGTCAGCAAACGACAGGGCTGACCCAGAGCTGGGCTTGTCATGCGATCGTCTGCATATGCCAGCTGGCGGATGTGCGGCTGGAGCGCACCACCCCCTCCTAAGTTGTGGCTCCGAGCCGGTGACTACTTGACAAGCGTCCCCGGCTGGCCGGCCAGTCCGGCCGGTTGCGTTGCGGCCCTGGAGGGCTGCAACCTGCGTTTACCCGTGGAGAAGATGGCGGTGCTCGACGCGGAGGACATGTGACGGCTGTTCCGTGGGATCCCATGGAGTCAGCCTAGTAAGTTACGGCTCACTTAAAACCTTGTATTAATGCTTGAATTATGGTGGGTGGTGAGGGTGTCGTTAGGTATGATTTTGGGTGCATTAGGGCGGTAGTTGGTTTGTCAGCGAGTTTCGGCAGGAGGTTGGGGACCCTGAGTACGGCGTTGAATTTTGTGTGTGAGTGGTGGCTACGTGGTCCCGGGTGCCTTGCTATGGTAGGGCTATTTATAGGTGACGACTTTGTTTATTCTGGATGGCGTAATGGCGCTTGCATTCTCTTGATTGAGGCAGGGATACGAATACTTACAAATGGGTTGTGGATAGCCATGGTCACGGCAATTCCATGGTTTCTGTAATGGTCATGGGGGTCTTTTAGCTAGAGGATTATCTCGGTTCATAATATGTGATAAGAGTTTGATGGTAGTCCACTGACATGGTGGCCCGGCGTGCGGGGGCGCATTTGCATTCGGCGTCTTACTTTGGAGCGTTGCATGGGGTGTGTGCTATTTGAGAGGTGAAGGGGAAGGTGGTTGTGTTTTAAGAGGAGTGCTTTAAGTTTTATGGGCATCGGGCTAGCCCGGTTCTCCAACTGGTGTTGTGTGAGTACTGGGGGTATTTTGCTGGTCCACTGGGGCGCGGCATGTTTTGTTGCGGCCAGATGTTAAGGTCGAGATGATGGGGACAGCAGTTTTGGATATCTGTCCTTCCTTGCGGCGGTGGACGACATCTTTCTGGGGGTCTTGAAGTGGACCAGTCACCTGTATGCGGTGCCCAGGCTAGCCGTCTATTGACAGGAGTAAGAGGCGATAAATAAAAAAAAAAAAAAAAAAAAGTCACGATTTTGTTGCCTTTGCCTGTAATCGTTTTTCAGTGTTTGTTTCCGATATCTTTCGTACATGTATTGTGTGGAGCTGGATGTTTTATGGTTGCGCAATGCCGGTTATTGGGGTCTATGGTTCGGGTTCGTTCCCATAGTTGGGTATTATTCCAATATTCGGGATGGTTGAGTGCTTATTTTCTGTTTCTGGGACAACCTGGGCTTGCTAAGCTGTTTCTTCATGCCCAGAGTGTATTTGCAGAGTTAGAATGTGTGGGATAAATCGATGTGTGTGGTTTGTATAGGTGGGGCCCTATGTTTGAGGTACAGTTACGGGCCATTATCAGGTTCCCGTGTATATCATGCTACTGTTTTGTGGTCCAGTTTGGCTTCTTGAATTCGTGGGTTCACATGCCGTTTGGGGGTTCATGGGGTGATTACGGGAGTCTGCCGGCAGTGTCTGCACAGGGGCAGTTTTAACAAGTTTTATACACGCGGATTGGTATGCGGTTCTTAGTAGGGTTGCCGGCTTAACGTTGGCAGTCCGTATTGGGCGGCATTCGTTCTGGCGGTTGATAGTAGCTCCACAGGAGTTTATAATAAGAGTAGGTGGTTCTCGTTTACGATGGGTTTGGGGTGTTTCTTCTGGGTACAGCTGACTTGGCTTTGCCTTATGGGTATATGGTTCGTCTTGGTGTGTTTCTTCCTGGTGCCCCCCGGGTAGGGGGCTCGGGTAATGTGTCGGTGCAAGGAATAAGTGACATTTGCATTGGGTGATCTAGTGTGTGGCTTATTGGTGTCGGGGGGGGGCCTCCTATTGGCGACTTGCGGTAGTTTCCAGCCAGGTAGTGCTGCTGGCGGGTGTTGCTCCATTTGTTGATTATGTGGACAGACTGTGGGGCCTGTTGTGGGTTTCGCGGGCTGCCACGCGGTGGTGCAGCCCCTCCCGGCAGTACATTGCCGGGCGGTTCCTTTGGTCTTACGTATTGGTCGGGACCGGCAGGTATCACGGGTGCACAGTGGTGCGGCGCAGCTGCGGGTGAGGTATTTGAAGTAGTGTGTGAGTAGGTTGCAATTATGCCATTACCTCCCGCAATGTTGGGCTGGATGGCTGGGGTAGCCAGTGCGGTATGCACTGGCTCTTATGGTTTAAGGACGTGGTAATTGTCTGGGGCGGTGCCCCGTTTGGGGGGTTGTTTTGCGGCGCTTTAGGGCTGAATGGCGGGGAGGCACCAGACACTCGTGGGTGCAACGTTGACGGTTGGCCCTGGCTTATGGTGTCTGCAATTTCGGAGAAATATGGTGTTTGAGTTTCTCTGGATTACGGGTCGAGTGGGAGTTTCTGTTCTCTCATTTTGTGAGTTGTATTGAGTCTGCACTTTGGCGGGGATGGGGTGTGGTGTGCAGTTGGCTTTTGGTGAGAGGGTGGCAACGGTAGGGTTGTGCTTCCAGGTTCAAAGCACACGGAGATACCAATGATTAACTGTGCTTATGCGCCCCCCCCTTTTGCGGGGCTTTGAGCATTATGCGGTGCTCAGAAGGGTGTATGCTGACTTAATTAGGGAAATCATCTGGTGGTGGGAGTATGGTTACACAGTGGGATATAGTTAAGGTCTTTTCTTCAGGTCGGTGGTCGGCTTGACTGTCGTTGGTCCCGTGTTGTTGTGTCTTTGGGGTGGAATGGTTTTGGCTATTGGACTGGGTGGTAATTCCAGGATCGGTGTGATAATACACAGTTTACGGGAACAGCAGCGTTTTGGTACCGCACGTGGGTGGAGGAGACGTGGTCGCTGGGGGGGCATCCGGGGTGCTTGATCCGTGACATCGGGCTTGATTGCCCTGGGCCATTTCTTCCTGCCTGGGTGGCGTGCTCGTGTTGTTGTTCGCAGGGGCATGACTGTCTAGCGGTTCATTATTTGGTATGTCTTAGGATCTACCAGAGGTTGGAGAAACAGGGGAGGTTGTTTTGTTTCCAACTATAAAGGTTGGCTTTGCTTAATTACCAGCTGATATGTGATTTGGAGGCGCCTGCAGTGTAGCTGTCTCAACGAGGCCGAGCTTGCCCCCTTATTCCTTGGAGATGGGGGCGGCGGCTCGGGTGGCTCGTTGGGGACTGGTCGCGCAGGCGGTGCATAGGATCGGACAGCGGGGTTGGCTAGTTTCTGGTCTTGGGGCGGCTGCCCTTGTTGTACTGGTACACCAATAATGGTTGGCTTTGTTTCATTATCAGTGGATGTGTAAATTTCAGCGGCGCCTGCAGTGTAGCTGTCTCAACGAGGCCAAGCTTGCCCCCCCCTATTCCGTAGAGATGGGGGCGGTGGCTCTGGTGGCTCGTTGGGGACTGGTCGCGCAGGCGGTGCATAGGATCGGACGGCGTGGTTGGCTAGTTGCTGGTCTTGGGGCGGCTGCCCTTGTTGTACTGGTACACCAATAATGGTTGGCTTTGTTTGATTATCAGTGGATGTGTAAATTTCAGTGGCGCCTGCAGGGTAGCTGTCTCAATGAGGCCAAGCTTGCCCCCTATTCCGGGGAGATGGGGGCGGCGGCTCTGGTGGCTCGTTGGGGACTGGTCGCGCAGGCGGTACATAGGATCGGACGATGTGTTCGGCTAGTTGCAGGTCTTGGGTCGGCTGACCTTGTTGTATTGGTGGTTTGGTGCAGGTTGACATCGTAAAGTCTATTGGGGGGTCATTTTGCTTGATTGACATTGGTCCCGCAGTATTGGTTGCTCGACCCGAGGAGTCGGCTCGGGTCGGGTTTTGGTGGTGGGGCTCGCACGTACAAGGTGTCATACGTGCTCGCTGTGGCGGAAAGGAGGGGGGTATTTGAAGTCGGTGGATTGCACAAAGAGCGGGGGGGAACCCAGTGCAGGAGCGGGTTACCCCTGGTGTGCAATGGTATGGTTGGTGGGTCCCTGCTGTGCTCGGTCACAGCGGGACATGTTAACGTGGGACCCTGCTGTGCTGGGTCACAGCAGGGCATGTTAATGTGCTGGGTGTCCTCGAGCCGGTGTGGTGCGGCTGAGGGCACATGGTGGAGCAACACTCGGCTGGGTGTCCTCGAGTCGGTGTGGTGCGGCTGAGGGCACATGGTGGAGCTGGTGTTGCAATCATGGACAAAGGGACTCTTCACTTACCCCCCCTCCTTTGCTGGTGGTTATGCTTATGGAGTTATTTACTATATTTATGAATAAAATGTTATTGATTATTTTGGTGTTAATAAACGAGGCTGCTGTGGCCTTTACATCCAATGTCACGCAGTCTGTGTCTTATTTTAGTGGAAAAGTGGTGAAAGGTGGATAACTGGTTTGGGTCAGAACGGCAAGTTAGGGCCGTCAGTCAGACGTTCCTAAGTCAAGAAAAGCCCGGACGCCTGCCCTGAAAGGGCTCAAGGGAGGGCAACATGACTGAGGAGGGATGCTAGGCCTGAGGGTTAGCAAGGGGTTAAGGTACAGGGTATTTTGTGCGGGAAAAGTGGGAGGTGGAGTTATAGGGCTGTGGGGCCATGTAATTGGTCAGGGGGTTGCTAGTGTAGGGGAGTATATACAGGGCTAAATTAGGAGGTGGGAGGTCATTCACTACCTGGAAGACGTCTTGAATTGTCCCGCCCACCCGCCCTATTTTGGATTCCTGGCGATCGTCATGGAGAGACGAGGAGGATCGACCTTGTCGCAGCAGTCGGCGGAAAGGAGGGGGGGTATTTGAAGTCGGTGGATTGCACAAAGAGCGGGGGGGAACCCAGTGCAGGAGCGGGTTACCCCTGGTGTGCAATGGTATGGTTGGTGGGTACCTGCTGTGCTCGGTCACAGCGGGACATGTTAACGTGGGACCCTGCTGTGCTGGGTCACAGCAGGGCATGTTAATGTGCTGGGTGTCCTCGAGCCGGTGTGGTGCGGCTGAGGGCACATGGTGGAGCAACACTCGGCTGGGTGTCCTCGAGTCGGTGTGGTTCGGCTGAGGGCACATGGTGGAGCTGGTGTTGCAATCATGGACAAAGGGACTCTTCACTTACCCCCCTTCCTTTGCTGGTGGTTATGCTTATGGAGTTATTTACTATATTTATGAATAAAATGTTATTGATTATTTTGGTGTTAATAAACGAGGCTGCTGTGGCCTTTACATCCAATGTCACGCAGTCTGTGTCTTATTTTAGTGGAAAAGTGGTGAAAGGTGGATAACTGGTTTGGGTCAGAACGGCAAGTTAGGGCCGTCAGTCAGACGTTCCTAAGTCATGGAGGTCTAATAATGGATCCTATAACATTTTGTACAAACAGATCACTTATCAACTGATCAGTTAAGGGATCCTTTATCATTATAGTCAATGGATACGTTAATTGATACATTATCATCATAGATGTAGCTAGAGAAATAGAATATAAAGAAAGAATATATAGAACAGATAGAAAACATAGATAGATGAATAAATAGATAAAGAGAGCGCTAGATAGTTTGTACTGTTTTTTAGCAGAATTTAAAAATAATTTTAGATAAAATAAATATTCCCCCCCCCCCAGTTTTCATATCTAGCAAAGGTACAGAAGCAGCTGCGGGCTGCCACTCTTAGTTATCAGCTGTAACTTGGCTGGTTTATTAAAAATGAGTAGGACCTCACGTCATTTTTGTGTCTTAAATATTTCTTTAATTCTAGCTTTAGAAGTTATCTGGCTATCTCTTTATCTATTCATCTATCAATGTATCCATGTATTCTATCTATTCTTTCTATCTATCTTATTCTTTCCTATCATATACGATTCTATATTATCTAGCATTTATGGGCAACGAATCCGTCCAAGCAAGATGAGAGACTATGGGCAACAGATCCGTTCAAGCATAATGCGAGTCTATCGGCAACTGATCCATTCAAGCATAATAAGGGGCACTTTGCACACTACGACCTCGCAGGTGCGATGTCAGTGGGGTCAAATTGAAAGTGACGCACATCCGGCATCGCAGGCGATATCTTAGTGTGTAAAGCCTTTTTGATATGATTCACGAGCGCAAAATCGTCGTAATCGTATCATCGGTGTAGCGTTGGTCATTTCCATAATTTGGAAATGAACGATGTTACAATGTTGTTCCTCGTTCCTGCGGCAGCACACATCGCTGTGTGTGAAGCCGCAGGAGCGAGGAACACCTCCTACTTGCGTCCTACGGCTTACGCCGGCTATGCGGAAGGAAGGAGGTGGGCGGGATGTTTACGTCCCGCTCATCTCTGCCCCTCCGCTTCCATTGGCCGCCTGCCGTGTGACGTCGCTATGACGCTGCATGACTCGCCCCCTCAATAAGGAAGCAGGTCGCCGGCAAGAGCAACGTCGCAGGGCAGGTGAGTACATGTGAAGCTGGCGTAGCGATAATGTTCGCTACGCCAACTATCACCATGATATCGCAGCTGCAACGGGGGTGGGGACTATCGCGCTCGGCATCGCAAGCATCGGCTTGCGATGTCGTAGTGTGCAAAGTGCCCCTTAGAGTCTATAGACAATGGATCCTTTAACTGCTAGGTAAACAGATGTTTTAACTAATGCATTCGTTGCCCATAGACTCCCATTATATTTGAACGGATCTTTTAATGAATCATATTTGGATCCACACAAGAAAAGTTCTGTACCCAGGACTTTTCGTCCATCCAAAACAACAGATGGCTTACGGATTGGCACCCAATGGATGACAAGTTTTGACCAATCTGTCGTCACTATAGTCAATGGATCCATTAACGAATCAGTTTTGTTTTTTCCAGAATTTGCATTTTCCAAATGAATGCAAAAATGGAAATCATTACAGAACATGAGAACATAGCCTTAGTTGTGGATTACATTTGCTTTTTAAGTATTTCTGCCTCTTAAACACACTAACGCATGTACATTTTCTACCTGCGGATTTTCCGCATCTAATACAAGTCTATGAGGAAATTCTACACAGAAATGTCAGCATACCTGCAAGAGAAATTGACAAACTGTGGATTGGAAAAACGCATTACAGTTCAGTTTACACAGCATGAAAAAGAAGCGCAGTGGACATGAGAATTCTACTAATCCCATCCACTTTGCTTGTATTGTAAAATGCTGCATTTTTGAGGCAGTGAAAATAACGCAACTTCATAAATGCAACTAAAAACTCATTGTGGGAATATACGGTAAGACTTTTTTATGGTAGGTCTTTATAACTTTCTTGTTCTAGCAGCTTAAATTATATAGTGAATATGAGAATGATCTAGTTATATAGTATGAATAAGGAATCATTATTTTTATTATATGTGGTATACATTTACATTATTATTCTTTGATTTACTATTCACTATTCCAATAAAAAAAAATAGTATCATTTGACAATTACCAATATTACATAATTTTAAGACTTATTATGAAGTTAGAATTAGCGCAATTCATGCAATAAACATTTATTAGCCCCTCCTACTGATATTAATAGAACAGCATATACTTTTGACTAACTTTTTTTGTTTATTATGTTAATTATTAATTGCTTTTAAAACATAATGTAAATCTACACACATACAGTTACTGAAATTTATTTTTGTTACAGCCATGCAATATTGTCATACTATCTGCCCATCATTATTCCCATTTTTAAGTCAACCATTGGATGACAACATATTATGGTTGTTGCCTGTACCAAGCCTCGTTAGGAGGGGGATTCCTGTTGTGCCCATTTTTAAATTTTGAACAAATTAAGCAGCACATTCAAAATATCTATGTATCATTGTTTAATAATTTTTTGGTCATATTGGTGTTGTACATCTGGCGAAAGGTGCCATTCATCCTCCAAATGCATTGCTTCTGTCAGACCTTTTATAATGTTTTCTAACCATGGTACAAGCTCTGGATGTTTAGGGGATTAGGACCAATTAATCAACTCCTCACTTTTAATCTGCAGTATTACAAATGTATAAATAGGTACTCTGATACCAGGTCTCATGCTCCCAACAATCTTGATAGGAGTTTCCAAAAACCTTTTCACCACTTGTGGTGCCCTGAACAAGCCAGGTCGTCACAGGTACTGCAACAACACACCCCACACCCCGAGATAGGCACATCAGTCACACACAAATCCTTGTTGCCTCCCTCCAGGGGCTGATGTCCACATCAGGTGGGGTGGAGCCAGGCGGTTGGCCCCACCCACTGAGGAGTTCACAGTCCTGGAGGCGGGAAAGGAAGTCAGTGCAGAGTAGTTAAGGAGAGTGAAAGGGAAGGAGCGAGAAGTGGTAGTTGAGGAGAAAGAGCAGACTGACCGTGTCCGGGTATGTGGCCCGGGCACCAAGAGCAAGGTTGGCAGACGGTGGTGGCCGTCTGCAGGAGAGGCTGATCGACGTGGAACCATAGGACCAGGGACGGGCGGTGGCCCGCCGGTACTGAACCGGGGAGCAAAGAGAAGACAGCACAAACCGGCAGGGCCTACGGACCCCGACCAGGCTTGGAGTCGCTGTTAAACCGGTCAAATCCGTTAGCGACTGGAACCTCCGGGGTTTCCTAGCAGCAAAGACCCGATAGAAGGCAACCGTCCAAACCAAGAAAGGGAAATACAGCTACCGCCACAGCTAGAATTCCCAGGGCCAGAGCCTGCGGGCAAAAGGGGCTCCTGCAGCACACATCCAAACGGGGAGTGGGTTACCGGTGGGAAGCCATCGGGACCGAAGACACACAACAGGTGCAGGGAAAGGCAGCCACCACCACCCGTCTGGGAATAACCACTGCAGCCGGCTGCGGGACCCGTCCATCCAGCCGTTTGTTTTACCGAAGACTCTGTATTCATCATTGGCTGAGTGAGTACCACTGTGCTGTCAGGCACCGCGCTGCCCCCGCGACCCTGCACCTCGCCAACCCTGCCTCCCCCGACACCTCACTGGGCCCCGGGACCACCAAATCCCCCTACCCACGGAGGGGAGAGAAACATCTCGGCTGCTCCCTGTCATCGCTCCCGGGATCCCTGTCCAGAGCAGCGGTGGTGTCCCAACCTCACCACAAACCGTGGGTGGCGTCACGGACCATACTCTCCAACCCCAAACCACCCCTTTCACTCAAGGGCGAGGAGCGCCGCCCGAGTCCCCGGATCCGGCCCACCGCTCGAGCCACCGAGCAGCGGCAAGCAAGCAGCAGCCCAGAGTCGGACCCGAGCGCGGTGAGTGCAGCGGCCCCCCTCCCCGCCCGCGACAACTTGGCGTCACGAACAGGATCTTACCATTCTACCGGCTGGTAGAAGTGCGCCTTGTGTCCCGCCGGTGTCCAGCCGAAAAATTTCAGAAGCTGCCATCTTGGGCGCGAAGATCTTCCCGCTCAAGCGTCTTCTCGAGCAGTGGAGGCGCGAAAGCCGAAGGTCCGCCCCTGAAGAAGAGGTGCTGAGAAAAGACTAAGGGGGACGGATGGCGTCCGGCCGCATGTAAACCGCGGCTATAAGAGCAGGGACGCCAGGACTCTGTGGCCATATTTGTTTCCTGGAACATACCGCTATCAGCATGCATAGTCCGTCCAGCAACACCGTAGCCCTCGCGCCCGGCACCGCGGCGTGGGTGGAGGTCCGTACCATCCAGCTGAGTAGCCGTCTGCAGGTCTGAATGCAACTCCTCTTGGAGGAGTGGGAGCCGACATGGCGGACGTGGTGGCGGCCATACGGAGACGTGGGTTGGAGGAAGTTCTGGAAGAGCGGGTAAGCGACCCACGCCCCTGTATTCCTACCGGATTGGTCGTCGCTCGTCCTGCTGCCTCCCCCGCTACCCGTGTTGGCTGCTGCCCTGCCACTAGGCCCGCTACCCGCACAACCGGTAGCGGCACCCTGCACGTCCGCCCAAGTGGACCGACCTGCAGCCGAAGCCCGTAGCCACCCTAAACCGCTTCCCCGGAAGATGCCAAAGCCGTGGCCCGCTGATGGAGATGTACCAGAGGCACTTGCGGTGATCGTGCCTGGTTCCGTGCCGGCACCGGCGGCCCGTCCCGTGCAGGAGGAGGCGGAGGTCAAGCGGAAGAGGACCCCTGTACCCATCCCCCACGCCTCAGCTGAGGCTGCGCCGGGACGTTGCTGCGAGGCAGCGCCCCAGGCCATGTCACCGCGGGAACTTCCACCTAGGATGCCAGTAATGGGTAGTGTAGTGGAAGTCTCGCGGGGGCCAACCCGCGCGCAGGGGCAAGCAGTAACCCCTTATTGGGACACGGAACCGACCCCGCTGGGCTGAGAAATTGCGGAGAGAAAAGAGGAAGGCTGAGTTGATAGCCCGCACCATCAAAGAGAAGGAGAGCCTCCGCAGAGCCACCTTCCAGGTACGGGGCCCAATCCACGAGGGGCAAGTAAGGAAGTTTGATGTCCGCTGGGGGTACGGATTTATCTTCAAGCCGGGCCTGGAGGCCGAGGTGTTTGTGGCCCGCCGGGACGTTAATGCCCACTTACCGGAGGACCACCCAGGCCGTAACCTGCTCTCAGGGGATCTGGTCCAGTACACACGACATTGCGAAGAGAGGGGCTGGTTTGCCCTGGACGTCAAACTGAGAGGAGGCCAGGAGCCTCAAGCACCAGCCCAGCCCCCTCCCCCGGTCTGTGGGATGGACCTGAAGTGAGTCAGCGGTCCCCCGTTGCACAGTTGTCCCCGTTGGGACCATCAGCACCGTTATGTGGGTAAATGAAAAGTAATCAACCGAACTGTAACCAGATTGTCAACCGTGATTGAACCGGCCGTTGCCAGCAACTAGTTCCCGTAGATACCTTTTGCAACCGTGCGTAAGGAACTGCTTACGGACAAGCCCGAGAACTTGCAGGGCAACCACAGACTTGTGGAATGTAAATAAATGTTGGCTTGATTCCGTGACTGCCTCCGGAGAGGCTGATTTGGAGGATGGGCCTGGAGGAAAGAGATGGCCCAGGCCCGCCACTACCGTAACCGGTGGCGATCCTCTGGGAGTCAGGGGTTCCCCATGGACGTGGGTCCCCTGAAGTGACCGTAGGGTATGAAATACCGTACCCGTACCCGCTCGGGCAGCTTGGTTCTGGACTGGGGTCAAGGGGTGCTGCCCACTTCTTAGGGGCAGTATCAGGGTCAGGTTGTTTGGGTGGGAGAGAGCGGAAGCCAACCGTTACCGTTAATAAAAATGACTACCGTTAACAACGTTTAAGTACCGTGCCTCCCGTAAGGGAAGATTGATAAAAATGCTTATGTTTGAATGTTTACCTGTTTTCTACTTTTTCTACAGTTAACAAAAATAAATCCGGTGATGGACGGGCAGCCCGCGGACGGTCTGCATTTAACTAAGGGGGAATGTGGCGCCCTGGACAAGCCAGGTCGTCACAGGTACTGCAGCAACACATCCCATACCCCGAGATAGGCACATCAGTCACACACAAATTCTTGTTGCCTCCCTCCAGGGGCTGATGTCCACACCAGGTGGGGTGGAGCCAGGCGGTTGGCCCCACCCACTGAAGAGTTCACAGTCCTGGAGGCAGGAAAGGAAGTCAGTGCAGAGTAGTTAAGGAGAGTGAAAGTGAAGGAGCGAGAAGTGGTAGTTGAGGAGAAAGAGCAGACTGACCGTGTCCGGGTACGTGGCCCGGGCATCAAGAGCAAGGTTGGTAGACGGTGGTGGCCGTCTGCAGGAGAGGCCGATCGACGCGGAACCGTAGGACCGGGGACGGGCGGTGGCCCACCGGTACCGAACCGGGGAGCGAAGAGAAGCCAGCACAAACCGGCAGGGCCTACGGACCCCAACAAGGCTTGGAGTCGCCGTTAAACCGGTCAAATCCGTTAGCGACTGGAACCTCCGGGGTTTCCTAGCAGCAAAGACCTGATAGAAGGCAACCGTCCAAACCGAGAAAGGGAAATACAGCTACCGCCACAGCTAGAATTCCCAGGGCCAGAGCCTGCGGGCAAAAGGGGCTCCTCCGGCACACATCCAAGCTGGGGAGCGGGTTACCGGTGGGAAGCCATCAGGACCGAAGACACACAACAGGTGCAGGGAAAGGCAGCCACCACCACCCGTCCGGGAGTAACCACCACAGCCGGCTGCGGGACCCATCCATCCAGCCGTTTGTTTTACCGGAGACTCTGTATTCATCATTGGCTGAGTGAGTACAACCGTGCCGTCAGGCACCGCGCTGCTCCCGCGACCCTGCACCTCGCCAACCCTGCCTCACCCAACACCTCACCGGGCCCCGGGACCACCAAATCCCCCTACCCACGGAGGGGAGAGAAACATCTCGGCTGCTCCCTGTCATTGCTCCCGGGATCCCCGTCCAGAGCAGCGGTGGTGTCCCAACTTCACCACAAACCGTGGGTGGCGTCATGGACCATACCCTCCAACCCCAAACCACCCCTTTCACTCACAGGCGAGGAGTGCCGCTCGAGTCCCCGGATCTGGCCCACCGCTTGAGCCACCGAGCAGCGGCGAGCAAGCAGCAGCCCAGAGCCGGACCTGAGCGCGGTGATTGCAGCGGCCCCCCTCCCCGCCCGCGACACACTCAGTATTGGATTCCTTAGTAAATATCAACAACTGTTTCTTTTTTTACAATAATCTTATCTATTTCTACGCTTACAATTTCTAATATAGCTTTCTCTAATCAGGATCATAACTAGAGTTGAGCGCGGTTCGCGGTTCGTGGTTCTCCAGTTCTAGGCTCGAGTGATTTTTGGGCTGTTCGAGATCGAACTAGAACTCGAGCTTTTTGCTAAAAGCTCGATAGTTCTAGAAACGTTCGAGAACGGTTCTAGCAGCAAAAAGCAGGGCTTTTTACAGCTACAGTGTGCAGGAGCCATCGCTGGCAGCCTGCCACAAGCTGGTAACCAAGATAAACATCGGGTATCCAAGCAAAGCGCTTTGGTTAGTAACCCGATGTTTATCTTAGTTACGTGCAGGAAGCCCACACTTCCCGCTCAGCTCGCTCCGCCCCCTCCTGCCCGCAGCATGTATACATACATATACACACACACACACACACACTCTCACACACGCACCCCCCTCCCCCCCCCGCTCGGCTTACCTGCGGTGATGAAGTCCCGCCATCCAGACCTCAGCGCTGTCACTGTCCTCCATGGCCGCCGCTTGTCACATCACCTCTCGCTTCCCACCCGAGACGTCACGGACCTCTCGCGATACTTGATGTGAAGGCGCCGGTCATTGACCTCAGTGACAGGGGCTGTCGGCAGTACTGGAGATCAGCGCAGGTAATGTATCTCGCTGACAGCAGCACTTGTCATCCCCTGCAGTGACCTGGGCTGACCCATTGATGTTAGCTCAGGTCACTGCATTGCTCTCCCAGCCAATGGGGAACATCCTGCTCTTCATTGACTGGGACAGTGTGGATCGTCATGGCAACCCCTTGGATTACACCAGACCTGGATTTGTTTTTCATTCTAATAAATTGGTTAAAGAGGGAATGTTTTGGGGAGTGTTTTTTCAAATAAAAATGTGTTTGTCGTCTATTTTTTTTTATTACTGACTGGGTTGGTGATGTCGGGTATCTGATAGACGCCTGACCTCACCAACCCCAGGGCTTGATGCCAGGTGACATTACACATCTGGTATTAACCCCATATATTACCCCGTTTGCCACCGCACCAGGGCGCGGGATGAGCTGGGGCGAAGCACCAGGATTGGCGCATCTAATGGATGCGCCACTTCTGGGGCGGCTGCGGCCTGCTATTTTTAGGCTGGGGAGATTCCAATAACCATGGACCTCCCTAAACTGAGAATATCAGGCCCCAGCTGTCTGCTTTACCTTGGCTGGTGATCCAATTTTGGGGGACCGCTACGTGTTTTTTTTTTTAATTATTTATTTAATTTAAAATAACAGCGTGGGGTGCCCTCAGTTTTGGATTACCAGCCAAGGTGAGATTGCCAGCTGTGGTCTGCAGGCTGCAGCCGTCTGCTTTACCCTAGCTGGCTACAAAACTAGGGGGAACCCTACGTCATTTTTTTTTTCATTTTTTTGAATAAATACAAAGCTAAGCACCCCTTAATGCCACATGAAAGGTACCAAAGGGTGTTCCACTTTTTCTCCATTTTTTTCTCCACTTTTTCTCCATTTTTTTCTCCACTTATTCTCCACTTTTTCTCCTCTTATTCTCCACTTTTTCTCCACTTTTTCTCCTCTTATTCTCCACTTTTTCTCCACTTTTTCTCCACTTTTTCTCCACTTTTTCTCCTCTTATTCTCCACTTTTTCTCCACTTTTTCTCCACTTTTTCTCCACTTTTTCTCCTCTTATGCTCCACTTTTTCTCCACTTTTTCTCCTCTTATGCTCCACTTTTTCTCCACTTTTTCTCCACTTTTTTCTCCACTTTTTCTCCTCTTATGCTCCACTTTTTCTCCACTTTTTCTCCACTTTTTCTCCACTTTTTCTCCTCTTATGCTCCACTTTTTCTGCACTTTTTTCTCCACTTTTTTCTCCACTTTTTTCTCCACTTTTTCTCCACTTTTTCTCCTCTTATGCTCCACTTTTTCTCCACTTTTTTCTCCACTTTTTCTCCTCTTATGCTCCACTTTTTCTCCACTTTTTCTCCTCTTAATCTCCACTTTTTCTCCACTTTTTCTCCACTTTTTCTCCACTTTTTCTCCACTTTTTTCTCCACTTTTTCTCCTCTTATGCTCCACTTTTTCTCCACTTTTTCTCCACTTTTTCTCCTCTTATGCTCCACTTTTTCTCCACTTTTTCTCCTCTTATGCTCCACTTTTTCTCCACTTTTTCTCCTCTTAATCTCCACTTTTTCTCCTCTTATGCTCCACTTTTTCTCCACTTTTTCTCCACTTTTTCTCCACTTTTTTCTCCACTTTTTCTCCTCTTATTCTCCACTTTTTCTCCACTTTTTCTCCACTTTTTCTCCTCTTATGCTCCACTTTTTCTCCACTTTTTCTCCACTTTTTTCTCCACTTTTTCTCTTCTTATGCTCCACTTTTTCTCCACTTTTTCTCCTCTTATGCTCCACTTTTTTTCCACTTTTTCTCCTCTTATGCTCCACTTTTTCTCCTCTTAATCTCCACTTTTTCTCCTCTTATGCTCCACTTTTTCTCCACTTTTTCTCCACTTTTTCTCCACTTTTTCTCCTCTTATGCTCCACTTTTTCTCCACTTTTTCTCCACTTTTTTCTCCACTTTTTCTCCTCTTATGCTCCACTTTTTCTCCACTTTTTCTCCACTTTTTCTCCTCTTATGCTCCACTTTTTCTCCACTTTTTCTCCTCTTATGCTCCACTTTTTCTCCACTTTTTCTCCACTTTTTCTCCACTTTTTTCTCCACTTTTTCTCCTCTTATGCTCCACTTTTTCTCCACTTTTTCTCCTCTTAATCTCCACTTTTTCTCCACTTTTTCTCCACTTTTTCTCCACTTTTTCTCCACTTTTTTCTCCACTTTTTCTCCTCTTATGCTCCACTTTTTCTCCACTTTTTCTCCACTTTTTCTCCTCTTATGCTCCACTTTTTCTCCACTTTTTCTCCTCTTATGCTCCACTTTTTCTCCACTTTTTCTCCACTTTTTTCTCCACTTTTTCTCCTCTTATGCTCCACTTTTTCTCCACTTTTTCTCCACTTTTTCTCCTCTTATGCTCCACTTTTTCTCCACTTTTTCTCCACTTTTTTCTCCACTTTTTCTCCTCTTATGCTCCACTTTTTCTCCACTTTTTCTCCACTTTTTCTCCTCTTATGCTCCACTTTTTCTCCACTTTTTCTCCTCTTATGCTCCACTTTTTCTCCACTTTTTCTCCTCTTAATCTCCACTTTTTCTCCTCTTATGCTCCACTTTTTCTCCACTTTTTCTCCTCTTATGCTCCACTTTTTCTCCACTTTTTCTCCACTTTTTTCTCCACTTTTTCTCCACTTTTTCTCCTCTTATGCTCCACTTTTTCTCCACTTTTTCTCCACTTTTTCTCCTCTTATGCTCCACTTTTTCTCCACTTTTTCTCCTCTTATGCTCCACATTTTCTCCACTTTTTCTCCTCTTATGCTCCACTTTTTCTCCACTTTTTCTCCACTTTTTTCTCCACTTTTTCTCCTCTTATGCTCCACTTTTTCTCCACTTTTTCTCCTCTTATGCTCCACTTTTTCTCCACTTTTTCTCCTCTTATGCTCCACTTTTTCTCCACTTTTTCTCCTCTTAATCTCCACTTTTTCTCCTCTTATGCTCCACTTTTTCTCCACTTTTTCTCCACTTTTTCTCCACTTTTTCTCCTCTTATGCTCCACTTTTTCTCCACTTTTTCTCCACTTTTTTCTCCACTTTTTCTCCTCTTATGCTCCACTTTTTCTCCACTTTTTCTCCACTTTTTCTCCTCTTATGCTCCACTTTTTCTCCACTTTTTCTCCTCTTATGCTCCACTTTTTCTCCACTTTTTCTCCTCTTATGCTCCACTTTTTCTCCACTTTTTCTCCACTTTTTTCTCCACTTTTTCTCCTCTTATGCTCCACTTTTTCTCCACTTTTTCTCCACTTTTTCTCCACTTTTTCTCCTCTTATGCTCCACTTTTTCTCCACTTTTTCGCCTCTTATGCTCCACTTTTTCTCCACTTTTTCTCCTCTTAATCTCCACTTTTTCTCCTCTTATGCTCCACTTTTTCTCCACTTTTTCTCCACTTTTTTCTCCACTTTTTCTCCTCTTATGCTCCACTTTTTCTCCACTTTTTCTCCACTTTTTCTCCACTTTTTCTCCACTTTTTTCTCCACTTTTTCTCCTCTTATGCTCCACTTTTTCTCCACTTTTTCTCCACTTTTTCTCCACTTTTTCTCCACTTTTTCTCCTCTTATGCTCCACTTTTTCTCCACTTTTTCTCCACTTTTTCTCCACTTTTTCTCCTCTTATGCTCCACTTTTTCTCCACTTTTTCTCCACTTTTTTCTCCACTTTTTCTCCTCTTATGCTCCACTTTTTCTCCACTTTTTCTCCTCTTATGCTCCACTTTTTCTCCACTTTTTCTCCTCTTATGCTCCACTTTTTCTCCTCTTATGCTCCACTTTTTCTCCACTTTTTCTCCACTTTTTTCTCCACTTTTTCTCCTCTTATGCTCCACTTTTTCTCCACTTTTTCTCCACTTTTTCTCCACTTTTTCTCCTCTTATGCTCCACTTTTTCTCCACTTTTTCGCCTCTTATGCTCCACTTTTTCTCCACTTTTTCTCCTCTTAATCTCCACTTTTTCTCCTCTTATGCTCCACTTTTTCTCCACTTTTTCTCCACTTTTTTCTCCACTTTTTCTCCTCTTATGCTCCACTTTTTCTCCACTTTTTCTCCACTTTTTCTCCACTTTTTCTCCACTTTTTTCTCCACTTTTTCTCCTCTTATGCTCCACTTTTTCTCCACTTTTTCTCCACTTTTTCTCCACTTTTTCTCCACTTTTTCTCCTCTTATGCTCCACTTTTTCTCCACTTTTTCTCCACTTTTTTCTCCACTTTTTCTCCTCTTATGCTCCACTTTTTCTCCACTTTTTCTCCACTTTTTCTCCACTTTTTCTCCACTTTTTTCTCCACTTTTTCTCCTCTTATGCTCCACTTTTTCTCCACTTTTTCTCCGTTCTTTTTCTATGGTCAGTCTACCCATTAGCTCTGCCATGCATACTGTAGCTCTACACCTACTGCACATGTTACTTTATGATTGACATCTCTTTCGTACCAGAGCTGTCTAAGCCTACTCTGACCCCATATTTGTCATTACTATATTGTCCTTGTACTGTATTATGACATTTGTATCATGTGTTTCATTTCTTGCTGTGTTGCAATTTTTTTGCTGCATCCCAATTGTACCTCTACATTGTTCGAGTTTATGTTATTGTTCTCTCACTCTTATGTGATACTGATTATTGTCATTTTTCATGATTACATGCAGATAAGTCCAATCTGACGAAGGCTCAGGCCGAAACGTCATTTGTAACTTGTTTTGGACAAAAACATATATGCTTATGAAAAAAAAATGTTCTTAATACCGACCAATAAAGAGTGATTTTGCATTACTATCCATTGGGACTTACTGACTTAGTCTGGGAGATTTAGAGTGCCGAGGTTACTCACTAATAATTATCTATTATTACCTCTGAGCACCTATATACCAGTGAGCAGAGCTTCCTCTACAGTAGTTCTCCTGATTAGGCATGCCCTTACCTCATGAGCAGGGCATTGCAGCTTTGGTAGCAACCATTACGACATGGACTCTGCTGCTGTGGACCCGGGGAGAGTGAGTGCAGATTCATTGCACCCACACTCCTCACATGAAGGGTCCGCACTCCTAGAAAATGGGGGATACGTTCCCTGAGTGTCTCCCCCCCATATTCTAGACGGTCCAGAGTCGTCGTGGGACCCCTTTATTTTTTTTCTTACAATAAATTGGTGAAAGAGGAAATGTTTTGGGGACTGTTTTTTCAAATAAATTTCTTTTGTCGATTTTTTGTTTTTGTTAGTACTGACAGTTTATGATGTTGGGTATCTAATAGACGCCATGACATCACAAACTGCTGGGCTTGATCTCAGGTGACTTTACAGCTAGTATCAACCTGATTTATTACCCCGTTTGCCACTGCACCAGGGCACGGGATGAGCTGGGGTGAAGCGCCAGGATTGGCGCACTAGTGGATGCGCCACATCTGGGGTGCCTGCGGCCTGCTATTTTTAGGCTGTGAAGGCCCAATAACTATGGACCTTCCCACCCTGAGAATACCAGACCACAGCTGTCCGCTTTACCTTGGCTGGTGATCCAATTTGGGGGGGACCCTACTTTTATTGTGTAATTATTAATATTTATAAAATAATTATAAAAAAGAGCCTGAGGGGACCTCCACATTGGATCCCCAACCACGGTAAAGCTGCCAGCTGTGGTTTTCAGGCTACAGCCGTCTGCTTTACCCTAGCTGGCTATCAAAAATGGGGGGACCCAACGTAATTTTTTTTTTTTAACTATTTTTTAAATAGAAAAAATTAATGGGCTTCCCTGTATTTTGATTGACAACCAAGGTAACGGCAGGCAGATGGGGGTGGCAACCCATAGCTGTCTGCTTTATCTGCGCTGAGAATCAAAAATACCGCGGAGCGCTACGTCATTTTTTTAAAGATTTATTTTTACAGCACTGTGATGTCCAGCAATCAAAATACAGGGAAGCCCATTTTATTTTTAGTTATTTAAATAAATAATTAAAAAAAATATATATGGGCTCCCGCTGCATTTTTTGTATTGCTAGCTAAGGGTAATCCAAGCAGCTACTGGCTGCTAACCCCCACTGCTTGGTGTTACCTTCACTGGCAATGGAAAATCCAGGGAAGCATTTTTTATTTTTTTTGCCAAAAAACTACAAAAAAAGGACGTGAGCTTCGCCATATTTTTGTATGCTAGCCAGGTATAGCAGGCAGGTGCTGGAAGAGTTGGATACAGCGCCAGAAGATGGCGCTTCTATGAAAATGCCATTTTCAGAGGTGGCTGCAGACTGCAATTCGCAGCAGTGGGGCCCAGAAAGCTCAGGCCACCCGGTGGTGCGGATTCCAATCCCCAGCTGCCTAGTTGTACCTGGCTGGACACAAAAATGGGGCAAAGCCTACGTCATTTGTTTTCTAATTATTTCATGAAATTCATGAAATAATAAAAAAAGGGCTTCCCTTTATTTTTGGTTCCCAGACGGGTACAAATAGGCAACTGGGGGTTGGGGGCAGCCGTACCTGCCTGCTGTACCTGGCTAGCATACAAAAATATGGCGAAGCCCACATAATTTTTTCAGGGGGCAAAAAACTTCTGCATACAGTCCTGGATGGAGTATGCTGAGCCTTGTAGTTCTGCAGCTGCTGTCTGTCTGTATGGAGAAGAGCAGACAGCAGCTGCAGAACTACAAGGCTCAGCATACTCCATCCAGGACTGTATGCAGAAGTTTTTTGCCCACCAAAAAAATGACGTGGGCTTCGCCATATTTTTGTATGCTAGCCAGGTACAGCTGGCAGCCACGGGCTGCCTCCAACCCCCAGTTGCCTATTTGTACCCGGCTGGGAACCAAAAATATAGGGAAGCCCGTTTTTTTAATTATTTCACTTATTTCATGAAATAATTAAAAAACAAATGACGTGGGCTTCGCCCTATTTTTGTGTCCAGCCGGGTACAACTAGGCAGCTGGGGATTGGAATACGCAGCACAGGTTAGCCCGAGGTTTGTGGGCGCCTCTGCTGCGGATTTCAGTCCGCAGCCGTCCCAGAAAATGGCGCTCTCATAGAAGCGCCATCATCTGGCGCTGTATCCAACTCTTCCAACAGCCCTGGAGCCGGGTGGCTTGTTGGGTAATCATGAGTTAATACTGGCTTTGTTTTACTAGCCAGTATTAAGCCAGAGATTCTTAATGTCAGGCACGTTTGACCCGGCCATTAAGAATCTCCAATAAAGGGTTAAAAAAAAGACACCACACAGAGAAAAAATACTTTAATAGAAATAAATACACAGACACATTAGAGACTTCATCTTTATTACCCCCTGTCAGCCCTCCACGACCCTGCTCTTCTGTCTTCTTTCTTTCTAGTGTAGTAGTAGTGACGATTGTAGTGAGGAAGGATGAGATTCACCAGCTCATCACTTGGGGCTGGGGAACCTCCATCCTCACTACAATGCTCACTACAATCGTGCAGCAGCGTGCAGCCTTCACTCCGTGAGTGATCACTGCTGGCTGCCAGCGGTAACGCTGACAGACGCGTTACCATAGCAACGGTGCTCTCGGAGCCGCGGTTAGCGGTGACGTCACCGCTAACTGCGTTGCTATGGCAACGGTGATCTCCGTTAATGACCGGCTGTGTCAGCCGGTCCCTAACGGAACGGGGAGTCGACCGTGTGCTAGAGCATGTCGCCGGTACACGGCGGTACACATATGTGCACCGTTTACCGGAGAGATGCACTCGCAGGTCCTACATGACGTGTCATAGTCATGTGACCAGTCTGTAGCCAATGAGATAATAGCCACATGACTGGTCACATGGCTATTTTGACGTCACGATAGGTCCTGCATCTCTGCTGGCAGTGCAGGTCACCGGGAGGATTCAACGATCATCGGATGGAATAGCGGCAGGAGACAGAGTGCAGAAGGGATCGCGAGGACCGGTAAGTGTTATGGCAATGTTTATTAACTGTTTGTGTACATTTATAATGCATTTTTATGTGTTTGTGATTGCCTCCCATTATAGCCTATACGTTCAAGTTCGGTTCGTCGAACGTTCGACGAACTGAACTCGAACGAGACCTCCGTTCGGCGAACCACCTCGAGCCGAACCGCGACCGGTTCGCTCATCTCTAATCATAACACTTTCGGTACTGGCTGAAAAAAAAATCACAACTTCTTTGATGGATCAATTATCATCGTGGTTGGTGATTTAAACTCTCTTCTGGACTTATGGGTAGATTCATCGACTGATAGGTCATATATACCTACATCATCCATCCAAAAACTAATGTTTTCCACACACAATGATGTTGTTAGTTGGCATATGATAGACCTAGATCTCCATGACATCATCTACTGCTATCAGTAACTCATAATAGTTAAAATAGTTTGATCCTGAATGTTCTATGGGCACAAGAGTATAGTCTGACCATTCAACTGTATTGGGTAAACCATACCTTGGGTAAACTAGACTTTTCAATTTCTCTACCATTTCAAAAGTTGAATCAATAATCATACCAAAGACTCTTCATGCTCTAAAGGTATACTAACAATAGTAAATGACTTTAGATACAATTATGCCAATGATTTTACCTATCCTATCATACTGTGAGACCTGTCACTTGCTCAAAAAATTAAGTAGGTAAAACCTAGGTAAAATTCCTCAGCTAGCCTTATTCTGATGCTTTATTGTTTTTTTGCTACATCACTCTGTTGCATCCATATTAACATTTGTTGACTTTGGAGTGGAATACAGTGATGAGCAAAAGGGTAACAATGTTTTGAACTTTTTATATTCAGGCTCCATATTTCAACATCCACTACATCTTTGAGCATGTGACTACCTTCATTTTATAGACAAACATCTGGACTATATCCTACATAAATTTGACTTAAAATTATTTAGTATATGATTATTTATCCATATTCTTGGCATTTTTCTGCATTGTTACTGTTTTGCTCCTGGTGTTTGATTTTTTTTCTTTTTGTATACTATAAATTACAACTTGTTCTCACATTTCCTATTAGCTCAGTTTGTAATTAGGTTGATTTCCATGCAAAAGGTCACTGGTTCAAATCGAGAAGCAGCCATAAAGAAGACTTCCCAAGAAAAGAAACATAGCATCATCCAGCTCATCGGTAGGGGTCTCTCAGCCAAGAAAATTGCCAAACTACATTATGTGAGTGCAATGAAAGTTGCAAGAATATGAAATAAAGTCTGTTTGTATATTCAAAAGCCAAGAGGTGGAGGTCCAGGCAAAATATTGACATTAACAAGTTCGCTTATCACAAAGTCTATCAGTCATGTCATAACAAACACGGTAGTGGAGGTGGCTCATATGCTTTGTAATAGTAAGATCACAGATATTCATGTAAGCAGAATGTGATGCATGTTACACAAATCTGGAATGGTAGCCCAAAGAAAATGAAGAAACCACAAATATCATTACAAGAAGCACCGGCTCAAGTTAGCAAAGAAGTGCTAAAAGTGGACAGTAGAAAATTGGAAATAGCTGATTTGGAACGATGAGATGAATGTCAATAGACTAGGCTCTGATAGGTGCAATTGGGTATGGAAAAGCAATGGATAAAGAGGCTAACGGAAATTGAAGGAACTGTCAAATTTGGTGGAGGAAGGATCATGATATGTGGTTGTTTCACAGCCAAACGTGTTGAATACTTGACCAGGATCGATGATGGTCTCAATTCTAAGATACATGTGAGTATCCTACAAGATGAGTTATTTTGTATACTCAAGTACTATGGTTATGAAAAGGAAGACATAGTGTTCCATCAGGACAATGACCAGAAGCATATGTCGAGATTGACTAAGAAAAGGTTCATTGATAATAAAGTAGAGGTGCTGGTTCGTGTTTGCCAATTTCAAATTTAGTACAGGCATTTCCCTATTCGGTTTGAGCTCTGGTACCCTAGCATTTTTGTAAAATAATTGGCTATATTTGGTAACTATTTGTGATTTTCAAAATGCTTTTCTAATAATATATGATGCTTTTAAATAGGATTGTGGTGCTGTAAGGGGATGTGTTTAATTAAGGGAGGGGGTGGGGAGATTCCACAGGAGAGGCACACTTTTTTCTTGACTTTATTCATTGATGTTCCTGCAGCCAATTACAGCACACAAAGCATCCACAAGGTTCAGACATATGTGCCTCTACATATAAAATTTGGAGATGTGGAACCAGCACCACTTTGTGATTGCTAAACCTTAGGGAAGGTGCTGCTAGACAGTAAGCTTATCAAGGAATTTAATCATAGGTAGTAGAGATAGATAGGAGAGTGATAGTGTAGAATAGGGACGTGCAGTATAGGGAAAGGTGTGTGCCACAAATCGGCATTTCATTATATAAATGTGAATTGCTACTTGTGAGTGCCTGTTAAAAATTTGGCAGTGAACTATCTAAATAGGTATTGGTACTTTTTAGTGCCTGCTAAAAATATGCAAGTGAATTATCTAATTAGGTATTGTTACTTTTGAGTTCCAAAGTAAAACTTGCCAGTGAACCATCTAATTAGGTGTAGGTGATAATGATGATAAGACTGAGAGACCTAAGGCACACACATACTGTACCGTAATGTCACATCAGGAAGAGGAGGATGCTGACTGTCAGGACGAAGAGTGGGACAACAGAGAGGATGATGATAAAGTTGTAGATGCCACTTGGTGTGAACCCAGAGCATGCAGTTGAGTAGCTCAGCAGGAGAGATGAAGGAGGAAGACTAGGTGCTTCTCACACAGACAAGGAGTGATGCAGCCAGTGCAACAACTGCATCCTCAGCCACAAGCCTGGCTGTGTCCAGCAGCGGTGGCAGGTTTACATTTTGCATAGGCGGCAAGGGTTGCCTAGCCTAGGCCTTTTTTAGCAACTGGAATTGATTACCCAACTCAAGTTCTCTGTAAACTTTGTAAAAAATGACTCAGTAAAGGCAGAAGTTCAAATAAATAATTTGTCCACTACATGCATGAACTGTGACATGACAAACTAACGTGTGTTAGTCTAGGAATCCTACTGTGCTAAAGGGCAGCCTAGCGGTCATCACCAACCATCCAATGCCCCATCAACCGCATCTGATACTTCTTCCTCCTTCGTTATCCTCAAAACTCTTCTCAACCAGGTTTTTGGCCACAGAACCTCCACTTATTTACCCGTTACAGTAAGGGTGAGTGAGAACCTATCAGTTGTTACGGAAGTAGACGTGCCTGTGGATTTTGACCACTATCACAGTCTGAGCACACCACGTGTTTCGCAATCCACAATGACATCTCTGCATGCACCTCCCTTGTAGTCCACCAGTTTGTCATGTACAACCTACTCTGCCCTCTTTCAGCACACCAGCCAACCTTCAGTCCCGCATTTCTTGTCACTTAAAAAAATATTTCCTCCTACACATGCCAATGCTAAGAGTGCAAACTTTACCATATTCAATCACTAAGCCACAGAAGTTTTGCCTCTCCACCTGGTGGCTAAGGAGAGTTTCCAAAAACTAATGCCTGTTTCAATCCCCCAATACTAGTTACCACTACTTCTCTACTAAAGTTGTGCTATAGCTACCCATCATGTTGCAGACAACATTACCTTTTCCTTGAAATACTCTGTTTCCTAGGGTGCATTTCACCACTGACAGCCGGATGAGCAAGCATGGCTAGGGGAGTTAAATCTCACTGAATGGGCATTGGATTACTTTGGGGGCTGTAGGGACAGAATAGGATGCATCTCAAGTCTAGAAATTCGCAGGGCTTTTGGAAAAAACCTCTAAAACATGTTCACAGAAAAACGATCAAAAGGGAGTAACCGAAAAATATTGATCACTGAAAAATGCTCCTAAAATTTTTGTTAGACTTTTATTGATTATCAATATATTGAAATGTGAAAAAGGGGGGGTGTTCAATATAAAATACCCTAAGGGTCTAAAGTACAATAAAAAATACGATCTAGTGGACCAGCCAGCAGTATATCCCGACAAATGGTGGGAAATACTTATATCGCTCCACCGGTCAACTTTACAAATGGTGGTAGATCAATTATTTAACATTCATTGTAGAAACATTTTCACTACACATTTATTTTATCTAGATCCAACAATTATCCATGCATTGAAAAAGAGATGTATATTGCATGAAGATCTATAGATGGATTTGGCATATATCTCCCAAAAACAAAAGATTAGAACTATATGTGTTATTTATAGGACCATATGAAAACTATATATAGAGTACTGCAGTGGTATGAATTAAACATACAGTATTCTTTTGATGTCAAAAAGCAAACAATTTAGCCCCAAGAAATATTACTCAACGCGTTTCGCCTCCTTGGGTGGAGGTTCATCAGAGGTATAAATATTACATATGTTCCATAATACACCACACGATAAAATGTATTGGATTAGATTCTCATTCCTCAAATAAAGATATTTTTACAATGAGATGGAATTCATCAGTGGAACCTCTTTTCCATGAATATAGCGTCACTCTGGTTAAATATATCACATCAGGGGGCTCTTAGCCTACAACAGGTCTACGAATTTTTCAATAGTCAAACAGTTTTTTTTTATTTAAAAAAATAAAATTCTCTGTGAGTGTATTTTTCATCAGATGTTTCTTATGTTGACAAGAAGAGATAAATGGGGGATGGAGGGTTTAAATACCCACAAAAGTCCCCTTCAGCTGGTTATCAAGGTGTAAGGCTGTGGAAAAGAGTCCTCCTCTCCTGTCAGATGTCAGGCAGGGTATTTAAACCCTCCATCCCACATTTATCTCTTCTTGTCAACATAAGAAGCAGATTTACATCTGATGAAAAATGCAGTCACAGAGAAAAAAAAAATTAAATAAAAAAGAACTGTTTGACTATTGACAAATTCCCAGACCTGTTGTAGGCTAAGAGCCCCCTGATGTGATATATTTAACCAGAGTGAGGCTATATTCATGGTAAACAGGTTACACTGATGAATTCCATCTCATTGTAAAAATATCTTTATATTAGGAATGAGAATCTAATCCGATACATTTTATTGTGTGGTGTACTATGGAACATATGTAATATTTATACTCCTCATGAACCTCCACTCAAGGAGGCGAAACACTTTGAGTAATATTTCTTGGGGCTACATTGTTTGTTTTTCAACATCAAAAGAATACTGTATGTTTAATTCATACCACTACAATACTCTATATATAGTTTTCATATGGTCCTATAAATAACACATATAGTTCTAATCTATTGTATTTGGGACATATATGCCAAATCCATCTATAGATCTTCAAGCAATATACATCTCTTTTTCAATGCATGGATAATTGTTGGATCTAGGTAAAATAAATGTGTAGTGAAATTGTTTCTATAATGAATGTTAAACAATTGATCTACCACCATTTGTAAAGTTGACCGGTGGGGCGATATAAGTATTCCCCACCATTTGTCGGGATATACCGCTGGCTGGTCCATTAGATCATATTTTTTTATTGTACTTTAGACCCTTAGGGTATTTTATATTGGACAACACCCTCCCCCATTTTTTCACGTTTCAATATATTGATAATTAATAAAAGTCTAACGAAAATTTTAGGAGTATTTTTCTTTGATCAAAACCTCTGGATCTACCGCTTCCTCCAATGCCCTGCCTCCTCCACCTCCTCTAGGGCCTCCACCTGCGCCCTCAACCTCTGGTGTTTTCCCCAGTGGTAATCTGAGCAAGATTAGGACGGTGAGATGGGTGAGAAGGGTAGGGAATATAATGCAAAATTGTATAACATATTAAACCAACATTCTTGGAATCCATAAGTAAAATGTTCTTATTTTTGGCAAAAATGGTAATGATTTTTTTCAGTGTTGGAATTGCCAGGATAATCTATGTTCTCTTTTTAGTGGAGCTTTTGCAGAGCAGACAGCTGCTGACTGCGTGTCTAAAAAAGAAAACCCTCCCAGATTCTTGCTGAGTCAGCACTTTCTGTGTATGTTTGGCCCCTGCACAAAGTAAGAGCACAAGAGATGATTTTTTGTAACTATTAAAATCCAAAATTCTTGGACTTCTGCAATGCCCTTATGTTTCACAATATTTTCAATTTTGGGCAAAAATGTTAATGATTTTTTGAATGATTAATTGCTCTCAGTGAGAGGAACAACTTTTAAAATTTTGTAGTTGTGATACTGTAACGCCTGCCTGGATCCACAGACTCACATGGGCTGTAAAGGGGAGGCTAGAGGGAAGCCACTCACCAAGCAGGACCCCCAGAATCCTGAAACCCTTTAACCCCTCTACAGGGATTTGGAATTACACAGGGAACTGGAGATCACTACCTGTGGAAGGCTGCAGTCCAATGAGAGTAGTAGTCAGGCAGGGTCAAACCAGGAATTGCGGAACAGGGACAGAATCGGCAGGCAATGACGTAGTCAGCAAATGTAGCAGAGATCAAATCCGGATCGGGCAGCGAGGTACATAAACAGCAGGCAGAAGGGTAGTCAGAAAACACGCAAAAGTCAGCACTCAGGAATAACCAAACAGAATAGGACGTAACAGGAGCCAGGAAAATCAGAACTATCTCTGGCAGTGGTCATGTGACCGGATGGGGAATAAGAAGGGTGTGGTGTCTTCCCATTGGCTGTTGCTGAACACTGGCAACTTCAGCTGGAAGACACATGCCACCCACAGTCAGCCAGCGGTACTGCAGGTCCCAAGCTAACCCAGCCCAGTGGATGATCGGAGCCTGCGCCCACCGCTGGCATCGACTCCTCTCCCATCACCAGCACCATCCACCGCAGGAACACGGCGTCGCCTGGCGATTGGAGCAGAAGTCGCTGGAGCAGACTCCGGCGGTGATGTAACAGATATCTTTTAATGGCTAACTAAAATAAAATATGATGATGTTATAAAGCAAGCTTTCGAGACATCTCAGGTCTCTTCCTCAGGCATGGTATGACAAAATATCTGAAGAAACACAAATATACACACAAAACAGGGCATAGAGATGCATAAAAGGACAATAAAAAAGGACAGTTAAAAGGACATGTAAAAGGACATTTAAATAAACACTGAGCTTAGAAAGTGAATCTTAATTAGCTTTCATTTTTTGAAGCAACACTCAACATGTTGCTAAGCACAACAGCTACAACAAATAACCAAGGGAGCAGCAACTACAATACATGAAATGATGGACCAAGTGTGTTATCTCCCTCTGCTGCTACATCAATGTGATGCAAAACAGCAGACAAGATCATTACATCTGAACAGCCAGTTTGTCACACCTGCACTAGGCCCTTTCTTTGGCATATACCCTAAGCCCCATTCCCATGGATTTCTTGCTCAGCAGATTGGACCACTGTGAAGATCTGTATACTGTCTGACAGTATACGTTCATACAGTGAATACAGAAAGACTGGGGCCCCTTTGCTGTCCCTTATCTCAAGGGTAGACTTGATGGTAGTCAGGCTTGAGCCTCCGAGAGGGCCCTGTCTCCTGCCATAGCCCCCTGATACTACTTCCCTACATCAAGGGAGTGAGCCAGAAACCCAGTAACCAAAACCCTATAAATAGTCACAAACAAGGGTGAATGAAAACTCGTGCACACTGCACTCAAACACAAAGGAGGGACAATATGTGAACTCGTAGAAAATAACTACACAACTTTAGGACTCACACAACATGCTAACCTGTAAACTGAAGATCATCATGCAACTGGATAGCAACAGGAACCAGGAAGCAAAAGAGCTATATCTGGCAAACAGCCCCAGAATCCAGAACCTTATAAAGACTGGAGATGGTGATCAGCAGTGCACAAGAAATTAACTCTTGCTGTACTGGAGAGCATTGAAACCAGAACCAGCTAATGCCCAAGACAGGCTGTGCAACTAAAGAAACCCAGTCAGTTTGTTGGACTCTGCAGTAGGAACAGAGTCCGATGCTGCCATGACACCCAGCGAGTGCAACGCAGAACACCGCACGACACATGCTCAGCAGAGGATCTACTCCCTGTAATATTACTGCAGCTTCCAGACATCTTCATGTTTATGCTGTTCTAATTCTCTACTGTGTAGTTTCTGCAGCAGCTGTGCCTCCCACTGACATGCCAGCCACACATTTCCTAGCTGTCTGCCCACTAATTTTTTATAGTGCTAGACTGTACTGGTGCTGCTGATGCGGCCACTGTTGGCCCTTCACTGCCAGAGATCTTCTTGCCTGCCACATCCTAATGCTTTACAGTTTAGCTTTGGCTGCTGCCACTGTTTAGCCACAAAAGCTACTCTTCTCCTGGCTGCAGACTTTCTTCTGGAGTAATATATTGTACTGCTAATGTAAAACGTATTCTCTTGCAGGTTCAAACAGCTCAAAAATAGAAGTAATTAATTGAAAAGTTTGTCGACAACAAACCATTGCTTCTTCACTTTGAAAACAGCTAGCCTGTTCTTACTCCATAAAAAAGGGGATCATTTTTACAAGGCTTGATATAAAGCATTTGTAATTGTTTACTCAGTTTTGAGAATAGGACACCTGTTGAGGATCCCAAAAATGGCATACATTTTTTTACTAGTTGAGAAGCTATTACTTTTCCTATTTCAAAACTGCTGAACACATGTTTTTTCTCCCTAGATAAAATGATAATTTTTGGTATACCTTGTTAAAACGTTTTTGCTTCTTCATTTAGCAAAGTAAAAAGCAAAGAAAAAAGCTATTGAAACTCCCAAAATAACAAATATTTGTATCACTGTGTGAAAAACTGGCTTCTTCTGATTGTACTGCCTAGTTATAAATACCAGCAAGATGGATATCTGCTCCTAAAAAGGGACACGTTTTGAATAGTTTCTATGATTAAAGTAATCTAACAAGTTCAATACTGCAGTGTTTTGTTAAAACGAACCTGTTTTTACCACCCTTTAGCATCTGTTTTTACTAAGCCAGATTGGTTGATGTCATTTAAACATTAATAAGGCTGTTTTTGCACTGAAGTATTGAAAAGGGGTTTAATACAGTCCTAGGGGACCTCAAAGTGTTAAATATCCATTTTTATAGCAATTAAAGGCTTTGCGTTTATTGACATTCATGGCAATTTTATTCGCCACAGATACAACTTTGTAAGAAAATTTGGCAAAGCCAGTGAATTTGAATCTCAATAGATTTGATTATTTCTAATTCCAAGGCATATTGGTTTGTGTATTTCTTCATGTTTAGCTCATAGTCAATTCTAAGTTTAAATTTTGAAAATTTGCTATAGTTTTTCATCAGTTGCATATCATTAACATCTTGATTAGTGATGAGCGAGTACTAAAAAGCTCGGGTGCTCGAGGCTCGAGCCGAGCATCCCAAGATACTTGTGTACTCGGCCCGAGCACCAAGCCCAATGTTATCCTATGGGAGACCCGAGTATTTTTATGAAATGACCCCCGGCAGCATGTAGAAACCCTAAAAATGTCACAAAAGTCTCAGAAGAGTGCTCAAATGACAAGGCAACAGCATGGGAAAGACCCCTTGAAGCATTTATCACTCAAAAGTCACAGCTGTGAACAATTTTGTCCGCGTTTTATGCCATTTTTACGGACTCACCAGAAAACCTTCAGAAATGACACCAAAATGAATTTTCATGGCGGAAATGTTAAGGGCACATACCCAATAGTGAGATAGAGCTGGTGTATGTTACTTTTGGAGATTACATGAAAAATTTTACGTGAAAACATTGTGTGGCACTCCGATGTCCCTGAGAAGAGACGTACATGAAGTCCTCTTGAGTCTAATGTGCCCATTTTGAGGAAGTGAGTCTTTGTAGTATTTTCCTTTGCCAGGGTAGTCCAAAATTGTGAGGTTCACCAATGCCCCTGCATACAGACGTGCATGAGGGCCTGTAAACCTGAAGTGCCAATTGTAAGGAAGTGGGTCTATTGTAGTATAGCCCTTAGGCAGGGCAGCCAAAAATTGGGAGACTCCACATTGTCGCTGGATAGAGACGTGCATGAGGGCCTGTAAACCTGAAGTGCCCATTGTAAGGAAGTGGGTCTATTGTAGTATAGCCCTTAGGCAGGGCAGCCAAAAATTGGGAGGCTCCACATTGTCCCTGGATAGAGACGTGCATGATGGCCTGTAAACCAGAAGTGCCCATTGTAAGGAAGTGGGTCTTTTGTAGTATAGCCCTTTGGCAGGGCAGCCAAAAATTGGGAGGCTCCACATTGTCCCTGGATAGAGACGTGCATGATGGCCTGTAAACCAGAAGTGCCCACTGTAAGGAAGTGGGTCTATTGTAGTATAGTCTTTTGGCAGGGCAGCCAAAAATTGGGAGGCTCCACATTGTCCCTGGATAGAGACGTGCATGATGGCCTGTAAACCAGAAGCGCCCATTGTAAGGAAGTGGGTCTATTTTAGTATAGCCCTTTGGCAGGGCAGCCAAAAATTGGAAGACTCCACATTGTCCCTGGATAGAGACGTGCATGAGGGCCTGTAAACCAGAAGTGCCCATTGTAAGGAAGTGGGTCTATTGTAGTATAGCCCTTTGGCAGGGCAGCCAAAAATTGGGAGGCTCCACATTGTCCCTGAATAGAGATGTGCATGAGGGCCTCAAAACATTGTTCCCATTGCAAAGGAGCGGGTCTCCTGTCGTTGTAATGTCCATTCTGAAAGAATGGGCGAAAAAATTTACCACTGGGGGTATACCTGAAACAACGGCCTAACTATTGTAACGGTCATCATGGTGGCGCATGAGGGGAAGGAGGAGCAGTCCAGCGATTATCCAAAGTCCAGAAGTGTGTACCCATTGGTGAGTGGAGGTACATGTCAAATTCCCGTTACAAACTTTAAATTCCGCTCTCACTTGCTGGTGGTGTGGTGAAGTCTGGCCCAATCCAACCCTTGTTCATCTTGATCAGAGTCAGCCTGTCAGCATTTTCAGTTGACAGGCGGGTGCGTTTATCTGTAATGATTCCCCCTGCGGCACTAAAAACACGCTCTGACAAAACGCTAGCGGCAGGGCAGGCCAGGACTTCCAAGGCGTAGAGAGCCAATTCATGCCACGTGTCCAGCTTGGATACCCAATAATTGTAAGGCACAGAGGAATGTCGGAGTACAGTTGTTCGATCTGCAAGGTACTCCTTGAGCATCTGGGCAAACTTAGGATTTCTTGTGGCACTACCCCGCACCTCAGGGGCTGTGGTACGTGAGGGGCTGAGAAAACTGTCCCACATCTTAAAGACTGTTCCCCTACCTCTGGCGGATTGGACTTGTGCCACTCTCGGCTGTACGCCTTGGTTGTCCACTGATTCCTGACCTATGCCACTAGCGTTTTGTGAGGGGAATGCTTTGCCTACTTCCGTGACTATGGCCTTCCGGAACTGCTGCATTTTGGCTGACCTCTCCGCCTCGGGAATAAGAGACATAAAGTTCTCCTTGTAGCGTGGCTCTAACAGTGTTTCCAACCAGTAATGATTGTCGGCCAAGATGTTCTTAACGCGAGGGTCACGAGACAGGCAGCTTACCATAAAGTCAGCCATGTGCGCCAGACTCTTAACAGCCAGTACTTCAGTATCCTGACCAACACGATGACTGAACATGCTGTCCTCCTCCTCATCTACCCTGTCCTCTGGCCAGTCACGCTGAACCGAGGATATGACTGGTGTGCATGTCATATCCTCAATTTGGCCGGAGAGTTGCTCCATGTCTTCATCCTCCCCCTCGTCATAGTCCTCCACTGCACGTTGTGATGAGACGAGGCTCGGCTGTGTGTTATCACCCACACCCACTACTGTTTCTTGCTCCAACTCATCGCGCTCCACCTGCAATGCATCATGTTTGTTTTTGAGCAGAGACCATTTTAGAAGGCAGAGAAGCGGTATAATGACGCTAATAATGGCGTCATCCCCACTCACCATCTTGGTGGAGTCCTCAAAGTTTTGGAGGATGGTACATAGGTCGGACATCCATCTCCACTCCTCAGGTGTTATGTGTGGAGTTTGACCCATTTCCCGACGGCTTAGGTGATGCAGGTACTCAACAACTTCCCTCTTCTGCTCACATATCCTGACCAACATGTGCAGAGTTGAATTCCAACGCGTGGGGACATCACACACCAGTCTGTGAGCCGGAAGATGCAAACGGAGCTGAAAGCCGGCAAGGCCGGCTGAAGCAGTAGGTGACTTTCGAAAATGTGCAGACAGGCGGCGAACTTTTACCAGCAGATCAGACAGCTCTGGGTATGACTTTAGAAACTGCTGAACCACGAGGTTGAGCACATGGGCCACGCATGGAACATGTGTCAGCTGGCCTCGCCTCAAAGCCGCCACCAGGTTCCGGCCATTGTCACACACGACCTTTCCTGGCTTTAAGTTCAGAGGTGTGAGCCAGTGATCTGCCTGCTGTTTCAGAGCTGTCCACACCTCTTCTGCATTGTGGGGTTTGTCACCTATGCAGATTAGCTTCAGCACAGTCTGTTGCCACTTCGCCGAGGCAGTGCTGCAGTGCTTCCAGCTTGGGACTGGTGTGGAGGGTAAAGTGGATAAGGATGCGCAGGAGGAGGATGAGGCTGAGGAGCATGACATTCCGGAGCTGTAGAGTGTGGGTGAAACCCTGACTGAGGTAGGGCCTGCAAACCTTGATGTGGGAAAGACGTGTTCCGTCCCTCGCTCAGACTGGGTCCCAGCTTCCACAATATTAACCCAGTGTGCCGTCAACGAGATATAGCGGCCTTGCCCACAAGCACTTGTCCACGTGTCTCTGGTTAGGTGGACTTTGGCTGAAACAGCGTTGTTCAGGGCACGTGTGATGTTTTGTGACACGTGGTTATGCAATGCGGGGACGGCACACCGGGAGAAATAGTGGCGGCTGGGGACCGAGTAACGTGGGACAGTTGCCGCCATCAGGTCGCGGAATGCTTCTGTCTCCACCAGCCTAAAAGGCAACATTTCCAGCGCAAGCAGTCGCGAAATGTTAGCATTTAGAACTGTGGCATGTGGGGCGTTGGCAGTGTATTTGCGCCTGCGTTCAAAGGTTTGCTGAATGGATAACTGAACGCTACGCTGGGACAAGGACGTGCTTGATGATGGTGTTATTTCTGCATAGGCAACTGCAGGTGCAGAGCCGGAGGAGGCTTGTTTGCAGGCAGCATGGACAGGCGATTGGCTCGCATGCACAACAAGCGAAGACGTAGCAGTGACATCAGCAAGCACTGCTCATCGACTCTGTTGTACCTCCCACAAAGTCGGGTGCTTGGCTGACATGTGCCTGATCATGCTGGTGGTGGTCAGGCTGCTAGTTTTGGTACCCCTGCTGATGCTGGCACGGCAGGTGTTGCAAATGGCCTTTTTAGAATCATCTGGAGCCAACTTAAAAAACTGCCAGACTCGGGAAGACCTAACATTTGTACAGGCACCTTGTGTCGTGTTGTTGTTCCGGGGAACGGTTGCCTGACTTCTGCCTGGGGCCACCACCCTGCTTCTTACTGCCTGTTGGGATGCTACGCCTCCCTCCCCCTGTGCACTGCTGTCCTCGCTCTGCATATCCTCCTGCCAGGTTGGGTCAGTTACTGGATCATCCACCACGTCGTCTTCCTCTTCCGCACCCTGCTCCTCCTCCTGACTTCCTGACAATTGTGTCTCATCATCGTCCACCCCTTGTTGAGACACATTGCCAACTTCGTGAGAACGTGGCTGCTCAAATATTTGGCCATCTGTACATACGATCTCCTCATGACCCACTTCAACAGGAGCTGGCGAGAGGCCAGAATGTGCGAATGGAAACGTGAACAGCTCTTCCGAGTGTCCAAGTGTGGGATCAGTAATGTCCGTGGACGTGTACTCAGCCTTGTGGTAGGAAGGAGGATCAGGTTCTGAAATGTGCGGTGCAGTATCACGGCTACTGACACTTGATCGTTTGGAAGACAGAGTGTTTGTGGTGGTGCCAATCTGACTGGAAGCATTATCCGCTATCCAACTAACAACCTGTTGACACTGGTCTTGGTTCAAGAGCGGTGTACTGCTGCGGTCCCCAAGAATTTGGGACAGGACGTGCGAGCGAGTAGATGTGGCCCTTTGTTGTGGTGAAATTAGAGCTTGCCCACGACCTCGGCCTCTGCCTGCACCACCATCACGTCCACTTCCTTGTTCGTTGCCAACGCCCTTGCGCATTTTGCAATGCTGTGCTGACGTGTATTCACTAGACTTGTGCATTATATACAAGTTTGTGCAAAATGCACACAAGTGCACCTGTACGCTGCCACCGACAGGCACACACGTCCGGTTTTTAAATGCTAGCACGGACGCACTAAGAACCTAACAGGTTTTTAGGAGCGACAATTACTGAGAAGTTTGACACTATCAGACACTGCTGACTGACGTGTATTATTCACTAGACTTGTGCGTTATATACTAGTTTGTGCAAAATGTGTACCTGTACGCTGCCACCGACAGGCACACACGTGCGGTTTTTAAATGCAAGCACGGACGCACTAAGAACCTAACAGGTTTTTAGGAGCGACAATTGCTGAGAAGTTTGACACTATCAGACACTGCTGACTGATGTGTATTATATTCCCTAGACTTGTGCGTTATATCCAAGTTTGTGCAAAATGCACACAAGTGCACCTGTACGCTGTGTGAGGTAGCGTGGTCGGCTGCGCAGCAGAAGACACGGGATCCAGGCACCAAGGGTCACAGCACACGGTTTAATATCCAAACAAAAGTCCAGAACAGTACACATGTGCCTCTCTGGCAGAGAACTCAGGGAGTTGTGTTCACTTCCTCACACCTGGCACACCTGCCCTTGTTCCTGTTTCCTTTTAACCCTTCCTTCAGCCTGTAGGGAAACAGGATTAACCCTGGAGTGGAGATACTTTCTATCATGGAGTGAGCACAACCGGGGCGAGACATACCGGCCGTCATAGATAACCCCGGTCACAGTCTCACATACCCCCCCTCAGTTCAAGCGTGCGGGGTTGAACTCCCGCCATCAAACACGGGCCGCGGGACAAGGCATCGGCGTTGCCCTGCAACCTACCGGCCCGGTGTTCAACCGTAAACCGGAAGTTCTGCAGAGAAAGGAACCACCGGGTAACCCGGGCATTCCGTTCCTTGGCGGACCTCATCCAGACCAGCGGAGAGTGATCCGTTACCAAGCGAAACTGCCGTCCCAGCAGGTAATAGCGTAGGAACTCCAAGGCCCACTTGATCGCCAGGCACTCCTTCTCCACTACGCTAAAATTCCGCTCGGGAGGGGTGAGCTTCCTACTTAAGAAGGTGACGGGGTGTTCCTCCCCCTGAACTACCTGAGACAGCACTGCACCCAGGCCGACCTCCGAGGCTTCAGTCTGTACTATGAACTCCTTCCGGAAATCAGGGTTGACAAGAACGGGCTGTCCGCACAGGACCCCCTTCAAGGCCCGGAAGGAGTCCTCAGCCTGCGGAGTCCAGCGCACCATGACGGACTTCTTGCCTTTGAGAAGGTCCGTCAAGGGGGCTGACAGTCCCGCAAAATCTTTTACAAACCTCCTGTAATACCCCACGATACCCAGGAAGGCCCTAACCTGCTTCGTGGTCAGGGGTCTAGGCCACTTCTGGATCGCCTCAACCTTGTTAATTTGGGGCTTAATCACTCCTTGGCCTATTACGTAGCCCAAGTAGCGGGCTTCCGTGAGCCCCAATGCACATTTCTTGGGATTGGCTGTCAATCCGGCTGTTCGGAGCGCGTTCACCACCGCTTGTACCTGTTCCAAGTGGGTCTGCCACTCAGAGCTGTAAATAATGATGTCATCAAGGTATGCTAATGCATGCGCCTGGTGAGGTTCCAGCACCAAGTCCATCAACCTCTGGAACGTGGCCGGAGCGCCATGTAAGCCAAAAGGCAAGACAACATAGTGGAAGAGACCCTCCGGCGTAACAAAAGCGGTTTTCTCCTTGGCGGACTCCGTCAGTGGCACCTGCCAGTACCCCTTGGTCAGGTCGAGCGTGGTGAAATATCGCGCCTGTCCCAGCCTATCAATCAGCTCATCCACCCGGGGCATGGGGTAGAGATCGAACTTGGATACTTCGTTCAATCTCCTAAAGTCATTGCAGAACCTTAAGGAGCCATCGGGTTTTGGTATCAGGACAATGGGACTAGCCCATTCACTCCGGGATTTTTCGATGACCCCCAGGCGTAGCATTGTCTTCACTTCCTCTGATATGGCTTGTCTTCGAGCCTCCGGCACCCGGTATGACTTCAGGCGTACCTTCAGGTGAGGCTCGGTGACAATGTCATGTCGTATCAGACTGGTCCTACCAGGCAGCTCGGAGAAGACATCGGGGTTCTGCTGAACCAGCCTTCTGGCCTCTCGCCTCTGTTGCTTGGTGAGGGCTTCTCCAATCCTTACTTCCGGTTCGTCCTCTCCGGAGGTCGCTGGAGCCGGATGTGAACGACCCGAAGAGGAGGGAGATGGGGAGAAAACAACCATCAGGCTTTCCCGTTCCTGCCAAGGTTTT
This sequence comes from Anomaloglossus baeobatrachus, assembly GCF_048569485.1. Lineage (NCBI taxonomy): Eukaryota > Metazoa > Chordata > Amphibia > Anura > Aromobatidae > Anomaloglossus > Anomaloglossus baeobatrachus. Next base: position 407,948,173 of record NC_134358.1, read on the forward strand.
AATAGGTTGATATGGTATATTTGTTCAGGTTTCCGCCTACCGGGCTGCAATACTTTATAGTTGACCAACCCGACTCTTTCCTTTATCTCGTAGGGGCCTTGCCACTGAGCCAGGAATTTACTCTCCGCCGTGGGGATTAAAACCAACACCCGATCCACGGGTTTAAAGGTCCGCACGGTGGCTTGTCTATTGTAGCGGCCGCTTTGCGCGGCCTGAGCCTCCTGTAAATGCTCCTTCACAATTGGCATGACCGCGCTTATGCGGTTCTGCATTCCTAAAATGTGTTCAATTACGCTTTTATGGGGGGTGGGCTCTTGCTCCCATGATTCCTTTGCCAGGTCCAACAATCTCCGGGGATGTCGCCCGTATAACAATTCAAAAGGCGAAAACCCTGTGGATGCCTGTGGCACCTCTCGTATGGCAAACATCAAATAGGGAAGCATCATATCCCAGTCTTTCCCGTCTTTGGAAATCACCCTTTTGAGCATGGTTTTCAGGGTTTTATTGAATCGTTCTACTAACCCATCCGTCTGAGGATGATACACAGACGTACGCAACTGCTTGATCTGGAGTAGCCGGCATAGCTCTTTGGTTACTTTAGACATGAATGGGGTCCCCTGATCTGTAAGGATCTCCTTGGGCAACCCCACCCGGCAGAACACAGCAAACAACTCCCGAGCTATAAGCTTCGCCGCAGTATGTCTGAGAGGTATCGCCTCTGGATACCGGGTGGCATAGTCAACGATCACTAGGATGTGTTGGTGCCCTCGAGCGGACTTTACGAGGGGCCCCACCAGATCCATCCCTATCCGTTCAAAAGGGACTTCTATAATGGGTAACGGTACCAACGGACTGCGAAAGTGGGTCAGGGGTGCGGTAAGCTTACACTCCGGGCAGGTTTCGCAGAACCGTTTTACCTCCCCAAAGACCCCGGGCCAATAGAACCTTTGCAATATTCGCTCCTGCGTTTTTGACCCCTAGGTGGCCACTCATCAGGTGTTTATGAGCTAAGTCGAGGACCCGCCGGCGATACGGCTGGGGCACCACCAACTGTTCTACCCCCACGCCCCGTATTTCATCTACCCGGTAGAGTAAATCCTGCTTAAGAGCGAAATGGGGGTACCTTACCTGGGCACCTGGCAGCTGTGCCACCCCGTCAACTACTGTCACCCGACTCCGGGCATGTATTAATGAAGGGTCCTGGAGTTGGGCTGTCCCAAACGTATCCGGGGACGCCTCCAACTCCGGGATGGGCTCGACCGTCTCAGCCTCTCCTGCCAATACCTCTAGGGGCGACCTATCGGGTTCACATTCTGTCCCTATCATGGGGACCCCTACGGCAGGCGTCCCGGATTCAGGATTGTAGGGCTCAGGCCCCGGACTGACCAATATCTGAGGGGACTTAGGAGGTCCCTTCCATAAAGTCCAAAAATAGGGCAGATCCCTTCCTAGGATCACGTCATAGGGAAGAGTGTTAATAAGTCCCACCTCATGTTGCACCTGACCGCAAGGTGCTGTGATGGTGACAATCCCCGTGGGATAGCCTTGGCGGTCCCCATGTATGCAAACCACCCCCACGGTACGTCCTGTGGCCTTTACTTTAGCCCTCAAGGTTGATCGCACAAGGGTCACTAAGCTTCCGGAATCCAACAAGCCTGTAACCGGACATCCATTCACCTGTATTTGGCACAAGTGGGGCTCCGTTTCTGGGGAGACCAGGTCAGCAGTACACACTACCTGAGCATACATTGAACCCTGCCGGGTAACCCCACAATCCATGGGCTCCGTCGTGAGTGGACACTGGGCTTCCGTATGTCCCACCCGCCGGCACCGCCAACATCTAATAGGGAAAGAAACCCCCTTGACGAGTTGTCGTTTAGGGTATATAGCCTTCCTGACCTCAGGGACGGAGGGCGCAGCCTCAGACGGGACGGTAGCAGACTCCTGCCCCGGTGTCAGCGGTGGGTCCTTGGCCCTAGGCTTGAAGGGGCCGGACCGACGAGCGGTACGCAAAGTCTCAGTGTCCCGTATCAAGTCCTGCGTAGCCACATGCCGTTCTACTAGGCCCACTAATTGGTCCAGGGTACTTGGGTCGCCCTGTCCTACCCACCATTGAATGGTGACGGGTAAAGTGCGTACAAAACGATCAACTACTACCCTTTCCACCATTTGCGCCGGGCTCAGAGTGTCAGGCTGCAACCACTTCTTTACGAGATGCAACAAGTCATAGGCCTGGGAGCGTACGGGTTTGGCTTCCTCATAGAACCACTGATTTACCCGCTGAGCCCGTATATAGGTATTCACCCCCATCCGAGCAAGTATTTCGGCTTTCAGGGTCGCATATTCTAAGGCGTCCTCGGTACAGAGGTCCAGGTATGCTTTTTGGGGCTCCCCCGTCAGATAGGGCGACAATACCTCAGCCCACTGGGGGGTCGGCAGCTTTTCCCGCTCGGCCACCCGCTCAAACACCGCCAGGAACGCTTCCACATCATCCCCCGGGGTCATCTTTTGCAACGCTTGTCTCACCGCTTTCCGGACGCTGCCGTCGTCACCCGGTCCCGGGGTTGTTGCTGCCGGTCCGGCACGGATCGACTTGGCCAGGAGAACCATCTGTTCTTGGTGCCTTTGTTCCTGCAATTTCAAAGAGTGCTGCTGATGATCCAACGACCGGAGCAGGTGTGCATTGATCTGTTGCTGCTGCTTTAGTATTTCCTCCATAGCGTCGCCGGGTTTGGGCTGTAGTATAGCCGCTTCAATCCAGGACATGTGCTACCGGGTCATCAGAAATGGAAGCTACACCTCACCGGGCTGGCATGCCCGCCGATTCTCCACCATATGTGAGGTAGCGTGGTCGGCTGCGCAGCAGAAGACACGGGATCCAGGCACCAAGGGTCACAGCACACGGTTTAATATCCAAACAAAAGTCCACAACAGTACACATGTGCCTCTCTGGCAGAGAACTCAGGGAGTTGTGTTCACTCCCTCACACCTGGCACACCTGCCCTTGTTCCTGTTTCCTTTTAACCCTTCCTTCAGCCTGTAGGGAAACAGGATTAACCCTGGAGTGGAGATACTTTCTATCATGGAGTGAGCACAACCGGGGCGAGACATACCGGCCGTCATAGATAACCCCGGTCACAGTCTCACAGCTGCCACCGACAGGCACACACGTGCGGTTTTTAAATGCAAGCACGGACGCACTAAGAACCTAACAGGTTTTTAGGAGCGACAATTACTGAGAAGTTTGACACTATCAGACACTGCTGACTGACGTGTATTATTCACTGGACTTGTGCGTTATATACTAGTTTGTGCAAAACGCACACAAGTGCACCTGTACGCTGCCACCGACAGGCACACACGTGCGGTTTTTAAATGCAAGCACGGACGCACTAAGAACCTAACAGGTTTTTAGGAGCGACAATTACTGAGAAGTTTGACACTATCAGACACTGCTGACTGACGTGTATTATACACTAGACTTGTGCGTTATATCCAAGTTTGTGCAAAACGCACACAAGTGCACCTGTACGCTGCCACCGACAGGCACACACGTGCAGTTTTTAAATGCAAGCACGTACGCACTAAGAACCTAACAGGTTTTTAGGAGCGACAATTACTGAGAAGTTTGACACTATCAGACACTGCTGACTGACGTGAGCAAAGAGAAGAAAAAAAACCAGCTCACCCTTTCAGGAGATTAGAGTATCAGCCAAGAACGGTGCACGGACTTTTGGTAGTTAGACCTTACTACCACGAATTGCAGGGAGGAGGAGATAATCCAGCATCCAGTTCCAGAAATTTAAAACATCAGATTTTATTCAAAATTTCATTAAAATTCCATGTTCCATGGTTGCATTAAAAACGCATCATAGCAGGTGTAAAAAGGGAGGACGCATTTCGGACGTATATGTCCTTAGTCTAGATAACACTAAGCAAGAATGACATGTTACTATAAAGGTTTAGAACAGGAAGTAGGAAAATAATCAAGTCGAGTGAAATACACATGTTTCACAGGTTTCACACAGAGAGGCAAGGGGAGAGTGAAAAAAAAAAAAAAAATTTAAAGTTAGAGGACATTGGCAATCTCATTTTTCACATTCATGCCATGCGGCATTCTTGTTTTTAGTAAATACATCCATTTAGCCTCTCTACGCAATAAAGTTTCCCCCATATCGCCACCTCTCTTTGGTAAAACAATCTTTTCAGCTGCAACAACTTTTAAAGAAACCAGGTTGCCCGCATGTTGGCTCTGAAAATGTCTGGATACCGCAGACAAAGTGCGAGTGGTAGTGTGACTGACATCATAAACATGCTCACATATGCGTCTTCTTAGTGCACGTGATGTAGAGCCCACATACTGGATATGGCACTGTGTACAAGTCACAACATATATCACACCACTTGTGCCGCAATTTATCATTGTGCGGATTTTAAATTCTTGTTCAGACACACTTGAAACTACTTTAGTAGTGCCTGTCATGAACTTGCAAAGTCCACAATTTTTCTGTCCACACTTATAGGAGCCAACAGTGGGCAACCAACTTTCCCGAGTATTTTTATTTTTAACATTTTTATTTTGGTGGTCGCTAGGGGCAACCATGTTTGCTATAGTTTTATTACGTTTGGAAACGAATTTTACACCGTTTTTAAGGATGGTTCTTAGAGTGTCATCCACATACAGAATTGGTAAGTATTTCTTTATGACACTAACAATGCTATGGAAATCGCTGCTATAATCAGTAGAAAAAACTATAGGTGAACAGTCCTTTGAATTAAAGGGAGATGTTTTTTTTCGTTTGCAAATACTGTTCCCTAGTTTTTTCATCTGATTTTTCCCTGGCTGCACTGATAATTTTAGATGAATAACCTCTTCTCTTAAAACGTCCCTCTATGATTTTGCATTGATTTTCATATGCATTGGATGATGTGCACGTGCGTCTGGCCCTTATGAATTCTCCCGTTGGGATATTATTGGTGACGTGTCGGGGATGGCAACTGGTAGCATAGAGGAGAGCATTCCCTGCTGTAGGTTTTCTATAAATATCACATGCCACTGTTTCATTCTCTAAGTCTGCACTGAGACTTACATCCAAAAACGGAATAGTTATTTTATTGAATTGAAAAGTGAATTTTATGTTGCAGGGATTGTTGTTTAGATACTCCACGAAATTTTTTATGCTACCAGTTGTTCCATCCCAGATCACTATCACGTCATCTATATATCTCAAAAAAATAAAAATATTAGAAATAAAGGGATTTTTTTCAGAAAAAATATACTCCTCCTCCCACCAAGACATAAAGATATTGGCGAGAGAAGGAGAAAATTTAGAGCCCATAGAGCAGCCTTGCGTCTGCAGGAAAAAATCATCAAGAAAAGAAAAATAATTGTTTTTCAGCAGAAAAAATGTCACATATTTACCTTAGTTACCAGCCTCCGCAGCTCTCACGCTGCCTGTGCTGCCAGCTCCGGCTCTCTGCACATGTAGCTGCTGTACACATCGAGTTAATTAACCCGATGTGTACTGTAGCTAGGAGAGCAAGGAGCCAACGCTAAGCAGTGTGCGCGGCTCCCTGCTCTCTGCACATGTAGCTGCATTACACATCGGGTTAATTAACCCGATGTGTACTGTAGCTAGGAGAGCAAGGAGCCAGCGCTCAGTGTGCGTGGCTCCCTGCTCCCTGCACACACAGCTAAGCGGTGTGCGCTGGTAACTAATGTAAACATCGGGTAACCATACCCGATGTTTACCTTAGTTACCAGTGTCCGCAGCTTCCAGACGCCGGCTCCGTGCAAGCGCAGCGTCGCTTGCACGTCGCTGCTGGCTGGGGGCTGTTCACTGGTCGCTGGTGAGATCTGCCTGTTTGACAGTTCACCAGTGACCATGTAGCGATGCAGCAGCGATCCTGACCAGGTCATATCGCTGGTCGGATCGCTGCTGCATCGCTAAAGTGTGAAGGCACCCTAAGATGCAGTGAATTGTGTAGCAGTCTCATCATCACCACACAAAGTGTGACAGAATTAATACTTCTGTGATATACAACAGCATAAAAGGGGTTGTCCCATGAACAAAGTAGATTTTAAACATTTCACCCCGAACGATTTTCTGTTTTTCTTTTTAGTTTTTTTCTCCACTTATTCCAAGAGCCATAACTTTTTTATTTTTCTATTAATAAAGCCATGTGAGGGAATTTTTATTGTGAGAGAAGTTGTACTTGTGAACGATACCATTCATTCTGCCCCATAGTGTACTTAAAAACAGCAAACAAATTGCAAGTGCAGTGAAATTGTAAAAAAGTGCAATTGTAGTGCCCCTGGCTATATCAGGGTGCTACAGGGAACTGCATCCTTTCACCCAGGGTGCAGTCCCTACCCCCATGGTTCCAGGTTCCCATCAACAGTGTAACTGACATGCGCACTACAAATCCCAACAACACCTCACACCAGGGCTGGACAGACACTCCAGTGGGTTGGTCAAGTTGGAGCACGGCTACCCACCTAGGGGTCGGACAGACTGGTGGGAGGGAGGAAGGGAAGAGCAGAACAGAGTTAGCCCTCAGAGTGTGAGGAGCAAGAGAGTTGGAGCTCCCAGGGAGGTGACAGGTTGGGTCGCAAATGGTGGTCTTTGACCACAGGAGTCGAGGACCGGTATTTGGAACACTGGACAGAAGTCTAACAGACACAGTCTAGGAGGACTGTTGGCACCAGAAAGTCCAGCCACCTTACCGGTACCGAGCACGGCGGGGTATGGTACCCTAGATCAGGGAGTTACTTCAAGCAACCTGATAATTAACCTGTGGAGGATAGTATCTTTATAAACTTTCCCCAAAAGTTCAGAGATTGGAGGCATCAGCACAATGCGGGTGATAGGGTTCTCCAAAATACACAACCCACTGAAATCCCAAGTGTCAGCCACTAATAGCCCAGCTGCCATACACACAGGTAGCGGGGCCCTGAAAGCTTCAAGTCAAAATGCCACCACTGTAAAACAATTTGTGCATGGAGGCAGAGCTCCGGACTTACCAAGTGACACTGGTGGGAGCGGGACCTGGACGGGCTTGCCCCATAGAGACCACGGTGCCTAGAGACTTTGGTTTACTATCTGTGTGAGTGTCTGCTTATTGCACCTGATCCAGCACCACGACTACCGCAGTGAGTAATCTGACCCCTGCACCCTGCTCACCAAGGCCAAGCAAGCTACCCGTTCACGAAATCCCTACTATTCGGTGCCTTCCCTACTTGCGGAGGGACTGACATCTGGCTGCTCTACACCATCTGCCCTGGTACTCCCATTGGCAGCGGCGGTACTCCCCTTTACCGCAACCCGCAGGTGGCATCACGAACATTCATCCCCTGTAAATATCCCCTTCCATTTGAAGTGGCCGCAAGCCCTCGGGTCCGGAGACCCTTGAGCTACAGCAACCCCGGATCCGAGCAGTTCAACTGATGCTGGGGCGCACACAATTGCACAATTGTTTAAGGGGTTTTTATTTCCCGTGTTAACTAGTTTGAAAAACTATTATATCCCAGGTCAGTAGAAGTTCGCACATACCGAACATATATAATGTTACTTTTATCTAAGTGGTGAAAAAAAATCAGAAATTAAAAAAAAAAGAAATTCACTTTTGTCGCTATTTTCCGAGACTCGAAACTTTCTCATTTTTTGAGTCTGGGGCTCAGTGATGGCTTATTTTTTGTGACTTTAGCTGGCATTTTTAATTTTTTATCATTTTTGCATAGATGCGATGTTTTGATTGCCTGTTATTGAATTTTAATGCAATGTTCCGGTTACCAAAAAACATAATTCTGATGTTTTGATTTTTTTTCTTGCCAGGCCATTTACTGGTTACTTGTTTTATAATTTGGTACATTGAGCATTTCTGAACTCAGTGTTACCAAAAATGTGTATTATTATTATTATTGTTTTATTCGTAATGGGGCAAAAGGGGAGTGATTAGAATTCTCAAGTTTTTGAGGTTTTTTTCCAGAGTTTTTAAAACTTTTTTTTTTACATTTTTTATTCATTTTACTAGTCACTGTAGGGAACTTTATGCCTGCACACTCAAATTGCTTCTCCTGAACAGAGGATTGCTCGACCTTACTTATTACTCCAATTGCCACTGCCTCTGGGCAATCGGGTAAAGTTGCAGGATGGTCATGTCTAATAAATGTGACAATCCTGGGTGGCTACAGGCTTATATTTTTAAGCTGGGGGACCCAATAAGCATTGGTATCTCCCTATACTGAGAATACCAGCACCCAGATGTCAGCTTTATTATGGCTGGCTATCAAAATTGTGGGGGATTGCACACTTTTTAAAAATTATTTATTTAAATCTAATATATAAAGCTGAATGTGTGTGTGTATGTGTGTGTGTGTGTATGTGTGTGTGTATGTCCGGGATTGGCATCCCCACCGTCGCAGCTACAGCCACAAAATTTTGCACACTCACACGTATGGACCCCGAGAGCGTCATAGGCTATGTTTCGAGGGGAAATTTTAACCCCACGCTTTACAGTTATTCGCCAAAAAAACTGCCTCCATTAAAGCGAATGGAGCTGGGAGCCACACTGCAGCCAGAACTTCAGAAGAATGCGCAGCCACGCTGTTACGGGGGGCTGTCTGATAATAAAACCTAAAGGAATGTCAGACAGTCAGGGTCCACCGTGCAAAGACTCTGCTGCAGACTATGGCAGAGGATAAGGGGTATATAAGTGTGCCACTGTAAGAAATAATAGCACAAGTGCAGAGTGCAATACCTCTGTTAAACTCACAGAGGAATATAATTAGAAAATAAAGCAATTCCTCCCTTACTTGGAGGGTGTGTGGAATGGTCTCTGTTAAAGATCGCAGAGACAAAAGCAGTGAGTGTGAAATGGCACCTACCTAGGTCCGTTCCTCTAGTGGTGCCAGGAGACGGACAGCAGCGTAAGCCGCACAAAGCTCCTACCTGCGTTTGCTCCACTAGTGTGCGAGGACACGAACCATTAGATATGGCACCTGCCTAGGTCTGCTCTTCTAGTGGTGCAAAAGAGACGAACAGCAGTGTAAGCCACACAAAGCTCCTACCTGCGTTCGCTCCACTAGTGTGCGAGGACACAAACCACTAGATATGGCACCTGCCTAGGTCCGCTCTTCTAGTGGTGCAAAAGAGACGGACAGCAGCATAAGCCGCACAAAGCTCCTACCTCTGTTCGCTGCCCTAGTGTGCGAGGATACGAACAACTGCCAGACGCAGTATAAGGAACGTTACCCTAGCGGCAACGTCCACCTACGAGCAGAATCACAAGGCCCAGCCGGACCATGTGCCTCAGGCACCTGCCTATGTCCGCTCCACTAAGAGGTAAGGATACGGACTGCAGCCGAAGCTGTAAGGTATAAGAACGCTACCCTGCCGGTAGCACTCACCTAACATAGACAGAGAGATGCCTAGAGGGACGTGCACAGGGAGTCTACCCTCATGCATGGACCAAGAGGACTGAGCGCCAGGCGGCGTGCGTCAGGGTCTTATATAGACTCTGTGCCTCATCTAAGATGGAGGACACCAGAGCCAATCCGCTGCCAGAATGACAGCAATGACGTCACGCTGGCCTATCACCGAGCAAAGCGTCACAAGCACATGAACAGCGACCAATCGGCATAGAAGGTGTCAGAGACATGTGACCACGTGTCACAAGCACATGACCAGTGGCCAATCAGCTTAGAAGGTGTCAGAGACATGTGACCTCGTGTCAACGATGATGTCACCCGCACATGTGCAATGGCTCCAAGATAGGACTTAGTCTCCAGTGCTTGCACATGTGCAGTAGCAAGAAATCCGGACATAGTCTCCAGAGCCACAGCAACCGTAACAGTACCTCCCCCCCAAGGGCCTCCCTCCCGGCGACGCAGGTAATCGATAACTAAGTCGGGAGCATGGACAGCCTCCTCAGGCTCCCAAGAGCGATGTTCCGGACCATAGCCCTCCCAATCTATCAAGAAGAACCTGTGCCCTCTAACCATCTTAGAACCAACTATGGCTCGTACCTCATAGCTAGAGCGAGAGGAATCAGATGTAGGAGAGTGCACTTCACGAGCGTGAGGTAAAATAGCCGGCTTTAGAAGTGAAACATGGAATTTGTCATGGATCCTAAGATGGACGGGTAACTTCAATTGGTAGACTACAGGATTTACCTGCCGAAGAACCTCATAAGGACCCAGGAAGCGAGGAGCAAATTTGACAGAGCTCACTCTAAGTTTCACGTGTTTTGCAGAGAGCCACACAAAATCCCCTGGAGAAAAGACAGGAGCCGGGCGACGAAACCGATCGGACACTGTCTTCATACGGTCCTTAGCTGCTTGGATTGACTCTTGAGTCCGATCCCAAACCTCTCTGGCATTAGTTGCCCAGTCGGACACAAGAGGAGAAGGTTCAGCAGCGGGAAACGGTATCGGTACCCTAGGGTGTTGCCCATTATTGAGTACGAATGGTGTCTGCCCAGTGGCCTCAGCCAGCGAATTGTTAAGGGCAAATTCTGCCCAGAGTAGGAGGGAGGACCAGTTATCGTGGTTCTCAGCAACAAAGTGTTGAAGGTATATAATCATGGATTGATTGGTACGCTCAACCAAACCATTGGTCTCCGGATGGTATGCCGAAGAGAGATTCAACTCAAATTGCAGAAGGCTACAAAGAACTCGCCAGAAACGGGAAGCAAATTGCGGGCCTCTATCACAAATGATACGATCTGGCATCCCGTGAAGCCTAAAGACATGCTTGAGGAATAGTTTGGCTAGTACCCTGGAAGACGGGATTCTCGATAACGGTACGAGATGAACCATCCGGGAGAAATGGTCCGTAATGACTAGAGATGAGCGAACCGGTCGCGGTTCAGCTCGAGGTCGGTTCGCCGAACGGAGGTCCCGTTCGAGTTCGGTTCTTCGAACGTTCGACGAACCGAACTCGAACTGCATAGGAAACTATGGCAGGCAATAACAAACACATGAAAACACCTAGAAAACACCCTCAAAGGTGTCCAAAAGGTGACAAACAACTCACAACACAACACAAACACATGGGAAAGTGACAAGGACATATATTCATGCGAAAACAAAACAGCTGGACAAGGAAAAAGAGGAGGAGACACAGATATATGAGTATATGCAAGGAAACATCGATGCCATTGCTGTGCAACTTGAGCCCTGCTCATTTTAGGCTTCCAATCTGGATAAATTGCCTGAGCTTGCCATGTACGCCTTGGGGATCTTGTCGTGTCCTGCAGCCAGCGTTCTCTCGGAACCTGTCTTCAGTGCTGCTGGGGGTCTGCTGGCAGATAAGCACACGTGTCTGTCCACTGACAATGTGGACATGGCTCTCAGAGGACTTTTCTTCCCCTGGATCAGCCAGGGGAGGTGAAAGGCACGCGTATTTTTGAGAGTGCTTCATGCAAAACATCTTTTTCATTTTGAAAAGGGGGGTCAAGTGATGCCAGTCAAGTGGGGTGTGTGTGGCCCAATTAGTGGAAACGAGGGAGACTGTGGTTGGAGTCCCCTCGCTGTGTTTCTAAAAGAACCAAAAAGAACAAATCATGGCTCTCAGAGGACTTTTCTTCCCCTGGGTCATCCAGGGGAGGTGAAAGGCACGCGTATTTTTGAGAGTGCTTCATGCAAAGCATCTTTTTCATTTTGAAAAGGGGGATCAAGTGATGCCAGTCAAGTGGGGTGTGTGTGGCCCAATTAGTGGAAACGAGGGAGACTGTGGTTGAAGTCCCCTCGCTTTTGAAAAAAGAACCAAGATGAACAAGTCATGGCTCTCAGAGGACTTTTCTTCCCCTGGCTCAGCCAGGGGAGTCGAAAGGCATGCGTATTTTTGAGAGTGCTTCATGCAAAGCATCTGTTTCATTTTGAAAAGGGGGATCAAGTGATGCCAGTCAAGTGGGGTGTGTGTGGCCCAATTAGGCCGGTTTCACACATCCGGCTTTTTGCCGTTTTGCCGGATGCGGCGCTCTCCCGTACAGTTAATACAGTACAATGACAGCGCTGTAACTTCCGGGTCACATGCGCCGGTCACATGACAGCATGTGACCGGCGCTTGTTGCGCTGTCATTGTACTGTATTAACTGTGCGGGAGAGCGCCGCATCCGGCAAAACGGCAAAAAGCCGGATGTGTGAAACCGGCCTTAGTGGAAACGAGGGAGACTGTGTTTGGAGTCCCCTCGCTGTGTTTCTAAAAGAACCAAGATGAACAAGTCATGGCTCTCAGAGGACTTTTCTTCCCCTGGGTCATCCAGGGGAGGTGAAAGGCACGCGTATTTTTGAGAGTGCTTCATGCAAAGCATCTGTTTCATTTTGAAAAGTGGGATCAAGTGATGCCAGTCAAGTGGGGTGTGTGTGGCCCAAATAGTGGAAACGAGAAAGACTGTTGTTGGAGTCCCCTCGCTTTTGAAATAAGAACCAAGATGAACAAGTCATGGCTCTCAGAGGACTTTTCTTCCCCTGGCTCAGCCAGGGGAGGCGAAAGGCACGCGTATTTTTGAGAGTGCTTCATGCAAAGCATCTGTTTCATTTTGAAAAGGGGGATCAAGTGATGCCAGTCAAGTGGGGTGTGTGTGGCCCAATTAGTGGAAACGAGGGAGACTGTGTTTGGAGTCCCCTCGCTGTGTTTCTAAAAGAACCAAGATGAACAAGTCATGGCTCTCAGAGGACTTTTCTTCCCCTGGCTCAGCCAGGGGAGGCGAAAGGCACGCGTATTTTTGAGAGTGCTTCATGCAAAGCATCTGTTTCATTTTGAAAAGGGGGATCAAGTGATGCCAGTCAAGTGGGGTGTGTGTGGCCCAATTAGTGGAAACGAGGGAGACTGTGTTTGGAGTCCCCTCGCTGTGTTTCTAAAAGAACCAAGATGAACAAGTCATGGCTCTCAGAGGTCTTTTCTTCCCCTGGGTCATCCAGGGGAGGTGAAAGGCATGCGTATTTTTGAGAGTGCTTCATGCAAAGCATCTGTTTCATTTTGAAAAGGGGGATCAAGTGATGCCAGTCAAGTGGGGTGTGTGTGGCCCAATTAGTGGAAACGAGGGAGACTGTGGTTGGAGTCCCCTCGCTTTTGAAAAAAGAACCAAGATGAACAAGTCATGGCTCTCAGAGGACTTTTCTTCCCCTGGCTCAGCCAGGGGAGGCGAAAGGCACGCGTATTTTTGAGAGTGCTTCATGCAAAGCATCTGTTTCATTTTGAAAAGGGGGATCAAGTGATGCCAGTCAAGTGGGGTGTGTGTGGCCCAATTAGTATAAACGAGGGAGACTGTGGTTGGAGTCCCCTCGCTGTGTTTCTAAAAGAACCAAGATGAACAAGTCATGGCTCTCAGAGGACTTTTCTTCCCCTGGGTCATCCAGGGGACGGGAAAGGCACGCGTATTTTTGAGAGTGCTTCATGCAAAGCATCTTTTTCATTTTGAAAAGGGGGATCAAGTGATGCCAGTCAAGTGGGGTGTGTGTGGCCCAATTAGTGGAAATGAGGTAGACTGTGGTTGGAGTCCCCTCGCTGTGTTTCTAAAAGAACCAAGATGAACAAGTCATGGCTCTCAGAGGACTTTTCTTCCCCTGGGTCATCCAGGGGAGGTGAAAGGCACGCGTATTTTTGAGAGTGCTTCATTCAAAGCATCTTTTTCTTTTTCAAAAGGGGGTTAACTGATGCCAGTCAAGTGGGGTGTGTGTGGCCCAATTAGTGGAAATGAGGGAGACTGTGGTTGGAGTCCCCTCGCTTTTGAAAAAAGAACCAAGATGAACAAGTCATGGCTCTCAGAGGACTTTTCTTCCCCTGGCTCAGCCAGGGGAGGCGAAAGGCACGCGTATTTTTGAGAGTGCTTCATGCAAAGCATCTGTTTCATTTTGAAAAGGGGATCAAGTGATGCCAGTCAAGTGGGGTGTGTGTGGCCCAATTAGTGGAAACGAGGGAGACTGTGTTTGGAGTCCCCTCGCTGTGTTTCTAAAAGAACCAAGATGAACAAGTCATGGCTCTCAGAGGTCTTTTCTTCCCCTGGGTCATCCAGGGGAGGTGAAAGGCATGCGTATTTTTGAGAGTGCTTCATGCAAAGCATCTGTTTCATTTTGAAAAGGGGGATCAAGTGATGCCAGTCAAGTGGGGTGTGTGTGGCCCAATTAGTGGAAACGAGGGAGACTGTGGTTGGAGTCCCCTCGCTTTTGAAAAAAGAACCAAGATGAACAAGTCATGGCTCTCAGAGGACTTTTCTTCCCCTGGCTCAGCCAGGGGAGGCGAAAGGCACGCGTATTTTTGAGAGTGCTTCATGCAAAGCATCTGTTTCATTTTGAAAAGGGGGATCAAGTGATGCCAGTCAAGTGGGGTGTGTGTGGCCCAATTAGTATAAACGAGGGAGACTGTGGTTAAAGTCCCCTTGCTGTGTTTCTAAAAGAACCAAGATGAACAAGTCATGGCTCTCAGAGGACTTTTCTTCCCCTGGGTCATCCAGGGGACGGGAAAGGCACGCGTATTTTTGAGAGTGCTTCATGCAAAGCATCTTTTTCAGTTTGAAAAGGGGGATCAAGTGATGCCAGTCAAGTGGGGTGTGTGTGGCCCAATTAGTGGAAATGAGGTAGACTGTGGTTGGAGTCCCCTCGCTGTGTTTCTAAAAGAACCAAGATGAACAAGTCATGGCTCTCAGAGGACTTTTCTTCCCCTGGGTCATCCAGGGGAGGTGAAAGGCACGCGTATTTTTGAGAGTGCTTCATTCAAAACATCTTTTTCTTTTTCAAAAGGGGGTTAACTGATGCCAGTCAAGTGGGGTGTGTGTGACCCAATTAGTGGAAACGAGGTAGACTGTGGTTGGAGTCCCCTCGCTTTTGAAAAAAGAACCAAGATGAACAAGTCATGGCTCTCAGAGGACTTTTCTTCCCCTGGCTCAGCCAGGGGAGGCGAAAGGCACGCGTATTTTTGAGAGTGCTTCATGCAAAGCATCTGTTTCATTTTGAAAAGGGGGATCAAGTGATGCCAGTCAAGTGGGGTGTGTGTGGCCCAATTAGTGGAAACGAGGGAGACTGTGGTTGGAGTCCCCTCGCTTTTGAAAAAAGAACCAAGATGAACAAGTCATGGCTCTCAGAGGACTTTTCTTCCCCTGGGTCATCCAGGGGACAGGAAAGGCACGCGTATTTTTGAGAGTGCTTCATTCAAAGCATCTTTTTCTTTTTCAAAAGGGAGGTCAAATGATGCCAGTCAAGTGGGGTGTGTGTGGCCCAATTAGTGGAAACGAGGGAACTGTGGTTGGAGTCCCCTCGCTGTGTTTCTAAAAGAACCAAGATGAACAAGTCATGGCTCTCAGAGGACTTTTCTTCCCCTGGGTCATCCAGGGGGTGGGAAAGGCACGTGTATTTTTGAGAGTGCTTCATGCAAAGCATCTTTTTCATTTTGAAAAGGGGGATCAAGTGATGCCAGTCAAGTGGGGTGTGTGTGGCCCAATTAGTGGCAACGAGGGAGACTGTGTTTGGAGTCCCCTCGCTTTTGAAAAAAGAACCAAGATGAACAAGTCATGGCTCTCAGAGGACTTTTCTTCCCCTGGGTCATCCAGGGGAGGTGAAAGGCACGCGTATTTTTGAGAGTGCTTCATTCAAAGCATCTTTTTCTTTTTCAAAAGGGGGGTCAACTGATGCCAGTCAAGTGGGGTGTGTGTGGCCCAATTAGTGGCAACGAGGGAGACTGTGTTTGGAGTTCCCTCGCTGTGTTTTACATGGTTTTCGAAGGGCATGACATGCCTAAGAGGTTGAGTTTCATCATCTGCAGCTTGTTGGCAACAGAAAGGCTGCCTTTACACCCTTTTGAGACCGAGGATTTTCGAGACCTTATGCCCATTGCAGTGCCCCAAGAGCCGATGGCCAGTCGTCACTCCTTCTCCAAGAAAGGCGTGCCCGCGCTACCACAGCAGGTCGCACACAACCTCACCGATTCCTTGAGAAACTCTGTGTGTGACAGGGTGCATTTCACCACAGATGCTTGGACCAGTAAGCATGGACAGGAGAGTTACATGTTGCTGAATGGGCACTGGGTAACTATGGTGAGAGATGGAGAAGGGTTTGCTGTACAAGTCTTGCCATCCACACGACTTGTGTGTCAATCCTTCATCTGTATGTACAAGTTCTTTTACTGCTTCTGCCTCCGCAACCTCGTGTGGGTCCTCCACCTCGGTCCAAACCCTGTGTGGTCAGGCCACCAACGTTGTAACTGCGCCCAAGGAATCCCACACACCTCCTTACTATGCTGGCAGCAGAGCTCAAGGCCATCAGGCGGTCAAATGTTTACTTTGAAATGTAGGAGAAATGTGAGACACCGCTGAGGAATTGTGGACGGTTAGCTCTGAAGAGTGAGACCGAGTTTCATCAATGGTTGTCTCCACTCAACCAGCAGCCAGGGAAGGTCGGGTGCGACAATGATGCAAACCAGTCTGCAATCCTTCTTCAGGGCTATGTGGCACACGTGCCTTGTATTGCTCACGTGTTGAACCTGGTTGTCCAGCAATTTTTAAAACACTACTCCGGCCTACATGGCCTTCTGCAGAGGGCACGTTGTAATGCCTGCCTGGATCGACACACTCAGATGGGCTGTAAAGGATAGGCTAGAGGCAAGCCACTCACCAAGCTGGACACTCAGAACCCTGAAACCCTTTAACCCCTATACAGTGATTTGGAATTACACAGGGCCCAAGTTGATCAATACCTGTGGAAGGCTGCAGCTCCAGAGAATAGTAGTCATGCAGGGTCAAAAACATTAATTGAGGAAGAGAAACAGAATGGGATGGCCAGGACTTAATCACAAAACAAGCAGAGGTGAAATACGGATTGGCCAACGAGGTACATAAACAGCAAACAGGAAAAGTAGTCAGGTAACAAGCACACAAACTCATAAAACTGAACTGGGGTAACAGTAACAAGAGGTTCATAGCTTTGTCTGGCAGTGGTCTGCAGACAGGAGGGGCCTAAAAAAAGGGTGTGGTGTCTTCCCATTGGTTGTAGCTGAATGATGGTACTTCATCTGTGAGATACCCACCACCTACATTCAGCCTGTGGTTCTGTATCTGTCAAGGTAACGCAACCCAGTGGGTGACCATAACCTGCGTCCACCTGCGCCGCAGGCATCGACTCCTTTCCCATCATCAGCACTATGCACGAAGGAACACGTTGTCAACTGGCGACCGGAGTACAAATTGATTGAGTGGACTACGTTGGTGACTTAACAGCCGTGTGCGGCAATGATGCAAACCTGTCTGCGGCCCTTCGTCAGGGCAATGTGACACACGTGCCTTGTATGGCTCACGTGTTGAATCTGATTTTCCAGCAATTTTTAAAATACCATCCCAGCCTACATGGCCTTGTGCAGCGGGCACGCTGCTATGTGCTCACTTTCATCCTTCGCACCCAACAGCTCAACAACTTTCATCACTCCTGAAGTCTTAGGGTCTGCCGGTTGCGATGAAATGCGATGTTCCGACACGCAGGAATTTGAATCTGCACATGTTGCAGCGTCTGTGGCAGCACCGCAGAGCCCTGCTGAAATACAGTATGATGTATACCCTGGGCTAACTTGATCCAGAGGTGGTGCAGATCACGCTGCTGGAGTGGTGTCAGATCAAGGACCTATGCACCCTTCTACACAGTTTACAAATGTCGACGAAGATCTTTAGCACTGGCGATGCCATTCTCAGCGTGACAATTCTGGTCATCTACAAGATGGAGCACACTGTATGCATTATTCGGAGTCAGGTGTTGGTCCAAGAGGAAGGGGAGGAAGTACAGGAGGAGTCATATGCAGAAGGGATAATAAGATCTACAAGGTCCAGACGGTGAGCGGCACCTAGGCGGAAGTCAAGGGACGGTGGGGTAGAGGGATTAAGAAGGGCGCATAGTATCTGCAAAAATTGTTGAGGAAGGTGCAGGAGCCCATGAAGAAATGGAGGACGAACTGGCGATGGGCATGGAAGACTCAGCAGATGAGTGAGAGCTTGCTCACATTTAGGTTCTGCGAGGTTGGGGGGAGAGGGCAGAGGAAGGAGGCACGATTCTCACCTCTCTGCCACCAACACACCAAGGACTTGGTCCTCCTGGATGCACAAGACACATGAGCGCCTTCTTTCTGCACTACCTACAACATGACCCTCGGATTGTACGAATTCGAAGTAATGCTAACTACTGGGTTGCCACACTGTTAGATCCCCGGTACAAGACAAAATTTGGCGAAATAATTCCTGCCATAGAAAGGGACGCACGTATACAGGAGTATCTGCAGAAGGTGGTACGGATTCTTAGATCTGCTTTTCCAGTAAACACCAGTGCTGCACAGAGTGAATCTCAACGCTTTGTCATGGATAGGAGGAAATGGTCTTTTACTTGTCCACATCTGAGGGACCGAGGGCTGGCTGCTGGGCTGAGATGGCATTGAGTACGGTGTCCCTGCAGAGTTGCACTTTTGGTCATATACCAAATGAGTTGAAAAAGGACAGATGCTGGTGGAAAGGGGAACAGGTGTGTTGGAAAGGGGAAAAAAGTTTTTGTCCGTGGGTTTGTTGGTTAAGCAAAAGTAACATTTGATGAAGAAACACCATCTGTTACGGTGGGACTGGCAGATTTGGATAAGGTGGTATATACTATGTTACCGTTATATAACGAAAATTAATAAGAAAAGAAAGAGAAAGGTATATATCCCCATCAGCAGTCAATGTCCACCGTGCTCCCAGATGGAAAAGGAGAGGTTGGCAACTGGAAGGTTAGATGGAGGATACAGATCTGTGTGGCTATGAAACTAATAGTTGCCTGAACCGAGTTAGACACCACTCGGATCTGGAGACTGGGAGCCCTGTTAGCGTCACAGGGTCCACACGCCCACCCAGCCCAGGAACTCCCTGTTAACATCACAGGGGCCATTGAGTACGCTGACCGTGTGCATTGGGGCCACACCTGTGGACAGCAGGCGCATCAGCAGCAGCAGGCCTGTTAATGCCACTGGGCTGCACAAGCAGGACTTGTAGGACAGGAGCTGGTCTTAGCCGTTCTGCATTACCAACTGTGGTGGCGGCCTGCATCGATGCCCTATCCCTGCCTACCTCTGGCCTAAAGCCGCAATGGGTTCAACACATGGAGGTGTGCTCTTTCGGAGCATAATAGAAGACTGCGCACCTCCTTGTTGGCTCCAGCCCGTTTTAGAACCTTGGTCCGCCCCAAACCAGGGTGGACCACAATGCACCTCCTGGAGACAAAAGCAGAGTGACACGTAATGAGTGGCATAACTAGCGTCCTATTTGGAACCAAAACTTCAATAATGACCTCATGGCAGCCACGACACAAACACCTCACCAGTTATCGTCTGACCATCAATAACGAGGTGACAAGTTATAGGGGCGGGCCTCTGCAAGCCATTTGGGAGTGGCCTAGCCACATCGTCAGGATACCTGATGCCCTGTGGTCTATATGGGCCCCCCACATCAGGGGCAGGGCCAAAGAGTTCATTACCGGACCTAGTCTCTGATGCAGTAAGTGCCTGAGCATGCTCAGTTGCATGAAATACAGTCTCTGAAAAAAGACTATCAGCTTTAGCATGGTGTCTAGGCACAAAACAGGACTTAGACCCGGCACGGAGTGCAAGTACCTGTGCAAAGAGGCTTTTCGCACTAAGTGTTGGAGCATGCGCTGTATCCCGAAATGAAGACTTAGCCTCAGGAATGGCACAGTCAGGCTGAGCATACTCACTAGGCGAAACACTGTAGTTAGGCTGCAGCTGGGGTAAATCGGCACACGCATGCGCACTAGCTGCCTCTCCACACTTAGACGTGGAGGAGAAAGTGCTCTTCGGGTGTGGACTTGGAGATGCTGTCTATGAACAGAAGGAAAAGCTAAAGGAAGCATCACTTTCTATTCCTCCGAATTATCAAATGCAGCAATGAATTCCCTGAGTTTGCTATAAAATTAGCATAGCAAAATGTGCATGAGGGTGTCATGCAGAGGAGCTGCAAAAAGATTTGCACCAGTGGTACACTAATGGAAGTCCAACAGGCAGTTCTATGATGCCACTAAATGGCAGTATTTTTTTATATCATTATAGCTTATTAAAAACAGAGCAGGAGGGTGTCCTGCACAGGTGCTAGAAATAGCTTGGCACCAGTGGGACAATAATGAAATACAACAGGCAGTTCTATGATGCCACTAAATGGCAGTATTTTTTGCTATCATTATAGCTTATTAAAAACAGAGCAGGAGGGTATCATGCAGAGGTGCTGCACGAAGATTTGCACCAGTGGGGCACTAATGGAGTACAACAGCCACTTCTTGTATGCCACTAAGTTTACTCACTTTTTAGTATTCTAATGTCTTAGTAAGTAACAATGAGTTTGAGTGTGCAATGCAGGCAGAGGTGCTGCAAATATCTTTGCACTAGTGGGACAATACAGAAGTCCAACAGCCACTTTTTGTATGCAACTAAGTTGCAGCAGTTTTTGCTATTATTATAGCTTTTAAAAACAGAGCAGGAGGGTGTCATGCAGAGGTGCTGTAAATAGCTTGGCACCTGTGGGGCACAAATGGAGTACAACAGCCACTTTTTGTATGCCACTAAGTTGCAGCAGTTTTTGCTATTATTATAGCTTTTAAAAACAGAGCAGGAGGGTGTCATGCAGAGGTGCTGTAAATAGCTTGGCACCTGTGGGGCACAAATGGAGTACAACAGCCACTTTTTGTATGCCACTAAGTTGCAGCAGTTTTTGCTATTATTTTTTCTTTTAAAAAAAGAGCAGGAGGGTGTCATGCAGAGGTGCTGTAAATAGCTTGGCACCTGTGGGGCACAAATGGAGTACAACAGCCACTTTTTGTATGCCACTAAGTTGCAGCAGTTTTTGCTATTATTATAGCTTTTAAAAACAGAGCAGGAGGGTGTCATGCAGAGGTGCTGTAAATAGCTTGGCACCTGTGGGGCACAAATGGAGTACAACAGCTACTTTTTGTATGCCACTAAGTTGCAGCAGTTTTTGCTATTATTATAGCTTTTAAAAACAGAGCAGGAGGGTGTCATGTAGAGGTGCTGTAAATAGCTTGGCACCTGTGGGTCACAAATGGAGTACAACAGCCACTTTTTGTATGCCACTAAGTTGCAGCAGTTTTTGCTATTATAATGGCTTAGTAACAATGAGCTTGAGTGTGCAATGCAGGCAGACGTGCTGCAAATATCTTTGCACCAGTGGGACTATACAGAAGTCCAATAGCCACGTTTAGGATGCCACTAAGTTCACTCAGTGTTTTCTAGTATAATGGCTTAGTAACAATGAGTTGGAGTGTGCAATGCAGGCAGACGTGCTGCAAATATCTTTGCACTAGTGGGACTATACAGAAGTACAATAGCCACGTTTAGGATGCCACTAGGTTCACTCAGTGTTTGCTAGTATAATGGCTTCGTTATAATGAGTTGGAGTGTGCAATGCAGGCAGACGTGATGCAAATATCTTGGCACTAGTGGGACTATACAGAAGTCCAATAGCCACGTTTAGGATGCCACTAAGTTCACTCAGTGTTTGCTAGTATAATGGCTTAGTAACAATGAGTTGGAGTGTGCAAAGGGCAGGAGGGTACAGTGGCAGGGTTGTGGGTCTCTGGGTAGAGGAAGCCTGCCTTTCTATCCCTCCTAATGGGGAAATGCAGCGAGGAAATCCCTGACCTTAGCTACACAGACGCTGTCATCTTGTGTAGCTGTTAAACTCTGTTTTCACGGACCTGTCACCTATGGCTCTGACCCTGCCGGTATGAGCCCTTAAAAGGACTGATAGAAAGTGCTATCCCTAAGCTGTCCAGCACTGTGTATGGAGCGTATACAGCAGTATCGGCGATAGGAGCTGCGCCAGTGATGTCTGACACCAAGGACGCAGAAGGCAGATAATGGCGTGCTGGAGGAAAATGTCCGGTTTTATAATGCAGGGACATGTGACATGGACATCCTATCACACATGCCGTTGCTTCTCTGGCTAAAAGTCCACTTAGCTGTGTGTGTGTCTGGGATTGGCTGACATGCTGGCCTGCCCCACTACACGCGCGCGCTTAGGGAAGGAAGACAAGGAAAAAAAAAAAAAAATGGCGATCGCCATTATACATACAGCAGTGATCTGAATGCGCTGTTCCCGCACACTATACACTGAAATGTCATAATAGTGTGAGTCACAGAGTGACTTACACTATTACAGCGGAAAGCCAGCTAGGAATTAGCTGGTTTTTTTGCTACTAGAACCGTTCTCGAACGTATCTAGAACTATCGAGCTTTAGCAAAAAAGCTCGAGTTCTAGTTCGATCTAGAACAGCCCCCAAAATCACTCGAGCCGCGATCTGGAGAACCTCGAACCGCGAACCGCGCTAAACTCCAGTAATGACCCACACAAATCTATGTCCCTGTGAACACGGAAGATCACCCACAAAGTCCATGCCTACCACCTCCCATGGTCTATGTGGCACTGGTAAAGGATGCAAGAGCCCAGCCGGTCTCTGCCGTAATGGACGGTTGCGAGCACACGAGTAGCAGGAACCGACATATCTCTTGACGTGGCTGGCTAAGTGTGGCCACCAATGCCACCTCTCCAGTAACTCTCGTGTCCGCCTAATACCAAAATGCCCAACCACCTTTGAGGTGTGGGCCCACGACAGTATATCATTCTGTCGATCAGGCGGCACAAAGGTCTTGCCCGGTGGGATTTGGTCTAACGTCACAGGGGAGAGCGTATGAAAAACCCTGGAGTGAAGGATAAGACGAGGTTCGTCAATCTCTTCCTTGGTAGAAACCATAGAGCGAGACAGAGCATCTGCCTTGTTATTCTTACTCCCAGACAGATAGTTGATGGAGAAGTGAAAGCGGGAGAAAAACAAGGACCAGCGGGCTTTGCGAGGATTCAGACGCTGAGCGGTTTGTAAGTACGTCAGATTCTTATGATCTGTATAGACCTGGAAAGGATGTTTCGCTCCTTCCAGTAAGTGACGCCACTCCTCCAAGGCTAATCTCAGGGAGAGCAGTTCCCTATCCCCAATGGTATAGTTTCTCTCTGCTGGTGAAAAGGTTTTAGCAAAGAAGAAACACAGCCTTTTTCTACCTGCACAGTTCTTTTGATACAAGACCGCACCAGCACCCACTGAAGAGGCATCAACCTCCAAGAGGAAGGGCTTATTCTCATCGGGTCTTTGAAGAACGGGAGCAGTTGAAAAGTGTCTTTTTACTGCCTCAAAAGCCTGGGATGTCTCAGTAGACCAGACTTTTGGATTAGCACCTTTCTTAGTCAAGGCCACCAAAGGGGCCACCAAAGTAGAGAAATGGGGTATGAACTGCCTGTAATAATTTATGAATCCTAAGAAGCGTTGCACCGCCTTCAAGGAATGAGGTTCGGACCATTCCAGGACAGCAGAGAGCTTCGCAGGATCCACAGCCAGACCCTCTTGTGAGATAATGTAGCCCAAAAAAGGCAAGGATGACTGCTCGAATACACATTTTTCGAATTTAGCAAACAAAGAGTGCTCCCTTAAACGGGAAAGGACATGAACGACATCCTGACGATGAGTCTCCAGATCAGGAGAAAAAATCAGGATGTCGTCCAGATACACCACGACGGAGGATAACAGTAAATCCCTGAACACATCGTTTACGAAGTCCTGAAATACCGCGGGTGCATTACATAAACCAAAAGGCATGACGAGGTATTCATAGTGACCGTCTCGGGTGTTAAAAGCGGTCTTCCATTCGTCACCCTCTCGAATTCGTACCAAGTTATACGCACCCCGCAGAACCAACTTCGTAAAAACCTGAGCTCCCCTCAGTCTGTCAAAGAGCTCCGAAATTAAAGGTAACGGGTATTTGTTCTTTATTGTGATTGCGTTGAGACCCCTGTAATCTATGCAGGGACGCAAATCACCCTCTTTCTTCCAAACAAAGAAAAATACAGCTCCCGCGGGAGAGACAGACTTACGAATGAACCCCTTCTCTAAACTCTCTCTTATATAGATCGACATGGCCTCCGACTCAGGTATCGACAGGGGGTAAACCCTGCCCTTAGGTGGAACCGAACCTGGGATAAGGTCTATGGCACAGTCATACGGCCTATGGGGTGGAAGAACCTCAGCACCCTGTTTGGAGAACACGTCAGCGAAATCCAAATAGGGTGTAGGTATGGGAGAGAGATCAGTTGATGCAACCGCAACGACCTTAGGTGGTAAGGGAAGACATCGTGACTGACATTTCGAACCCCAACTAATAATGCTGTCGGACTCCCAGTCAATTAGAGGAGCATGAGTCCGAAGCCATGGGAGACCCAGAAGGACGTCGTCTACACCCTCAGGCAAAACAAGAAAATAAATCTCCTCTATGTGACCCTGAAGCAGGGAAAGGTGCAAGGGAACTGTCCTCAATGTAATGGAGTATGACAACATAGTCCCATTAACAACACGGACAATAATAGGCGCCTCTAACATGATAGAGGGAATATTGTGTCTCTTTACAAATCCTGAGGACACAAAAGTCCCGTCAGCTCCGGAATCCACAAAAGCCTTAATAGGCCATGTATTCTCAGAGAATGAGAGCTGACCTGGGATACTACACTTATAGGGTGCAAAAGACATCTCTAGTAACCCCCCTCTAATGGTTACTAGGCCTGGGAGTTTCCCTGACCACTAGAACACTTGTTGGCATAGTGCCCAGCCTGACGACATACGTAACATATAGGAGGACCAGACTTGCGTAGTCTGGAGGACGTATGACCTAACTCCATAGAAGTGGGAGATGTTTCAGATGCTGAGGAAGATGGTAGTGGACCCTCAACAACTGGAAAAGCCCGATGCTTTGGGCGTGAGGAAGAGACCTTGAGTCTACGTTCCCTCTGGTGTATGTCGATCCTCGTTGCTACTGTGATCAAGTCCTCCAGAGAAACAGGGACCTCACGAGTAGCAAGGGCATCCTTGACATAGCCTGCCAACCCTCTCCAGAAGATAGGAATCAACACCTTCTCTGGCCAATCTAGTTCTGCCACCAGAGTTCTAAAAGCAATGGCATAAGAACTAGTGGATAACGAACCCTGAGATAGATCTAAGAGTCTCAGGGCCGCATCATGGGTAACCTGCGGACCCATGAATACAAAATTAATTAATGCAAAATTAATGTTGCATGTTTACTGAACATTGTTTCAGCTCAGGTTTTTGTGTTTTTTGTATGTTTTCTTGCTTGGTTGCAAGTTGGGGGTGCAGCCCTCCTAGTACTGAGACTGAACAGCTGATTGCGTCTCACTTTGCTGTGTATTTTATCTGGGACACAGCTGACCACTTGCCACCATCCATATTGGAGTTTTGACATGACACAAGTCAGTTATTGATAATGTTTTTAACTTCAGTAGGTTAGGGACTGTCTCAGATGGGTACACCGTGACGAGGTGAGACAGCTTTTTACCATTTTGCAAAAATGTATACACTAAGTACCCTGTTATTAAGCACTTGCAATTTATTTATTTATATTCAGGGTATTTTTCATACAATTTTTCTCCTTGGTTTTTTCTGGACCCATGAATACCGCTTTAAGAGCATCAAGAAAGTCTTGATGTCTCAGAGTAACCACATCAGAGCGCTCCCATAAGGGAGTCGCCCATTCAAAGGCTTTGTCCTGAAGTAAGGAAATGATAAAGCCTACTCTGGACCTCTCCGTAGAGAAGCGAGAAGAGTTGACCTCTAGGTGTATCTGACACTGACTAATGAAACCACGACATGATCTGGAATTGCCAGAATATCTGTTTGGCAGAGCAAGTCGAGGATCATGTGCAGATGTCACCATGGTCTGAGGTTTATCCTCTATACTCTTGAGCCGCGACTCAAGTACTTGTATGTAACTAACGGTGTAACTGCTGATATTCTGCCATAACTGCCAGACCCTTGGCTCAGTCCTAATGTTACGGGGGGCTGTCTGATAATAAAACCTAAAGGAATGTCAGACAGTCAGGGTCCACCGTGCAAAGACTCTGCTGCAGACTATGGCAGAGGATAAGGGGTATATAAGTGTGCCACTGTAAGAAATAATAGCACAAGTGCAGAGTGCAATACCTCTGTTAAACTCACAGAGGAATATAATTAGAAACTAAAGCAATTTCTCCCTTGCTTGGAGGGTGTGTGGTATGGTCTCTGTTAAAGATCACAGAGACAAAAGCAGTGAGTGTTAAATGTCACCTACCTAGGTCCGTTCCTCTACTGGTGCCAGGAGACGGACAGCAGCGTAAGTCGCACAAAGCTCCTACCTGCGTTCGCTCCACTAGTGTGCGAGGACACAAACCACTAGATATGTCACCTGCCTAGGTCCGCTCTTCTAGTGGTGCAAAAGAGACGGACAGCAGCATAAGCCGCACAAAGCTCCTACCTCTGTTCGCTCCCCTAGTGTGCGAGGATACGAACAACTGCCAGACGCAGTATAAGGAACGTTACCCTAGCGGCAACGTCCACCTACGAGTGGAATCACAAGGCCCAGCCGGACCATGTGCCTCAGGCACCTGCCTATGTCCGCTCCACTAAGAGGTAAGGATACGGACTGCAGCCAAAGCTGTAAGGTATAAGAACGCTACCCTGCCGGTAGCGCTCACCTAACATAGACAGAGATATGCCTAGAGGGACGTGCACAGGGTGTCTACCCTCATGCATGAACCAAGAGGACTGAGCGCTGGGCGGCGTGCGTCTTATATAGACTCTGTGCCTCATCCAAGATGGAGGACACCAGAGCCAATCCGCTGCCAGAATGACAGCAATGACGTCACGCTGGCCTATCACCAAGCAAAGCGACACAAGCACATGACTAGCAACCAATCGGCATAGAAGGTGTCAGAGACATGTGACCACGTGTCACAAGCACATGACCAGTGGCCAATCAGCTTAGAAGGTGTCAGAGACATGTGACCTCGTGTCAACGATGATGTCACCCGCACATGTGCAATGGCTCCAAGATAGGACTTAGTCTCCAGCGCTTGCACATGTGCAGTAGCAAGAAATCCGGACATAGTCTCCAGAGCCACAGCAACCGTAACACACGCCCTTATATGGAATGTTGGCATGTCACAATGCAGCCAGGGAAAGAGACATACACAGACAGGGAAAGAGGCAGACACAGACAGAGTAAGAAACAGACATAGACAGGGTAAGAGACAGACACAAAGAGACAGACTGACAGGGAAAGAGACAGACAGGGAAAGAGAGACAGGGAAAGACAGGGAAAGTGACAGACAGGGAAAGTGACAGACAGGGAAAGTGACAGACAGGGAAAGTGACAGGGAAAGTGACAGACAGGGAAAGAGATTGAGACAGACGGAGAAAGAGATAGACAGGGAAAGAGACAGACAGACAGACAAAGAGATAGAGAGAGACAGAGAGATATATACAGAGGGGGAGACAGACAGAGAATGGGAGAGAAACAGAGAGACAGTTACTATCCCGGGCAGCGCCGGGTGCTATGTTGTGAGGCAAAATTTTAACCCTTCACGTTACAATTTACCAATCAATTTTGCGCCTATCTACATAATGGGGAAAAAGTGAAACGAAAAGTGTTGGGGGCAAATTGACAGCTGCCAGATGTGAACAAGGGGGGCTTAAAGAATGAGAGCGATGGCGCCAAAGAGTATATACTGTACATTTGTTAAGGTGGGGCCCCGACATGGGATACTCACCACACTTTGGGATATGAACACACACACAAAATGCGCCACACACTACCACGTGCATAAACACATATACCACCCTCACCAAACATGTCACCACACATACACCAACCTCGCCACATAATCACCCTAAAACACACACAAGTCTGGGATTATCCTTCAAAAATAAAAATCTGAATAATAAGCAGCCAAACTACAAGAACAACAAATGTACTACATAGGAAATATGACAGCTGTCAGTCACATGACCTGTCTATATGTGTATGTGTGAGCTAATAAATACTGTCAGGGGGGAGGGCTTTCTGTTGCCTGGAGATTTATCAGGCTGCTAATAGCAAACAATCACAGCTTAGCTTCTAAATTGCTACAGTTAATTAATCTGAGCTCTGATTGGTTAACATAGGCAACAATTTAATACTTACATTTCTATCTATTTGTTTTGTGGTTTTTGTGTGCAGAATACATTTTTGTTAATACATTCTATTTTGTTAACAGCGGTTATTAACCCGGGCGAAGCCGGGTAGTACAGCTAGTAATAAATAAAAGCCGCATGGTGTCTCTCTTATTTTGATACATAGCCAAGCTAAGCACATGGCTAAGGCTTCGGCCTTTTATGCATATGTTAAATCTGTGCTGGGTATACTAATATGGGGGACCCTACATCAATTTTTTTTATTTATTTAGTTAATTATTTTTACATCACAATAGAGACACAGACAGCACGTGTGATTGCAAGCAGTCAGACATGCTGTCACGTAGGGTAGGGGAGTTGTCTGACTGCAACCATTCAGAGATGCTGGGACTGGTGGGCGGGTAAAGCAGTGCATATGTATGAAGGATAATGAGCGGCCCCAAAAGCAGCATTATATCCAAGCGGGACACTGGTAAGTATAATGCCCCTGCTTTTCCCTTCATTTCTCCTTTATTTTTTTTAATTTCCTTGGTGGCTGGATCTGGATTGAACCCATGTGGATCTGGCCTTTTACAGTCTGGCTGTACCCATAACTATCTATTATAAAGCCTCCACCCACTTTGGCATCACAGACCTTAATCTTTCCTCAATCTCTTCATACTTCATCATTCTCACACTACATCCTCATAACACCTTCCCTCTAATGATGTAGTTGTCTTTTTCCTTGGACCCCTATATTCTCAATATAAATCTTTGATCTGGTACAACTCATAGAATCCATTTTTTCCTCAACTTTCAATTAACACAAATGTTGGAGCATGCCCTCATCATCTTCTCGATACTTTACTACAAAACTCCACTTCTCCTCTCTACCCAAAAAATTCATTTGAGAATGCTAACAATTTCATGAGATCATAACATTGCACTCATGAAGTTTCTGGTTCCAAGGTAATACATAGTAAAGAAGAAACTTGGCCTTTAAAAATTGCTGAACTGATAGTTTAGCTTATTTTCCATCACAGTAAATGGCTATTAATAGATTGAGGGTAGAAAATTAACTATCAATTCAGTAATTTTTGAGTGTCAAATTCCCCTTTTACTCTGCAATACTGACTTAAAAGTCAATTCTTATCCTGTCACCTTCATATGATTCTGACCCAATCATCAGGAACCTTCCTATACGTAGTCTCCGGTCCTCCAATGTGTTTCTCTTATTTAGTCCTAAGCAAACTGTCACAAAGATCTCTCCTGTTTCTTCCCCTGCAATTGACTACCCTGACCACTCAAACCTTACTTACCTTCAAGGACAACTCTTGTAGAGCACCTACAACTTTCATAAACTCTATTGCCCCTGCATTGCCTTATCAGCAGCTTTTACCCTCATCTATTGTGTAATTTCCCCTGGCCTTATAGATTGTGAGCCCTAACAAGCAGGGTTCCAAATTATATTGTACTTGTCTATTAATTAGCCATGCTTAGTTAACCTTGTATTATGCTTTGCTTTAATTGCTAATTTATTATGTACTGCTAATCCTGTTTTTCTATATAAAGCAGCTTGGCATCAAAGGCACCTGGAATGAAGCCTACTACTACTAATATGTAAAAATCCTTTCCCATTACAAAGGTTCACATATACAATAATTAAATATTGGCAATGCATATTTTAATGTTTAATGCTTATGACACACTGTACTATGCTTACTAGTGTAAAGCAGTAATAAATCAGATTATTGTTGGAGATATGGAATATATATGTGGCACCCTGGACCAGCCAGGTCGTCACAGGTACTACAACACACACCCCCACCCCGAGACAGGCACATCAGCCAGACACAAAATCCTTGTTGCCTCCCTCCAGAGGCTGATGCCCACACCAGGTGGGGTGAAGCCAGGCGGTTGGCCCCACCCACTGAGGAGTTCACAGTCCTGGAGGCTGGAAAAGGAAGTCAGATCAGTTAGGGAAGTGGAAGTGAGAGGAGTGAAGTGAGGAGTGAGAAGAAGTAAACTGACCATGTCCGGGTGTGTGGCCCGGGCACTAAGAGCAAGGTTGGCAGACGGTGGTGGCCATCTGCAGGAGAGGCAGATCAACACGGAACCGAAGGACCAGGGTCGGGCGGTGGCCCGCCGGTATCGAACCGGGGAGCGAAGTGAAGCCAGCACACACCGGCAGGGCCTGCGGACCCTGACCAGGCTTGGAGTCGACGTAAAGAGGTCAAATCCGTTAGTGACTGGAACCCCAGGGGTTTCCTAAAATTCAAGACCCGATAGAAGGCAACCGTCCAACCAGTAGAAGCAAATACAGCTACCGCCACAGCTAGAGTTCCAAGGGCCAGAGCCTGCGGGCAAAAGGGCTCCTCCGGCACATATACACGCTGGGGAGCGGGTTACCATTGGGAAGCCATCGGGACCGAACATACACAAAGGTGCAGGGAAAGGCAGCCACCACCAACCGTCCGGGAGAAACCACAGCAGCCGGCTGCGGGACCCATCCATCCAGACGTTTGGTTTACCAGAGACCTTGCGTACATTTGTGGCTGAGTGAGTACAACCATGCCATCCGGCACCGCGCTGCGCAGTCCAGGCGACCCTGCACCTTGCCAGCCCTGCCTCCCTGTCACCTCACCGGGCCCCGGGACCACCAACCCCTACCCACGGAGGGGGAAAACAACATCCCAGCTGCTCCCTACCATTGCTCCCGGGATCCCCGTCACCAGCAGCAGTGGTGCCCAACCTCACCGCAACCCGTGGGTGGCGTCACGGACTAAAATCCTCCAAACCAACCACCCCTTTCACTCACGGGCGAGGAGCGCTGCTCGAGTCCCCGGATCCGGCCCACCGCTCGAGCCACCGAGCAGCCATCGCAGCAGCACTGGACCCAAGCGTTAGCGAGCGCAGCGCAGTGGCGTCCTCCCCGCCCGCGACATATATATATGCATATATATATATATATATATATATATATATTTTTTTTTTGTAAACAGCTTTAATAACCTTTAAGCTGACCACTTCAGTTGCCAAATGTCTTTCTTTTTCATATTCTTTTATTTTTTTTAGAGTTTGTAACATATAATGCAAAATATAAATAGACAGCTACTGTAAGTATGATCCTGAAACTTCATCTTCTGCAAAAGTCAAGAAGGTAGCAGTATTTTAATTTGAATGCCAATTTATGAGATCCTTCCTCAGGAAGTATGCAAAACCTCTCAGCTCAACCATTTTGGGTTCAAATTGGGCCAGTTGGGAGGAATGACTATCGTTTTACAGTTAAAAATAACACAAGATGATTTTCTATTTTTTTATGTATTGAGAAAAGTTAAGGTGGGGATAAGTTCTTTCAGTTAAAATAAGAATATTTTCAAAAACATATCTTTGTTATGTTGACCTTTGAAATAATATACATAGCAAAATGTATTGTGCTCTCAAAGGAGTCTATATTCTTTACAATAACTACTTTATTCTTAAGTACAGCTGCCAAAATGCATTGTATAGAGTTTGTTTTGGACACAATAATTTCTATTCCTTTATATGCATTAATGTAGTTGGCTGAAGATCTCTTTAAGAAATGTGCTTGAAATTAAAGACAGTAAAACTAAAAACATTGATGCTTATATAGTTTTTCACGTTTAAATGTGTGATTTAGTAGTAAATCCTACACATGAATTTCTGTGTACCTTTATGTATGGTAAGAGAATGTAGCTCCAGAGAATATTCCACAGTATCATCCACATAAAAACTAATGGTTTTTGATAGCAATAAGTCCAAATATGAATTTCAATGTTAAAAGTAAATGTTCTAAAATTTTTATTTTTTCCCAATTTAGTATCTCTTGTCTACCAGATAGTAGTGAAGATAGTTGGGGGCAACGGGAATGATCACTCACTGGGGACATACAACTGCAACTTTAATCTGTATTGGCGTGCATAGGGATGGTACAGTTAAACCAATTGGTAGAACAAGGAGCCATGGGCCCTTTGCTATAGTACTATCTGTTTTCTAGACTGCAGGTCCACAATTTTCAGATTTATATTTTTAAAACATTTAGAAAACAATGTATCATTTTATCAATCATTTATATTACGTTTCACAATGTGCAATACAGGGTAATATTATTTGCTACTTTGTGTTGATATCTAATGTATAAAGCTGAGTGTGTGTGTGTGTGTATGTTGGCTAAAGAAATCCGCACCATCGCATTTAAAATCACAAAATTTTATCCAGCCACCTCATTTGACTCACGGAACATCATAGACTATGTTTTGAGGGGAAATTGTCAACCCATGCTTTACAGTTATTCGCAAAAAAAACGCTTGCTTACTGTTTGGATGTTCGAGGTAATATATACTGTCTTGGCTGTTTTCCCAGGATATTTATCAGGTGGCCTCTTTCAACCAATCACAGCTTTGCTTCTATTTTGCTTTAGGCTAATAATAGGAGCTCTGATTAGTTGTACTAGGTAATGAAGGACATTCTTAGTATAAGGCTGGGGTCACACGGGGACTACTGCAATCCCCTTGCATGAGACTCGGCTCGTGCTGGCAGTACAGCAGAGCCGAGTGTCAAGCATGTGTCCTTGCAACTGAGGTCCGTTCATGCAAGCAAACCTCAGCTGCGGGGGGCGGGCCGGCTCTCAGGAGGGGAGGGTAGAGATTTCTCTCCCTCTCTCCTGCGTAGTCGGCTATTGCCATTCTCGCACTGCACTAGCGGTACACCGGTGTACCGCGAGTGCAGTGCGATTTTTCTCTTGCCTCATTCACTTGAATGGGTGCGAGAGAAAGAGTCTTAGCTTACAATCGCAGCATGCTGCGATTCTTTTCTCGGTCCGATTAGGGCTGAGAAAATAATCGCTCATGTGTGCTGTCACACAGGCTAGAATTGGTCCGAGGGGAATGCGATGTTTTATCGCACTCCACTCGCACCGATTTTCTCGCCGTGTGGCTTAGGCCTAAGACAGCTTATGGATGAGTTAATATGATTTCAGTGGTGACGCTTAGCCAACGTTGTTGTAGAGGCTGATGTATGTCACATGACCTTACCTGTATACTATTTGTGTGGGGGATTTTGTTATAGTGTCAATTACAGAAGAGGTATAACCATGTGATAGACTGGAAGTCTGGGGAAGTTGTCAGTTCGGTAGTTTTTGTGAGACTAAGTGCCTGGTTGCTACCATTACCATGGTACTTATTAAGCACTCACCTCCCTGTCCACCAGCAGTGACCTCTAAAATGTCAAATAAAAGTAAGAGTATACTACTCTCGCCTGAGGGGAAGAGTAGATCTCCATGTGGCTTTGCTAGAGATGATCAGGGGAGCTTTGTCATTCCCTTTAAGTGTGCGGTTCCAGAGTGTAAGTTGTTGAATGGGCGGGAAGACTCCTCTGTTATTGGCTCTGCCAGGAGTTCTTCCTTTACCATCCAGGGCATGCATGTAAATAAACGCCCAGATCCAGACCTGTGCAAAAATAACTGTATGGGTGTCCACCAAAAAACCAGGTGGAAGCATGGGTTTGGGGCTCTAGGCTCAACAATGATCAATCCCTTTAGGGTTCTTTACATTCTAAATCCTATGGCTGTACGGCTGGAGTTACCCCTGGAACTAAACACCTATGACGTAGTCCACTGGTCCCTGTATTGGAACTGTGTGTTGTCCTCTACTGGTAACCGGAGGGACCTGTTCACATTGAAATGACCATACCTGTTTTGAGCATTTTCAGGTATCTCGTTAAAGGAGAGGTAATGTCATGATCATCTCCCTGCAAGTTGAGGCCAGTGACAGCCTTTGGACTGGAGCCTCTCATCTGGTTCTCTTCATTTAAATGGTGGGTTTCATTTCCCTTTGCACTGAAGTGGTTAAGTGCCAGTTTTGCTATTGCAGCTTTTCTGAAGCAGTTCCTTGCTGAGTGATCAGCTGTACTTACTAAGTAGTCACACCCTTTAACTTTAAATAGTGGTGTATCCCAGCATTCCCTGCTGAAGACGAAAACTCATTTGTGTCCTGGCCTCCTTTCCTCCTTTGAGTAAGATTCTGCAAGTCATGTTTCTGTGCCTAAGTTATATCCTTTTGTTTGTTAATTTTCCCCCTGTTTGTCTTTACTTTCATGGTGTGTTGTTAGTGCAGCAATAGGGTCTAGTGAACCCCACCTGTTCCTCACCAGTCAGGGTTATTGTGGGGTCTTCTGAGAATCCCAGGTTCCTGTTCAATGACAGTTTCGGAGACTATACAGGGACTGGTGAGGAGAGAAAGGACAGTTGCAGGTGAGGTCAGGAGGCGCCCACCTACCCCTCTCACTAGTTTGAGGGCCTTCCATTGTCTTTGTGTTCCCGGTGCCCCCTTTTAGTGTGTTTATCTTGTTGTGCATCAGATGCACGGAGGTCTGAATGCACCCCACCACTGTATTGCCATTGTATTTCAGGACAAAAACAGAAACTCTACTGTATCTGGGCACAATAAAATAATTTTACTACTACAAGGATCCCTCAAAAAGGGATATACAAATTCATATTGTACGGTGTGGAAAGGCATTTACACTGTAATGCGGTCAGAAAGGGAGATATCACTGTTGTACTGTGTAATATAATATATTTTGGTGGATACTGTTATGGTGATAAAAAGGAAAAAAAGGGATGTACTGATACTGCACAAGGCCCATTGGTTTATTAAGAAACTTTTTTCTTAATCTGGCAAGTGTAGAAGTGGGCCAAAAAGTCTGGAGGGTACTTTAAAAGTGATCACTGATCAGCCATAGATGTGCAAGTGCATCTCAATAAATTAGAATATAATAAAAATGTTAATTTATTTCAGTAATTCAATACAAAAAAAGGAAACGCATAAAGTATATTATATAGCATCATTACAGAGTGATCTATTCAACTGTTTATTTCTGTTAATGTTGATGATTATGGCTCATAGCCAATGAAAACCCAAAAGTCATTATCTCAGAAAATTAGAATAATTACCACAAAACACCTGCAAAGGCTTCTTAAGCATTTAAAATGGTCCCTTAGTCTGGTTCAATAGGCTACACAATCATGATTAAGACTGCTGACTTGACAGATGTCCAGAAGGGAGTCATTGACACACTCCACATGGAGGGTAAGCCACAAGAGGTCATTACTAAAGAACCTGGCTGTTCACAGAGTGCTGTATCCAAGCATATTAATGGAAAGTTGAGTGGAAGGAAAAAGTGTGGTAGGAAAAGGTGGACAAGCAACCTGGATAACTGCATCCTTGATAGGATTAAGAAAAGTTCATTAAAAAATTTGGAGGAGATTCACAAGGAGTGGACTGCTGCTGGAATCAGTGTTCAAGAGCCACCACACACACCCTCATGGCCTACAACTGTTGCATTACTTGTGTCTAGCTATTCATGACCAATATACAATGCCAGAAATATCTTACTTTAGCCAAGGAGAAAAAGAACTGGACTTTTGGTCAGTGGTCCAAGATGTTGTTTTCAGATGAAAGTAAATTTTGCATTTCATTTGGAAATCAAGGCCCCAGAGTCTGGAGGAAGAGTGGAGAGGCCCAATCCAAGCTGCTTGAGGTCTAGTGTGAAGTTTCCACAATCAGTTATGGTTTGGGGAGCCATGTCATCTGCTGGTGTAGGTCCAGTGTGTGTTATGAAGACCAAAGTCAGCACAGTCGTCTACCAGGAAATTTTAGAGCACTTTATGCTTCCCTCTGCCGACAAGCTTTTTGTATATGGAAATTTAATTTTCCAGCAGGACTTAGCACCTTTCCACATTGCCAAGAGTACCAATATTTGGTTTAATAACCACAGTATCACTGTGCTTGATTGGCCAGCAAACTCGCCTGACCTGAACCCCATAGAGAATCTATGAGGTATTGTCAAGAGGAAGATGAGAGACAACAGTCCTAAAAATGCAGACGAGCTGAAGGCTGCTATCAAAGCAACCTGGGCTTCCATAACACCTCAGCAGTGCCACAGGCTGATCGCCTCCATGCCACGCCACATTGATGCAGTAATTCATGCAAAAGGATCTCCGACCAAGTATTGAGGTAGTTACTGTACATACTTTTCAGTAGGCCAACATTTCTAGGTTTAAAATCTTTTTTTCAGTTGGTCTTATATAATATTCTAATTTTCTGAGATAATGACTTTTGGGTTTTGATTGGCTGTAAGCCATAATCATCAACATTAACAGAAATAAACACTTGAAATAGATCACTTTGTAATGACTATATAATATATGTGCTTCTCTTTTTGTATTGAACTAATGAAATAAATAAACTTTTTGATGATATTATAATTTATTGAGATGTACTTGTATGTGTGTTACTTTCTTAAAAGACGAGTCCTGACTTGAAAAAGTGTTACTAGTCTCTATCAAATGCAAAAGAAAAGTGAAAATTAATTACTGCAAATGCCAAAAAAACTGTTAAGATCCTGGATTTACCTGAACTATATACACTCATGCAATCTAAAGAACTTCTGTATATACATGTCACTAGTGGTAATATTAGTGTTAGTATTTTGGTTTTTTGATAATGATATGGTAGTATTTTTGCTTGCAATGTAGTGGCAATATGTGCTCCAGTCATAGTGTCGTATTTAACCCGTGTAGACGGTATTATTGGTATATTGGTATTAGTATAGGAAATTTTGTTTGACAGGATGCTGGTTATAGACAGGCAGTATGTAGTTTTAATATATGGTCATTCTAAGGTGATATTTATACTCATTATGTGATTTATCATTGATATATTTGTATTGGCATAGTCAACTTGTTCAGTGATATTTGTTATATGGTAAATGTATTCCTGCTATTTAGAAATATAACTTGGTAAATTATCTTATTGCTATATTTTCTTAGATTATCTCTTTCATTCATTTATATCTATTTGAGATTTATCTGTATTATTTTTATTTTTTAACAAGGAAATTGAGGGGTAGGGGAGAGTGAACATATACAGTGGGTGAAATAAGTATTCAACAGGTCACCAATTTTCTAAATATATTTCTAAAGCTGCTATTGAAATGAATTTTTCACCAGATGCCAGTAATAACCTATCCAATATGCACAAACTTAGAAATAAAACCATAGATGTTTATACATCTACTGATGTGTCATAAAGAGAAATGACACAGGAAAAAAGTATTGAACATATAAAGAAAGAAAGGTGCAAAAGCCATGGAATGTCAGGTCACCAGCTGAAAACTATCAGTAATTAGAAATCAATCCTGCTACATGGTGAAAAATAATATCCGCTGGTCCAAATGATGTCCTATAAAATAATGTCTCATTACCAAAGTGCCACACAAGAAACATCTCATGATGGGTAAAACCAGTGAGCTGTCTCAAGACATTTGCAACATTTTTGTTGCAAAACATACTGATGGCATTGGTTACAGAAGAATTTCTAAACTACTCTAGGTTTTAGTGATCACTGTTGGGGCCATAATACAGAAGTGGAAAGAACATAATGTCACCATATAATGGTCACAACCAGGTGCTCCGTATAAGATTTAAGACAGAAGAGTTAAAAAATTATAAGAAGAGGTTTCCAATAGCTACTTGTGGAGATGGAGACCTACAGAAACACCTGGAATCAGCAGGTACAGTTGTTTCAAAGAAAACAATAAGCAAAGCACTCAACCTCCATGGCTTGGATGCACACTCACAACACAAGACTCCATTGCTGAACAAAAAGCCTATCCAAGTGAATTTGAAAGTTGCTTAATGACATTTAGTCAAGTCTGTGAAATACTGGAAGAATATAATCTGGCCAGATGAGACTGAAATTAATATCTTTGGCTGCCATGTTTCGAGGCTAAAAGGCACTATATATCACCCTAAAAACATTATACCCACAGTGAAATTTGGAGGTGGGATAATCATGGCGTAAGGCTATTTTTTAGCATAAAGCAATGGCAAACTTCATATGGTTAAAAGAAAGATGATAGAACAAATGTACCGAAACATTCTTGATAAAAATCTGCTGCCACCTACCAGGATAATGGAATGAAAATTGGGTGGACATTTCAACAAGACAATGGAACTTAAACACAAAGCCAAGGAAACTCTCTTGGTTTCAGAGAAAGAAAATGAAGCTATTAGAATGGCCTAGCCAATCACCTGACCTGAATCCAAAAAATCATTTATGGAAGGAACTGAACTTCAGAGTTCATAGAAGGAGCCCATGGAATCTTCAGGATTTCAAAAGTGTTTGTATGAAAGAATGGGCTAAAATCACACCTGAGCAATGCATGCAATTAGTTTCTCCCCACAGGAGCGATCTTGAGGCTGTCAAAACAAACCGATGCTTGTGTACAAAGTATTAAATACATTTTAGTTAGCATGTTCACTAATTTCTTCTGTCATTTCACATTATTACACCTAACAATTTGTGGACATTTATGGTTTGATTTCTATGCCTGCATGGATTGGATGTGTTGTTTCCAATGTCTGATGAGAAATTCATGTCAATAGCACCTTTAGAAATATATTTACTTGGAAAATTGGTGACGTGTTCAATACTTATTTCATCTGCTGTATGTGTTTATAGGATCTCTAATGTCTAGAATGCGAAATTTGACAAAGTATGCTGGTGGGTATCCAGATCCAAAATTTGCACTGGGCCCCATCAGACTCTTGTTATGCCTCTGCCTATTAGGAATACAATCTGTTACCGAATTGTTTTTGATGAGAAAGCTGCTTTCAATAAAAGTTTGATTGGATTAACTTATTTTTCTGTAAGACAAGTATACCATTAGTTTAATAAGAGGTAGATGCATTAATAACAATGACATTTAGCAGAAGCTGTGGAGGAGATGCTGGTGTCACTCAGCTGGAATGGACACATCCTTTGGATTCCTTACAAACATAAATCAAATTGTCAACTAGATTATAACTCATTACTTGACCTTTTACATATGTATCATGTGTTTTCATTACGGATTTCTTTCTGGTTTCAGTGGGATTGTCTGGTTAATAGAGTGTAATGGGCCCTAAACGTACACATGACAGAAGATATATGGAACAGTTTAATTGTAAATCTCTTTCAGATTATTTTCATCCATTCACTGGTTTTAATTTAACTATAGAAAACTATGCAGTGTGGGTTTTTATTTTTTTTTTTTAATTGTCAATCCTCAAGCACCAATATCCTTTTTCTTCTCTAAATGCAGTATATTTATCTTACTGTGTAAAATAATTAAAGAAATTACTTTATCTTCATAATCGGCAGCCATGTTTTCTGATATACCGTATGTTTCGTTTTATAAGACGCACCGAATTATAAGACACATCCTAAATTCAGAGCAAGAAAAGGTGGGAAAAAAATGGGGTCCGTCTTATAATCTGATGGTGTCTTTCCGGAGGGGGCAGTAGCGGTATTGGTGCAGCCATTTTCCTGAAGTCTGCTGGAGGGAAATCAATGGGCCGGAGGTGGCACCTGCGCAGATGAGAGCTCGAGCCGAGAGCTCCAACTGCGCATGCGCCGACTCCGGGCGGCATTATTTGAAGTCCTCACTGCTCGACCTGCAGCCCCAGCACCAGCCCAGCCGCTGGAGACCACGGGCAGACTCCACACAGCCATTGCAGCCGCCAGTGACCACGCGCAGACCCCGCTGCAGCAGCTGGAAACCCCATACTACAGCTGCTGACACTGCACAGCTGCCCCAGAACCAGCTTCCGCAGGCCCTGCACCAGCCCCGCCACCGCAGCCCCTGCACAGCCACCGCAGAATTCCCCCGGCCCCTTGCGACCCCTCTCCACTACCCTGGTAAGCTGCATTCAGATTATAAAACGCACTCCTCACTTTCCTTCTAAATTTTTGGGAGGAAAAGTGCGTCTTATAATCCCAAAAATATGGTAGATCCCAAATCTCCAAGAGACAGTTAACAGATAAAATATTGTCTGCCACAACTAATGGAAAATCAGAAGCTTATTATTTAAAAGCTGAACTTAAACTTAACTTAAAATCTGTCAAATAACATATTACAAAGGATGAGAATTTTTTTTACATTTTTTTAGTTAAGATAAATAAAAGATAAAAGAAGTCATACATTTCTGTGAAATACCTCAACTCTCTTGTTCCAATGTTTTCCATTTACATGTCAGCTCCTATAATTCCTAATCTTGTGATGATGTGTGAACATGGACCTATGACTTCTTCATTTTAATTTTGCCCCTGTCAGAACCTCATGAATTACAGAGACCAACATAAAAGGCCAATTTTGACTTTTAGGATTGCTGCTTCCAATAGGTGGCGCTAGAGTTTGTCTCCTTTCTTGGAGAGACAATTTGAATAATTCCCAGAGGGACATTGCAGCTATACCTTACCACTGACAGCCAGACTGGTTTGTCAGGTCTCCATAAGGAGAATAGTCTTCCCCTGTGGTCCCCACATAGCTTCTCATACAGCCAGATCAGATACCCACACTTTGCACTGACGAGGGGCAATCCCCCCGAAACACCGTGTCTGCAAATTGGGATTCTGATCTGGCATATATCCTAGGTCACATGAAAAGGCTTGTTAAAAGGCCAATTTTGACTTTTAGGATTGCTGCTTCCAATAGGTGGCGCTAGAGTTTTGTCTCCTTTCCTGGAGAGACAATTTCAACATAAAAGAGCAATTCTGATCCTTTCTTCAAGAATAGTTTACTTAAATTTGGTCTAAAAATAACATTGGGTTAAAAGGTAGGCATTCACTTTAAGGGCGGTATATGTGTTCCGCTGCCACCAACATGCAGCTGTATTTGATTTATTATAAGACCTTAAAGTTTTACCCATGTTTTATTTTTTTTTCATAACTTAATAGTACACATGAAAATAAGCAACTTTGCAATATATAATTATAAAAATCCAGTCATGTCATCCGTTGTCTGCATGCTAAAATAAAGACCATGGATTTCCTCGCTGGATGTTCCTTCTTTCTTCTATAAGAGGAGGTAGCCATGACCCATAGTGAGATTTTTCCTGGAGGGACGTCCCATGAGACCAGACTGGATGCTGGAGAGCACCAATGCTGGTGGGACGAAACACAGCTCATCTTTCTACTGCAGAGCCTGGGGCTTGTGAGCAGGAGCTCAGTCCAGGTTCCTTCTGCCAGTAGCTGGACAAACAGGACATTTACACTGACACCGATAACCACCTGAAACTTGCAGAGACTTACCAGCAGTGAACCAGGACACTCTTGGGCAATCTCCTTACTAGTGCGTAAAACACCTGTACCCGATCCTCCCGGGGCACCCACTCCGCCTGTAAGGAGTGACTCCATCTTGGCTGCAATCAACATTGACCCCTGATGAGAAGAACCCTGCAGTGGCGGTCCGCTACCTGGCTGCGCACCACAGGTGGCATCACGACAAAACCTTTATTATTATTCCCCTGTACATAACCCCTTTCAAGCAACCGCTAGGGTCACGAAACTTGGCAACGGCCACCCAGTGAACTGTCCCCATAAATATACAGCCCGGGATCGAGTATCCCATAGCCCTCGGGCAAGTCAGGTGCATGTTGAAGACAGCTGAACCACATATTCTTAAAGCAAATGGCTACTTTTTAACCCAATGTCATTTTTAGGCCAAATTTAATTTTACAAAGTTGTTTATTTTCATGTACACTATTGATTTATAAAATAAAAATTAAAACAATAGTGATTTAATTCCTATTTATTTATAGGACTTACGTTTTAAACAAAACTATGATTTCATATTTTTGAAAATTATTTTTACTCGTAAATATTCAGGAATTATATAATGATACCAAACCCTACAATAAATATAGACAATACCAAGTCAGCAAAGCAAATGGTTAAAAGCAATTAATAAAGGGAAGAAGGGAGTTTCTAATTACATACACCAGGCAGATGGGGATTGACTATTGTCCTTAATTTGGTGGTCTGAAAGCCAAGTAATTTTCATCAAAATCTGTCTGTTTAGTGATGTAATGTAAACTAATTTTTAATATACTTGCATTCAAAATTCCATATCCTACCTTAAAGGGAACCTGTCAGGTGTAATATGCACCCAGAACCACGAGTAGTTCTGGGTGCATTTTTCTAATCCTGCCTAACTTTCCCTGCATGTAGTAGCAAACATAAAGAGACAGGCACTAGTTGCAAGGGCGTTAGTTCCTGTGCAAATTCTGCTCTGTTCAATGCAGCATGATCAGCAATGATGAGCGTACCTATATCCACTGTCAACACTGATCAGAATGCCCAGCATTTCCGGTCAGTATGACGACGGGTGTACACATCTCAGGTTCAGAGAGGTCTAGTGCGCATGATCAGAAGTGCCAGGACTTCTGATCAGCAGTGGCAATGGACACAAGTACACACGTCACCGCTGATGACACTGCATTGAATGCCATGTTAGCATGCCCCTGTGGGGGTGCTACCATGCTAAGAGGGTGGCATGAGCACAGGAATTAACGCCCTTGGGACTAGTCCCTGACCTCATTAGCATATGATAAAAGATCTTTAGAAATACTTTTTCTAAAGATCTCTTTACCTAGGCTACTAGATACAGGGACATTTAGGCAGGAATTAGAAATATGTAAGCAGAATTTCTCATGGTTCTTGGTGCATATTGCACCTGACAGGTTACCCTTTAACTACACAATCTAACTACTATTGTATTTTTTCCTTTACTTCCTCTCTGATAATGGTTCATTGAGAACCCAGTACATGATGGACTACTCAAATGGAGCAACATCAATGGGCAGAATCTTCAGTCAATGCTGCATATTCTGACGCTTTCCTGAAATTAAGCATCGTAATATACGCTTGTTTCTGGGGCTTGGCTAGTCCCTGCGAGCTGTGCACTGTGCACAATGACATGACAGTGCGCTTTGCTTAGTTACCCAATATTTACCCTGGTTACCAAGCGCAGAGTCGCTGGTGGCTGGTCGCTGGTGAGATCTTTCTGACTGACAGCTCACCAGCGACCATGTAGCGCACCAGCAATCCTGACCAGGTCATATCGTGGTCGGAATCGCTGGTACGTCGTTTAGTGATACAGTACCCTAACTGCAGCCTTTTCCCTCTAATGACTTTTTGTTTGAGTATCCCAGCATGCAAGGGATTCTCAAACAAAACCCCATCTGATTGGAAGTAGGGGGAAAAAATACAACAGCAATAAAATAGTGAAGTCAGGAAAGAGGGAGGAATTTTTAATGCAAGTATATTAGATGGCACTACATAGGGATTTAGATAAAAAATGATTTGGCCTTTGAACTACCTTTTTAATTTCCCTTAAAGGAGTTGTCCGACATTAGCTTAACAAAAATTTTTGAGTTTATCTGTGCTGTATTGTCATATAAATCACACCTACATTGTTTTTTTTTGTTTTCTAACTTTTGTTCCTCTTGAATTATCCCTTTATTCTCTGCAGCTTCTTGTTTACATTCAGATCCAGCAAACATGATAACTTCCTGTGCTGAACCTCAGTCAGAGCTGTCACCGCCCAGCCTCAGTGTCCAGCCCCTCCCCAGTGTCCAGCCTCGCCCCCTGCACACACAGTCCCTGTCAGTATATTCTTCCCCAGCACCTGACCTGGTATCACTACAGCATTGCAAATAACAGCCTCACATCGGGGTCTGCACCGCACACACATGGCTCTGCACCGTACACATGGCTCTGCACACGCATGGCTCTGCACCGTACACATGGCTCTGCACACGCATGGCTCTGCACTGTACACGCACACA
Organism: Anomaloglossus baeobatrachus; assembly: GCF_048569485.1. Taxonomy (NCBI): domain Eukaryota; kingdom Metazoa; phylum Chordata; class Amphibia; order Anura; family Aromobatidae; genus Anomaloglossus; species Anomaloglossus baeobatrachus. Next base: position 407,991,912 of record NC_134358.1, read on the forward strand.
CATGGCTCTGCACACGCACACACATGGCTTTGCACCGTACACATGGCTCTGCACACGCATGGCTCTGCACTGTACACGCACACACATGGCTCTGCACACGCACACACATGGCTTTGCACCGTACACATGGCTCTGCACACGCATGGCTCTGCACCGTACACATGGCTCTGCACACGCATGGCTCTGCACTGTACACGCACACACATGGCTTTGCACCGTACACATGGCTCTGCACACGCATGGCTCTGCACTGTACACGCACACACATGGCTCTGCACACGCACACACATGGCTTTGCACCGTACACATGGCTCTGCACACGCATGGCTCTGCACTGTACACGCACACACATGGCTCTGCACACGCACACACATGGCTTTGCACCGTACACATGGCTCTGCAGACGCATGGCTCTGCACTGTACACGCACACACATGGCTCTGCACACGCACACACATGGCTTTGCACCGTACACATGGCTCTGCACACGCATGGCTCTGCACTGTACACGCACACACATGGCTCTGCACACGCACACACATGGCTTTGCACCGTACACATGGCTCTGCACACGCATGGCTCTGCACTGTACACGCACACACATGGCTCTGCACACACACACACATGGCTTTGCACCGTACACATGGCTCTGCACACGCATGGCTCTGCACTGTACACGCACACACATGGCTCTGCACACGCACACACATGGCTTTGCACCGTACACATGGCTCTGCACACGCATGGCTCTGCACTGTACACGCACACACATGGCTCTGCACACGCACACACATGGCTTTGCACCGTACACATGGCTCTGCACACGCATGGCTCTGCACCGTACACATGGCTCTGCACACGCATGGCTCTGCACTGTACACGCACACACATGGCTCTGCACACGCACACACATGGCTTTGCACCGTACACATGGCTCTGCACACGCATGGCTCTGCACTGTACACGCACACACATGGCTCTGCACACGCACACGCATGGCTCTGCACCGTACACATGGCTCTGCACACGCATGGCTCTGCACTGTACACGCACACACATGGCTCTGCACACGCACACACATGGCTTTGCACCGTACACATGGCTCTGCACACGCATGGCTCTGCACTGTACACGCACACACATGGCTCTGCACACGCACACACATGGCTTTGCACCGTACACATGGCTCTGCACACGCATGGCTCTGCACTGTACACGCACACACATGGCTCTGCACACGCACACACATGGCTTTGCACCGTACACATGGCTCTGCACACGCATGGCTCTGCACTGTACACGCACACACATGGCTCTGCACACGCACACACATGGCTTTGCACCGTACACATGGCTCTGCACACGCATGGCTCTGCACTGTACACGCACACACATGGCTCTGCACACACTTGGCTTTGCACCGTACACATGGCTCTGCACACGCATGGCTCTGCACCGTACACATGGCTCTGCACACGCATGGCTCTGCACTGTACACGCACACACATGGCTCTGCACACGCACACACATGGCTTTGCACCGTACACATGGCTCTGCACACGCATGGCTCTGCACTGTACACGCACACACATGGCTCTGCACACGCACACGCATGGCTCTGCACCGTACACATGGCTCTGCACACGCATGGCTCTGCACTGTACACGCACACACATGGCTCTGCACACGCACACACATGGCTTTGCACCGTACACATGGCTCTGCACACGCATGGCTCTGCACTGTACACGCACACACATGGCTCTGCACACGCACACACATGGCTTTGCACCGTACACATGGCTCTGCACACGCATGGCTCTGCACTGTACACGCACACACATGGCTCTGCACACGCACACACATGGCTTTGCACCGTACACATGGCTCTGCACACGCATGGCTCTGCACCGTACACATGGCTCTGCACACGCATGGCTCTGCACTGTACACGCACACACATGGCTCTGCACACGCACACACATGGCTTTGCACCGTACACATGGCTCTGCACACGCATGGCTCTGCACTGTACACGCACACACATGGCTCTGCACACGCACACACATGGCTTTGCACCGTACACATGGCTCTGCACATGCATGGCTCTGCACTGTACACGCACACACATGGCTCTGCACACACACACACATGGCTTTGCACCGTACACATGGCTCTGCACACGCATGGCTCTGCACTGTACACGCACACACATGGCTCTGCACACGCACACACATGGCTTTGCACCGTACACATGGCTCTGCACACGCATGGCTCTGCACTGTACACGCACACACATGGCTCTGCACACGCACACACATGGCTTTGCACCGTACACATGGCTCTGCACACGCATGGCTCTGCACCGTACACATGGCTCTGCACACGCATGGCTCTGCACTGTACACGCACACACATGGCTCTGCACACGCACACACATGGCTTTGCACCGTACACATGGCTCTGCACACGCATGGCTCTGCACTGTACACGCACACACATGGCTCTGCACACGCACACGCATGGCTCTGCACCGTACACATGGCTCTGCACACGCATGGCTCTGCACTGTACACGCACACACATGGCTCTGCACACGCACACACATGGCTTTGCACCGTACACATGGCTCTGCACACGCATGGCTCTGCACTGTACACGCACACACATGGCTCTGCACACGCACACACATGGCTTTGCACCGTACACATGGCTCTGCACACGCATGGCTCTGCACTGTACACGCACACACATGGCTCTGCACACGCACACACATGGCTTTGCACCGTACACATGGCTCTGCACACGCATGGCTCTGCACTGTACACGCACACACATGGCTCTGCACACGCACACACATGGCTTTGCACCGTACACATGGCTCTGCACACGCATGGCTCTGCACTGTACACGCACACACATGGCTCTGCACACACTTGGCTTTGCACCGTACACATGGCTCTGCACACGCATGGCTCTGCACCGTACACATGGCTCTGCACACGCATGGCTCTGCACTGTACACGCACACACATGGCTCTGCACACGCACACACATGGCTTTGCACCGTACACATGGCTCTGCACACGCATGGCTCTGCACTGTACACGCACACACATGGCTCTGCACACGCACACACATGGCTTTGCACCGTACACATGGCTCTGCACACGCATGGCTCTGCACTGTACACGCACACACATGGCTCTGCACACGCACACACATGGCTTTGCACCGTACACATGGCTCTGCACACGCATGGCTCTGCACCGTACACATGGCTCTGCACACGCATGGCTCTGCACTGTACACGCACACACATGGCTCTGCACACGCACACACATGGCTTTGCACCGTACACATGGCTCTGCACACGCATGGCTCTGCACTGTACACGCACACACATGGCTCTGCACACGCACACACATGGCTTTGCACCGTACACATGGCTCTGCACACGCATGGCTCTGCACTGTACACGCACACACATGGCTCTGCACACGCACACACATGGCTTTGCACCGTACACATGGCTCTGCACACGCATGGCTCTGCACTGTACACGCACACACATGGCTCTGCACACGCACACACATGGCTTTGCACCGTACACATGGCTCTGCACACGCATGGCTCTGCACTGTACACGCACACACATGGCTCTGCACACGCACACACATGGCTTTGCACCGTACACATAGCTCTGCACACGCATGGCTCTGCACTGTACACGCACACACATGGCTCTGCACACGCACACACATGGCTTTGCACCGTACACATGGCTCTGCACACGCATGGCTCTGCACTGTACACGCACACACATGGCTCTGCACACGCACACACATGTCTCTGCAACCCCCCCATCCCCATCGGGAACACATGTGGAGTACATACTCACCCGTCCTCGGTCCCCGCCGCTCCTGCACGTTCGTCCGCTGTCTGTGCTCTCTTCAGCACAGTAGTGACGTCACCGCTGTGCTGCAGAGCGCACAGACAGCGGGAGGGACAGTGACTTCTCATCAGCACATTCAAATGTACCGGCATCGGTGATCTGTGATGCCGGTACATTTGAATGTGCGATCCTGGGCAGGGGGCCCGGTGCTGGAGCTGACACTACGGCAGCTGCCGCCAGGCCCCGCCCCCAAATCACGGACCCCACAGCAGTGCAGGGGGAGGTTACTGGAGGTGCAGGGGAATGTGTGGGAGGGTGCAGGGAAGGGGGGCGGTGACTACTCGCACTGTAGTCGCCAAGCAGGGAGGTGACATGCTGCTCCACATTTGCATGTCAACATGGCCCTGCCCATGTAGACGTGCAAAGACCGGAAGCAGCAAAATCGCGGCAGGAGCGGTCACATGACCGCTCTGAGCCGGGGGAGAGGGGGCTGACAGCGGGGCAGGTAAGTGGTCTCTATCTACTTACCTGCCCCAATGTAGCCCAATAGGGAAATAAAAAAAAAAAGTCAAAGAAGCCGGATAACCCCTTTAACAGCAGTATTTCATTACCCCTTTTTAGATGGCATAGTCTATGTCCCATTGGAATGTGACATGAACCCTGTAGTCAATTATTACCCATCACTGGGCAGCCAAAGAGGCCAGTCTCTGATAGCAATACTTAAAAGGAGCCATTTTGGGGCACTGACAGGTTACGTTGGCAGCTGGGTGCCTGCTAAAGACTGCTGTCACTGCTATCTTGGTATGACTGTGAAGCTCAGCCACAGGATAGCGTCATAGGGAATTTTCACTATGCATTGCAATACTTTGGCATTACAACATACAGTTAGGTCCAGAAATATTTGGACAGTGACACAAGTTTTGTTATTTTAGCTGTTTACAAAAACATGTTCAGAAATACAATTATATATATTATATGGGCTGAAAGTGCACACTCCCAGCTGCAATATGAGAGTTTTCACATCCAAATCGGAGAAAGGGTTTAGGAATCATAGCTCTGTAATGCATAGCCTCCTCTTTTTCAAGGGACCAAAAGTAATTGGACAAGGGACTCTAAGGGCTGTAATTAACTCTGAAGGCGTCTCCCTCGTTAACCTGTAATCAATGAAGTAGTTAAAAGGTCTGGGGTTGATTACAGGTGTGTGGTTTTGCATTTGGAAGCTGTTGCTGTGACCAGACAACATGCGGTCTAAGGAACTCTCAATTGAGGTGAAGCAGAACATCCTGAGGCTGAAAAAAAAGAAAAAATCCATCAGAGAGATAGCAGACATGCTTGGAGTAGCAAAATCAACAGTCGGGTAAATTCTGAGAAAAAAGGAATTGACTGGTGAGCTTGGGAACTCAAAAAGGCCTGGGCGTCCACGGATGACAACAGTGGTGGATGATCGCCGCATACTTTCTTTGGTGAAGAAGAACCCGTTCACAACATCAACTGAAGTCCAGAACACTCTCAGTGAAGTAGGTGTATCTGTCTCTAAGTCAACAGTAAAGAGAAGACTCCATGAAAGTAAATACAAAGGATTCACATCTAGATGCAAACCTTTCATCAATTCCAAAAATAGACAGGCCAGAGTTAAATTTGCTGAAAAACACCTCATGAAGCCAGCTCAGTTCTGGAAAAGTATTCTATGGACAGATGAGACAAAGATCAACCTGTACCAGAATGATGGGAAGAAAAAAGTTTGGAGAAGAAAGGGAACGGCACATGATCCAAGGCACACCACATCCTCTGTAAAACATGGTGGAGGCAACGTGATGGCATGCGCATGCATGGCTTTCAATGGCACTGGGTCACTTGTGTTTATTGATGACATAACAGTAGACAAGAGTAGCCGGATGAATTCTGAAGTGTACTGGGATATACTTTCAGCCCAGATTCAGCCAAATGCCGCAAAGTTGATCGGACGGCGCTTCATAGTACAGATGGACAATGACCCTAAGCATACAGCCAAAGCTACCCAGGAGTTCATGAGTGCAAAAAAGTGAAACATTCTGCAATGGCCAAGTCAATCACCAGATCTTAACCCAATTGAGCATGCATTTCACTTGCTCAAATCCAGACTTAAGACGGAAAGACCCACAAACAAGCAAGACCTGAAGGCTGCAGCTGTAAAGGCCTGGCAAAGCATTAAGAAGGAGGAAACCCAGCGTTTGGTGATGTCCATGGGTTCCAGACTTAAGGCAGTGATTGCCTCCAATGGATTCGCAACAAAATATTGAAAATAAAAATATTTTGTTTGGGTTTGGTTTATTTGTCCAATTACTTTTGACCTCCTAAAATGTGGAGTGTTTGTAAAGAAATGTGTACAATTCCTACAATTTCTATCAGATATTTTTGTTCAAACCTTCAAATTAAACGTTACAATCTGCACTTGAATTCTGTTGTAGAGATTTCATTTCAAATCCAATGTGGTGGCATGCAGAGCCCAACTCGCGAAAATTGTGTCACTGTCCAAATATTTCTGGACCTAACTGTATATGTGACCAGACAACCACAAATTAAAGTCTCTTAAATAGTCTAAAAAATTTTTAAAAAATATAGAGAATGAAAAAATCTTAAAACTTCACAGCAGGGCAAGAAAACGAAACCTACTGCGAGAGCAACAATTGAATCGGTTAGATCAGAGCATATTCATGTGTGTGAATGACCCAGTCACAGTCCAGACCTAAATCCCATTGAGAATCTGTGACACAACCTGAAAATTGCTAACAGATGCCTCCATCCAATCTCACTGAGGTAGAGCTATTCTTCACAAAAGAATGGGCAAAAATGTCAGCCTCTAGATGTGGAAAACTAGTGGATACATACCCAAAGACTTGCAGCAGTAATTGCAGGTAAAAGTAATCCTACAAACTATTGACTCCGGGGGGCTGAATACAGGGTCAGCTCCATCTTTTTATGGGCCCTGGGCGGAAGAGTCTCAGTGGGGCCCCATCCATACGCAGACACCCAAATACACAGATATGTACACATACAGACAAAATACATATAAACAGACAAATCTATACAGAGTCATATACAGTTACATTCATAGATACACATCATACATGCATACAGACACATTTCCGATTGTCTCCATCCAACTCCTCCTAGGTAAGTGGCTGTGCTGCATGATGTCTGTCACTAACAGACATGGCCATGCACAGTGCACACTGACACTGCTGTATATACATCCCAGGAAGGGTTGAGGGCATAGACATTACTCAAGGCATAGATTACTGGTGTGGATTGCATAGTGCTCTGGCGGGCTGCACAGATGGCTATGGGGGCCACATGCACAGCTCTGATCCATACATACACACTCACACAGCTCTGCTACACACACAAACACACCCTGATAGCTCTGTTGCACACATCTCTGCTGCATATGTACAGACACAAACACACACACAAAGCTCTGGTGCATATATATATATATATATATATATATATATATATATATATATGCACCCACAGCTGTGCTGCACACATACACATCTCTGCTCTCCAAAGAGTATATATACACACAGCTTTGCTGCACACACATCTCTGCTGTCCAAAGAGTATATACAGTATACATATAGCTCTGCTGCACACACATACATCTCTACTGCAAAGAGTATATGTATCACCCCTGAAGCCATCAGGAGCTACAGTGAACTGCATCCTATCAAAGATGCAGGGCCTACCCCAGGGACCCAGAAGACCAGTGTCGGTAACACCAAAACATACATTCTAATCCCCGTGTTTCCCATTCCCAAGGACTGCTGACAGGCTAGGGTTGGACCCAATGGATGGCCAGTTATGGGTGGAACCGATCCAGTCCACTAGATGACAACCGGGGGGGGGGGTCAGACAGTCAGTAAGTAGAAGTGAGAGGAGACGGACGTAACCGTACTGACAGGAGAGTGTAGCGGTGATCTGTGGGCCCAGGCATGTGGTTGCCGGTGGAGTACGGTGGAGTACTCCCTGAACCATAGCACCAACGGGGTACAGAGCCCTAAGTCAGGAAAATGTTCCAGGCAGACCTGATAAAATCTGCACAGTGAGGGGACCATCCAGCCTCACTGACTGTAAAGTTCGGAACACAGTAGCAACGGGAGAACCGGGGAACAGGAACAGAGAAACCGACCCCACAGGGTTCAAGCTTCCTGTCATACGGACTAAGACTGAAAGATGACCAGGAGGGGACCCTAGATGCTCCAAGCCACTAGGACCCACCAACCAGAGACAGGTGCAGGGGAAGACAGCCACCAGGTCACCACACCGGCACTAGAACTAATGGGACCAGTGGTGAGGACCAGCCTTCATCGGATTGCCAGCCATAACAACGATGTGAGTAAAGAAACCAGTTATACTGCAATCCCTGTGTGGCCTACCTTCTTTCTGCGCCCAACACCATCATCTAATCCCTGGGGCCTGGCCCTACTTGCGGACGGCCCAACATTCAGGCTGCCACTAACATCAGCCCCAGTAGTGAGAAACTGTGCAGCAGTGGCTCCATCTAAATAGCCGCAACCCGCAAGTGGCGTCACGACACAAACTTTATTATCATTGCCATGTACATAACCCCTTTCAAGCAGTAAATATACTGCCCGGGACCGAGTACCCCATAGCCTTGGGGTGCATCATATATATACATAGCTCTACTGCACACACAGCTCTGCTGCCCAAACAGTATATATTTACAAAGCTCTGCTGCACACACAGTTTTGCTTGCCAGAGTAAATACACACAGCTCTACTGCACACAAAAACACATCTCTGCTGCCCAAGTAGTATATATACACACAGCTCTACTGCACACACACACACACATCTCTGCTGCCGAAAGAGTAAATATATATACACATCTCTCCTGCACTCATACACAGCTCTCCCACACACATGCACACAGCTCTGCTGCATACAGACACAGATCTGCTGTACACAGACAGACACACAGCTCTGCTGCATATATACACACAGTTCTGCACGCACACAAACAGCTCTGCTGCACATAGACAGACACACACCCAGCTCTGCTGCACACAGAGACACAGCTCTACTGCACACAGGCACACAGCTTTGCTGCACACAGACAGACAAACACAACTCTGCTGCACACAGACACACACAGCTCTGCTACACACAGACAGACACACAGCTTTGCTGCACACACACAGACACAAACACATATACTGCCCCCCGAGGAAGCACTCTTACCGAAACACGTCGGGGCTTCCCCCCTCTCTACAGGACTCCCACTCCAGCATCTGCACTTGCACATTAGTATGGGTAAGTAATTGTCCCACGTTATTCCACAGGGCATGGAATTTTTCCTTATTATATGCTTTTTAGGGCTTTTAACATTGTGACCCCCTGTGTTATTAACTATGTAGTTCATGGGATTACCCTATATATTATGCTGTGGAGGTCTTAGACTGGGATACCTCTGATTCTTCTGTATCTCCAATCACTGTTGTATTTTATTATTATTTCTGTACATCATATTATAACAGTGCCCCTCTATGTATTTTGAATTAATAAACTTATAAATATTCTAAAGGTGCACTCTTTATGTTTTTTTCATAATGAATGGCCATGTAAAACTCATTTTTCTTGTTTATCTATGTATCCCTATATTGAGTGGCTGACCATATGATATTACTGTTAAATCTGTTGCCTTCTCCTTTTATCCACAAACACAGCTCTGTTGCACACAGACACACAGCTCTGCTGCACACAGACTGACACACACACAGCTCTGCTGCACACAGACAGACACACATAGCTCTGCTGCACACAGACACATACAGCTCTGTTGCACACAGACTGACACACACACAGCTCTGCTGCACACAGACAGACACACACAGCTCTGCATACAGACACACAAACAGCTCTCCTGCACACAGCCAGACATGCACACACAGCTCTGCCGCACACAGACACACACAGCCCTGCTTCACACAGACACACACAGTTCTGCTGCACACAGACATACACACACACAGCTCTGCTGCACACAGACACACAGCTCTGCTGCACACAGACACACACATACAACTCTGCTGCACACACACAGGCAGACACACACACAGCTCTGCTGTAAACAGACAGACACACTATGTTGTAGTTATCTCCTTTTAATGTAGGGGTTGTAACTTATGATGGTGCAGCTGAGAAATGTGCACACACGGCTCTGGGAGGCCGATGCACATGGCTCTGAGGGGCCCACACACATGGCTCTCAGGGGCCAAAACACACAGCTCCGGGGGCCAGCACATACAGCTCTTGAGGGGGCCAGGACATACATCTTAGGGAGGAAGCACATACAGCTCACTGGGGCCCATAAATCGGGGGCGGGGAGGGCACATACAGATCAGGTGGGGGGAGGGGTGTGCTGGGGGTCACTGGCTGGCGCTGCGACTGCTCTTCATCTGTGGGACTGGAGCAGCATGCTGCATGGTAGCTCTGACCACAGATGAACTTCAAACCAGGAGGACACAGCGAATGCTCTGGACTGCGCACCTTAAAGGGACAGCAGCCGCAGTTTACTGCGGAGAACTGCGGTCCCCGGAACTTGGCCCGGGGGCAGCAGAACTGACGAAGGTGAGTGGGCCCCCCCGGCTATCCAGGACCCCGGCAGTTGCCCGGGTGTGTCGGGTGCTGATGCCAGCCCTGGCTGAATACAAGTGCACATCATAATTTTTATTTTCATAGTTTTAAAATATTTAGAAAATCTTTTACACTTCACAAATACTTACTACTGTGTGTTTAAAATCCTAATTATATACATTTAAGTTTGTGGCAATAATTTAAAAGTTGGAAAAGTTCAAAGGGTACAAATACTTTTCCAGGGCATTGTAATGCAATGCAAAATAAGAAAAAAATCCAAGTACATTGAAATTGTGGAAAAAACACAATTTTGCCATTGTTTTTTAGGAATTGTTTTTACTGCTTACATTGTGTGGTAAAATTACCTAGTAATTTCATTCTCGTCATTAGTATGATTATAGCGATACCAACCTTTATTATTGTAGTGGGGAATAGGAATAGAGGAATTTAAAATAAGGAATTTGAAAATAAGGAAAATAGGAATTTGAAAAAAAGAATTATTTTGATTGTGTCACAATTTTCCAAGATCCGTAATGTTTTTATTTTTCAAACAACAGAGCTGCATGAGGGTTTATTTTTTGCAGTGCAATACAATGTTTATATTGAAACTATTTGAAGATAGATATGACATTTTCATCGCTTCATACAGCATTTGTAGTGGTACTGGAGAGAGCAAAAAAACACGCAATTTTGGCATTTTTTATTTTTTTAAGTTTAGGGTGTTTTTCTATCAGATTAATTATTTTCATATTTTGATGGATCGGACTATATTAGGCGTGACAATACCACATATACTGTATTTATTTTTTACTTTTGTATTACCTTTTTTTAATATAGAAAAGGGGTGTGATTTAAACTTTTGAATTTTTTTTAACTTTCCACTATTTTTATATTCTTATTAGGGTTCTTAAAGATAATATAGTGTAATTGCTTGTAGTACACACAGTAATACATCAGTGCTGCTATATATTAAAATCGTGAGCTCCTTTCCCCAGCTTTTTCTTTGAAACAATGGGAGCCTAGAATGACACTCCCACATGACAGCACTGTTAATACTGCTGTCAGAGTTTCACAACGGTATTTAACAGGTTAACAGACGCAGCTCCGCTTTATCCGTGGCTTTTAGAGGCAGGTCCAAACTGTGTGTTATAGCCAATACCTGCTGGGTATTGGAAATCTCACCCTCTGAAGCTGCTCCATGTTCTGTTGGTGGCAGTAAGTACCCCTATTTTATATATAAAGTGTCTGGTATGAATACTCCGTCTCGGCTGTCCATCACATGCTGTCTTTTTTTCTATGTTCCTAATTTCTTTACAAGATATTAACCAATCAGTAAAAGTTTTCTTATTTGACTTCTGTACTATAACATCCTCTTGACTAACAGCTATAAATTATGAAGCATAAGAAACCTAAGAATGTTTTGGACATTAAATTAGAGCAATAAATTAGCAAATTCAGTGGACTGTCATGTAACTGGTGAAAGGATGGCTATGTTGGCACCATTAAGTCTGCAAGTGAAATGTTTACTAAAGACACATGATCAGGTAATACAAGAACATGTTTAATTTACAACATGCAGTTATGAAACCATACAGGGCTCAATTACTTCTCCTTTCTTGGGATTTGTCACTAAAGACTACATGTCAGACAATTGTTATAGGGGTTTGGAATGATTTTGTGAATGAATGGGCTTTTAACAGATAGTTGGTCACCCATGCATATCAAAGACTGAAAGATGTAGCGTTAGCTAAGTTACAGAAACCTAATTAATTTTCTTTATTTCTTGTTGCATTAAAGGGACTGGTAATATCTAGAGATCGTGGATCTGATGTGATTCGAGATCAACAAATTTTGCAGAATTTACTGGGAAATTCAATTTGAAGCTAACTTATTCTCCTTGAATTAATTGACCCTTATTATGATCTGTTGTCTGGAGAAATCCCTGCCCAATAAATATAAGATGTAGAAAAAGAAATACTCATCTTATTACTCACCTTTGTGTTTCACTACCTTCGTACGGTCCTCAGCACCTCTTCTTGCTACTGCCGTGCATTGTAAATCCGGGCATCTTCCAGTTAGGCCTGGGATGTTCCTGGGCATTGTACATGGCAGCAAATGTTATGATGTTAACAATGTCGTCGTCACCTCACAATGTGCAGAGACATCACAGACCTAAGGTCAAAGCGCATGTGAATGAACTTTTGGGCCTGTTCATAGCTGAAAGTCTTGGCCTTACATTAAGATGCTAAGTAGAGATAGGCAAAGAGTGAAATATTTGGCTTTGGATTATTTGAGCCTAATAATTTCTATTAATCGTGTATTCACCAAGAATAACCAACCTAATGCAAGTCAATGGAAACGTGAATAGTTTTCAGGAGAACCTTGGAAGTTGATCTGGGAGGGCTGTAAAAATGCTCCAGTGGATTGAAAAGTGCTGAAACTGAATCGAAACAGCATGACGAAACTTCCTGGGTGCATTTCTGACTCGCATTTGGTTTCTGGGAATAATGTTGTCAGAGTATTATGTGGATTAAAAGCAAGAGAATTATACTTATTGAGATTCCTCGTGGCTGTCAGTAATTCCAGGTCCACTCATTAGATCTCATGTATATGCACTGGCTACACTGCCCACCCTCTCTCCTGGCATCTGTGATTGGTGGAGTGTAAAAATAAATAAAATATTGGAAAAAATGATGTTGAGTCCCCCGTATATTTTGGCTGTGTATCAAAAAACAAGGGACCCCACGCTGCTTTTATAAAATTGTTTAAATAGTTTTAAAATTTTAAAAAGTGTGCTGTCAACCTAAATGTTAATACCCAGCCAAGATAAAGCTGACAGGTGGGGGATGGTATTCTCAGGCTGAAAAGTTCCATGGTTATTGGGCACTTGCCAGACAAATATAGCAGCCTGCAGCCCCCCCAGAAGTGTTGCGTCCGTTAGATGCTACAATTCTGGCACTTTGTCCAGGTCACCCCAATTGCACTGGTGCAGTGGCAATCGGGGTTAATGACAAAAGTGATTTGTTAAAAATTCACAGCTACCATCAAGCCCTGGATTAGTAATGGGGTGGGGTCTATGAGAACCCCCATTACTAATCCTTTAAGTCAAAAGAAAAAAACATAACACTAAAAAACACCCTCTTTCTCAAATTCATAAACTCCCAAAACACCCCTGCAGTTCCGATGTAATCCACACAATGCCCCATGATGAATTCTGGCTCTGCTGCATCCACAGTCTGCACTGACCAATAACATGACTGGTGACTGCAGACTCTGTGAAACACTGACAGCAGTGGGGGTACCCGGTTGTGAGAAGTGATGGTGTCAGTTAGGTCACCGGAGGTCACATTCAGGACTCCCCGCTGCCCATGTGGCCGTGTCCTGGCAGTAGGTTCCACTTTCACTGAGAGCAGCTGGGATTGTGTCCTCTAGTGACCTGACTGCTGGAGTGTCAGATTGTGGGACACGATGCCAGAGTAGTCTGGCAATCTGGCAGTCAGGTCACCGGAGTTCTCATTCAAACTCCCCGTTGCCCTCAGTGAAAGTTGAACCCGCTGCCAGACTGCCAGATTGTTGACTTGCATTACATAGACTCACAGCTATCTGGCAGCAGGTTCAACTTTCACTAAGAGCAGCGAGGAGCCCCAAGGTGACCTACATTGACCTTACTGCTAGATTGTCAGATTTCCGGCATCTGTTAACCCAGTAACTTTAAGGAAGCCTTTAAGAGAGACTTTAATGTTCCTTAAGTTCCAGCTATTGGAACACCTGGAGGCTTTGAACTCTGGTAACAGTTCACACCCTTGAGATGTCCCAGCAGCTAAGAACTCCCGGAACTTTAAAGTCTCTCTTAAAGGCTCCCTTAAATATACCAGGATAACAGCTACCACGTGACCTAGTGGTTGTGAGGTCCACGTGCCTTTGTTCTGATTCCCCCTGCAACTAGCATTTTGATATTGGCAACTTCTTGGCTTTACACCCATTAACGGTGGTCACCACTTACCAGCATATTCAGTGTCATTGTTCTATACCAACGCTTAGCATTTTCTGTTACATAACATACTGCACAAAAATGGTATTTCCTTCCGATTTTAATGCACAATCGACAGATATCACATGCATTCCTGCGCATCCCTGTGTCATTATGTTCAATTTAACCCCTTTAGCTACCATTGCCATAATTTCCCATAAACTTTTAGGGATAAACAGCTGTTTCTGCCCATCTCCTTATACCCTCATTCTATAAGACATTCAAATATTATCAGCCTTTTGTGCTTCATCTATCTTCTGATATTACATTACATATTTCTGGCTCTATATTCAACTTTTTACCATCCTGCTTTATTCTCTTTTGTCTGCATACACACATCTAGTTAATACCGATGAAGGTCAACACATTGGCTGAAATGTCTTATTGATTGAACTGTTTGCTGTTGTTAATAAAGTCCCCTATATTTTCATCAAATTGTAATGCCTTATATTGGAAGCAGTCTACAGCCTGGTGAGAGACTCTGTAAGTCTAACGCACCTGTTTCCTTTTTTTCTTTATTTTTCCTGTTTTTAATTACTCGGGTTGCCGGACTCAGATTGTTACCTGAGAACTCTGGGCCCAGAGTCGGTGCTCAAGTTCTTTTGAACCCGCACGGATCCAGAGTTTTATAGTTTGAGTCTACCCAATACTAGTGGGTAGCACTTTGAACCCCCAGATGCTTCACAGAGTTTTATAACGTTGAGCCATGAAAATAAAAAATCTATTTTCACATGAGTAATAGGAGACAATAGATGATTAATCATAAGTACAATTTCTCCTTAGTATGTCAAGATGGAAAAATACTGTTTGGGCACACGATAGGGCTCGGAATGGAAGGAGCACCATTTGACTTTTAGAGCGCTAAATTGGCTGGAATCAATAGCAGACACCATGTTGTGTTTGTAGAGCCTCTGATGTTCATAAGCAGTGGAACGCCCCTACAATTGACCACATTTTGGAAACTAGAGCCCCCAAGGAATGTATCTAGATGTGTGGTTAAGCACACTTTAATCTCCAGGTGCTTCGCAGAATTTTATATTATTCAGCTGTGAAAATAAAAAAAACAAGCACATTTTTCCAACAAAAATGTAGTTTTAGCACCAAATTTTGTATTTTTTCAAGGGTAACAGGAGAAAATCTACCATACACTTTTTTTGGTGAAATTTACCCTGCATATACTGTTTTCCCATTTGTGGTAGAAAACTACTGTTTGGGAAAACATCAGGGCTTGGAAGGGAAGGAGCACTATTGGAATTTTGGAGCTCCATTTTGGCTGGCATAGATTGCGGACTATGCCCCATTTGATAAGCCACTGACACTCCAAAACAGCCGAATCACACCCACAAGTGAACATATTCAGAAAACTACACTTTTTAAGGAATTAATCTAGGGGTGCAGTGTGCAATTTTAACCCTTAGGAGATTCCCTGAAATGTATAACATTGTGCTGCAAAAATAAGAAAAAAAATTCCACCAGATTGGTGCTTTGGTCCCAAAGTTATCATTTTCAAAAGAAGTAATAGGAGAAAATGGACCAAAACATTACTTACGCGATTTCTCCTGAGTTCGACAATACCCCATGCTTGGTTGAAAGGGCAAGAGCGTCATATGGGAGTTCAGATTTAGTTGGAATGGTTTGGGGGTGCCATGTCACATTGGCAGAGCTCCTGACATGCCAGGGAATCACCCTCCCCCCACAAATGGCAAGTGATCCCATTTAACAAACTTCCTACCTCAATGCAATCATCTAGGGATATAGTGAGCATATTGGCACCACAGGTCTGTCACAACATTTTCTGCTATTGAGCAGTGAACAAAAAAATAATTACATTTTTACCACCAAAATGTTATTTTAACCCCAGATTTCCAATTTTCACAAGTAGAATAGGTAAAAAAGGTTCCATAATTCGTTACACATGAACCAAAACAGTGGAAACCCCCTCAAGTAACACTGATCACATTTTGGAATTGTTTCACTTATGGTAATTCATCTATGGGTGTAGTGACGATTTTGTCTCTGGAAAACACCCATGAGTGAAACGCAGTGAATGTTGCAAAATAAAAATATTCAAATGACTCCTTGTAATGCCCAGTACATTAAAGTGCCCATAAATTATGCCTAGCATGTACTTCTGGAGAAACATGCTCAGCAAATTAAGCTGGCTGTCCTCACTGCAACAATGCCAAATATGTGGACATTAACTCTGCTTAGAGATACTTTCACATTGGTGTATGAAAATATTGGTCCCATTTTCATCAAGAAAAGTAGAAAAATTGAAATCTGTTTGGTACTCTATATGTCATATGAGTGCTATGCAAGTGCGGGAGTGCAATTTTTTTTTTCTCACCCAGCATCCATATGACATCTGTATGACATCTGCATGACATCCGTATGATGTATTTCTTTTTCTGAGCAACTATTACTCTACAGTCATTTACAGGACCATTTTGAGTGTTCTATTCTACAGAATGGTAATGTATCCATAAAAAATGGATATCACATGGACACCACACAGCCATGCATGTGGCATCCGATTTTTACTTGCACCCATTAACTTGCATTTGACAAATCATGTTCGATAGACAAGCGGAATTGCAACAAGCTGCAATTTTTTTCTTCAGGCATTTGAACTGAGGAATAACTACCGTGTTTCCCCGAAAGTAAGGCCCTGTCTTACATTAATTTTACCCCCAAAAGTCCCACCCTGCCTTACTTTCGGGGGAGGCCTTACATTGGAAAAAAAATGACAATCCTCCCCCCTGCAGCCTCCCCATTGTTTGAGATCCGGCATCCACCCCTTCCTCCCCCCTGCAGCCTCCCCATTGTTTGAGATCCGGCATCCACCCCTTCCTCCCCCCTGCAGCCTCCCCATTGTTTGAGATCTGGCATCCACCCCTTCCTCCCCCCTGCTGCCTCCCCATTGTTTGAGATCCGGCATCCACCCCATCCTCCCCCCTGCAGCCTCCCCATACAGTGGTTCTGCCCCCCACTCTGCCACCACACACACTGACACATACGGTACCGGTACAGCCCCACACGGCACCCACACACATATCGTACCGGTACCGTACACACACACACACACACACACACTGACACATACAGCCCCATACGGCACCCATACACATACCGTACACACACACACACACACACACACACACACAGAGTTTCGGAACTTACCGAAATCGGAGCGAGCCTGCAGGCGGTGACGTCGCGGCTGATTTCGGCCAATCAGCTGCGAGCCGGCTGACTGGCCAATTGCAGCTCGAGCTGAGGGCCAATCAGCTGCGAGCCGGCTGACTGGCCAATCGCAGCTCGAGCTGAGGGCCAATCAGCTGCGAGCCGGCTGACTGGCCAATCGCAGCTCGAGCTGAGGGCCAATCAGCTGCGAGCCGGCTGACTGGCCAATCACAGCTCGAGCTGATGGCCAGCAGGGAGCCTTGCGGGGGCCATTCACCGGAGGCGGACCACGGGTGGCACGAGACTGGAGAAGGCCTGGATGGAGCGAGGGAACAGCGGCAGCGGTAAGTTCCTGTACTTTCCCCAGGGACCCCCACCCATATGCGGCCTTACATTACGCCGCGACCACCACCCATAGGCGGCCTTACATTCCCCGGCCCCCCCCCCGCTACCCTGCCTTACAATCGGGGGGTGCCCTACATTGGCGGACCCCCCCGAAACCCCCACCCTGCCTTACTTTCGGGGGGGTCCTACTTTCGGGGAAACACGGTAGCATTGGATTTCTCTGCCTTAATTGACTAACATTGATCCAAGTGCAATGCGATTTTTTAGCACATTGCACTAGTCCATTTTAAACACATTGTGATGCTCAGAAGAAAGGGGGAAATTTGCATTTGGGAGTGAAGATTTTGCTGTTTTACTTTTTAGGGAGAGACATAGCGCTTTTCCAGAGGTTTTGTGTTACCAGTAATGTAGAAGCACCCTATATAACTGTTGACGAACCTGAGTGGGGGCAATTTGCATACAGAACATTTTGGATCATTTGCATTTATCCTGTCCTCTATGCTGAGCATCTACAAGTTCATCTCAATAAATTAGAATATCATCAAAAAGTTAATACAAAAAGGGAAACGCGTATATTATATAGAGTCATTACACACAGAGTTATCTATTTCAAGTGTTTATATCTGTTAATGTTGATGATTTTATGGCTTACAGCCAATGGAAACCCCAAAATATCAGAAAATTAAAGTATTATATAAGACCAACTAAAAAAATTATTTTCAACTCGAATATGTTGGCCTACTGAAAATTCTGTACAGTAAATGCACTCAATACTTGGTCGGGGCTCCTTTTGCATGAATTACTGCATCAATACAGCGTGGCATGGAGGCGATCAGCCTGTGGCACTGCTGAGGTGTTATGGAAGCCCAGGTTGCTTTGGTAGCAGCCTCAGCTTGTCTGCATTGTTGAGTCTAGTGTCTCTCATCTTCCTCTTGACAATACCCCACAGATTCTCTATGGGGTTTAGGTCAGGCGAGTTTGCTGGCCAATCAAGCACAGTGATACTGTGGTTATTAAACCATTATAGGTACTTTTGGCAGTGTGGACAGGTGCCAAGTGCTGCTGAAAAATGAAATTTCCATCTCCAAAAAGCTTGTCGGCAGAGGGAAGCTGACTTTGGTCTTAATAAAACACAGTGGACCTACACCAGCAGATGACATGGCTCCCCAAACCATCACTGATTGTGGAAACTTCACACTAGACCTCAAGCAGCTTGGATTGTGGCCTCTCCACTCTTCCTCCAGACTCTGGGACCTTGATTTCCAAATGAAATGCAAAATTTAGTTTTATCTGAAAACAACATCTTGGACCACTGAGCAACAGTCCAGTTCTTTTTCTCCTTAGCCCAGGTAAGATCTTCTGGCATTGTCTATTGGTCACTTGACACAAGGAATGTGATAGTTGTAGCTCATTTCCTGTTTACCTTTTAACTTAGTCCCTCTATAGGACTTTAACTTTTTTTTTTAAAACTCATTTTATTTAAGGGTGTATAAATTTACAAGTAAAATAGATCTTTGTACCGTGTTAGCCAGTAGAGATAAAAAAATTGTTTAAAAGAACTGAAGTCCTCAGTGGTTGATACCTTTTAATGGCTAACTGAAAAGATGGTAATAATTGCACGCTATCGAGACTACTCAGGTCTCTTCATCAGGCATGGTATAACACAAAATCTGAAGGGTCACATATTTATACACAACAAGACTTAGAATAGTGCAGTAAAAAAAAAAAAAAAAAAAAAAACAAGTTATATGAAACAGAACTATCACTATGGCAGGGGGGCAAACTGTTGTGGGGCCATAAATACTGCTGCAGTTCAGTGTGAAAGTTTTATAGTTTGCCCCCCTGCCATAGTGATAGTTCTGTTTCATATAACTTGTTTTTTTGGGTTTTTTTTTTTTTTTTTTTTACTGCACTATTCTAAGTCCTGTTGTGTATAAATATGTGACCCTTCAGATTTTGTGTTATACCATGCCTGATGAAGAGACCTGAGTAGTCTCGAAAGCTTGCAATTATTACCATCTTTTCAGTTAGCCATTAAAAGGTATCAAACACTGAGGACTTCAGTTCTTTTAAACAATTTTTTTTTATAAATTTACAGAAATACTTTGTTTCAGATATAAAAAAAAAACACAGGATCAAGACATTGATATTTAGCAATACAGTTTGAAAGAATACATTTCAGTACACATACATCAGGACTTTCACTTTTATTACTCTGATTACTAATATAATCCATTGCAATGCACCAGGATTGCAATGGATTATACTTGTCAGTTTCACACTGACAAAAGCCTCTCAGACCCTGCTCTGGCATGGTGTAAGATTCTTGCCATAGCTGGCTCACCAGGAGGTTGCCATGGCAATGATAGGGTCCTGTGATCATGTTGATCACTATTGATTGCAGCATTTAGGCGGTTAACCCTAGAACGCTTAACTGGGACCTCGCAGGCCTGCTAGGTTACTTGTTTTCTATTGTAGATTTCTATGGTTGTGCGTGCTAGGGTTAAACAGCCAGGGGTGGCACAGGGACCACTCCTGGCTGTGAGAGCCAGGGCTCAGCTGTCACACAAGCCAAGCTCCTGTAGTCAATTGTGCTTGCACAGTTCCTGTACCCTGCCTGATTTGCCAGAACACATCAGTATTTCCCAGCTTGGGAAGGCACAGCAAAATAGGATGTATCTGTATGTCCAAGGGCGCAAAGAATTAGGAAAGTTAAGAAATATGGTTTCATGAAAGATATGTTGTGTCTAATTAATATGTTGGGTTTTTATCAGAAGATAAAAGCAAATCTTAATGCTGATCATGCAACTGATGAAAAGACATTTGATACTGTACCACACAGCAGCCTTATACTGAAGTTTCAAGAGAAGGAACTAGGGAACAATATATGCAAATATGGGAAAAAAACCAAAACTGGTTCAGAGACAGGAAACATATATATTGTAAATTGCACATTTTTTAAATGTTATATCCATCTCAAGATCTTATCCCAAAGTTTTTTATTATTATTATTATTATTATTATTATTATTATTATTAATAATAATACTTTTTAATCTTTTTCATAAGACGTTATGGATAATATTGAGATTAAACTGTCAGTTTTTCCTAACTATGTAGGAAAATAAAATCTGAGCTTGATAATATAATAATTAGGGATGAGCGAGCATGCTCGCCGGTACTTGATGCTCCCCCGAGTATCTCAGTACTCGGTATACTCGGCGAGCGCCGAGTACTGGCGAGATGCCCGGATGCATGCTCGGCTCCCCCTCCCTGCATGTGGGCTCTACTTACAGAGTAAGCCCACATGCAGGAATTGGCTTCCACACATTGTAATGCTACAGCCATGTTGGTTGTGGCATTACAGTGATTGGCTGGCCGCACAGCGTCATCAGGTCTATATAAGACCTGACGACGCTGTGCTCGGTACTCTAATCCACAGTCAGCTAGTGTAGGGACAAGTGCTGCTGAGCTAGGGAAAGACTAAGGCGGGCTTTGCACATTGCGACATTGCAAGCCGATGCTGCGATGTCGCACACGATAGTCCCCGCCCCCGTCGCAGCAGCGATATCTTGTGATAGCTGGCGTAGCGAAAATTATCGCTACGCCAGCTTCACATTCACTCACCTGCCCTGCGACCGTCGCTCTGGCCGGCGACCTGCCTCCTTCCTAAGGGGGCGGGTCGTGCGGTGTCATATCGACGTCACACAGCAGGCGGCCAATAGTGGCGGAGAGGAGCAGGATGTAAACATCCCGCCCACCTCCTTCCTTCTGCATTGTGGCCGGCGGCAGGTAAGGAGATGTTCCTCGCTCCTGCGGCTTCACACACAGCGATGTATGCTGCCGCAGGAACGAGGAACAGCATCGTACCTGTCGCTGCACCGGCATTATGGAAATGTCGGAGCCTGCACCCATGATATGATAACGACGCTTTTGCGCTCGTTCATCGTATCATCTAGGTTTTACACACTACGACATCGCAAGTGACGCCGGATGTGCGTCACTTTCGAACAAACAGTCCTTTTCAGGACTAATCCAGCTGTATACATGTATACAGTCAATGTAAATAGGCAGGCAGGGTATAATAAAGAGTGTGGTGCGTATAGCACAGGAGGCTCCATTCCAGTCACGTCTGGGGCTGGTGTAGCCTGTTACATATACTATCCATCTCTAAAAAAACAGCCTTTTCAGGATTAATCTAGCTGTATACAGGCATTGTATATAGGCAGGGTATATAGCAGAGTGCGGTGTGTATAGCACAGGAGGCTCCATTCCAGTCACATCTGGTGTTACACATATATTATCCATCTCTAAGAAAATCAGCTACTTAAAACTGTGTTTTTTTCATCGCAAGGATCATTTATAACTTTGCTCTAAATGTAGCCATTTCTACTGAGCGTGGAAGATATTGTCCTATGTTTAAAATGCACAAGGCACGTGGCAAGTGACGAGGAACCATGATGGTGATGGTGCATGCAGAGGCCGAGGCTGTGGACAAGCTACAATTGTGACACAACAAACACCCACATCTTCTCGCCCAACCTTCCTATCCCAATTCCTAGGGGACCACAGCACACCACTATTAAACCCAGAGCAGTGTCAAAAAGTTGTTGGTTGGATAGCGAATAATGCTTCTAGTCAGTTTGCCACCACCTGAACTACCCTGTCTTACACATGGTCAAGTCTCAGTAGCCATGAGTCTGGACCGCAAATTCCTTCCTCTGATCCTACTTCATCCCACCATGCCGAGTGCCCGACAAAAGTGATCCCTCCCTTGGACACTCTGAAGAGCTGTTCACTTTTCCATTTATAGATATGGGCCTCCCACCCGCTCCCCTTGAAGGGGGGCAAGAGAAGATTGTATGTAGTGATACCCAAATATTTGAGCAGCCACGGTCACATGAAGGCGACGGTAGGAAAGTGTCACAAGAGGCGGACGATGATGAGACACAATTGCCAGAAAGTCAGGAGGAGGACGTGGTGGATGATAAAGTAACTGACCCAACCTGGCAGGAGGACATCCAGACCAAGGACAGTAGTGCACAGGGAGAGGGAAGTTTAGCATCCCAACAGGCAGGAAGAAGCAGTGTGGTGGTCACAGACAGAAAGTGGGCAATCGTTCCTCGTAACACCAACATGACGGAAGTTGCAAGTAAAACTGTTAGGTCTTCCCGAGTCTCGTTGATTTTAAGGACTCTGCCGATAATTCCAAAAAGGCCATTTGCACCACCTGCCATGCCAGCATCAGGAGGGGTAGCAAAATTACCAGCCTGACCACCACCAGCATGATCAGGCATATGGCAGCAAAGCACCCGACTTTGTGGCCTGAACCCCAGGGTCCAGGATCAGTGTCTGCGGGTGACACCACTGCTTCTTCCACTGTTGTTCATGCAAGCCAATCCTCCTTTCATAGTGCATGTGAACATGCCTCCTCTCCTGCACCTGTCATTGCACAATCTGAAATACCATGATCAGCAACCACGTCCA
Organism: Anomaloglossus baeobatrachus; assembly: GCF_048569485.1. Lineage (NCBI taxonomy): Eukaryota > Metazoa > Chordata > Amphibia > Anura > Aromobatidae > Anomaloglossus > Anomaloglossus baeobatrachus. The sequence goes on from NC_134358.1 coordinate 408,015,486, forward strand.
TGTCCTTGGAACGCAAGCGGAAATACGCAGCCAATGCCCCCAGGCCACACTACTGAATTTGAAGATTTCACAAGTGCTTGTGCTTGAAATATTGCCTTTTAGGCTAGTGGAGGCGGAAGCATTCCACAACCTAATGGCGGCTGCCTTCCCTCGTTACTCGGTCGCAACCACCACTATTTTTCCCGGTGTGCTGTCACCACATTACACAAGTACGTGTCCCAAAACATTAGCCATGCCCTTAACAACACAGTTACCAGGAAAGTCCACCTAATCACGGACATGTGGGCAGGGATGGTACATCTCGCTGACGGCACATTTGGGTTAACATAGTGGAAGCCAGGACTCAGTCGGACCTTGGGACGGAAAACGTCCTCCGGACGTCTAGGATTGTGGGCACTAACTCAATCATTGTTGCCCCCACAATCTACAGCTCTTGTGTGCACCCCTGAGGCTTTAGTCACCACAGGGTACTGCTTCTCCTTTAAGATGTAGTACTCATCCCGGGTATGGAGCGGTTAATCACTGGTGTTTCTCACATTCACACACAAAACACAGTTAGGTGCTTTCCCCCCAGTGGGAAAGGCCTGGGGTAGATAGGGGGTTGGGCATCACGAAACATGGGACTTTCTGGGTCACTAGGACAACCACCTGGGGGGGGGGCACTTGGAGAAAAGGAAGGAGCATCTTCACACATAGACAGATAGCCCTGGGCACAGCTTGGGGTGAGGAGCACAGTCAGGACTTCGGTCCAGGCACATTTTCTCTCTACTTTCACACTTCTTGGAGCACTGCAAGACTCATGGCTTGGAACAAGCTGCCTGGCTCAGGTTCTCTACAGCTACACGGGATTCCAGGGTGTCCTAAGAGTTCAGGAAACACCCACAGCCCGTTCCATATTCCACCTACACTGGGATTGGAAGGACCCGACCAGAATGGACTCACAGTGAAAACACTGGTTGTGACCTCGAATTGCCCGGGATCGGCTGGGGCCCAGGATCGTCTGGGGCCCATTACGGTGGTGACCGGCATCTCCCGGGTAAACCAAGACTGTGAGTAAAGAAAATCTTGAACCCGCAGAGACTGTGTCTGCCTGTCCTTGCCGGCGCTCCGCGCTTTGCCGCCCGCCATTACTACTCCCCTCATCATCCTCCCTGGGGTGCGCTCCACCTGTCGGGAGCAGAAACATCTTAGCTGCTATGAAAATCAGCCCCAGAGGACAGTAACAGCAGCGGCGGCTAATCCCTGGCCGCATACTGCAGGTGGTGTCACAAAACAAACCTCCATTATCACCCCCCCTTCTTTATTGTACACAACGGTGACATGAAACCGGGCAAGGGCCATCCATGACATCCCCAGACCAGACATCACCAAGCCAGGTGATAACTAAAGTTAACCCCTTGCCCCGTGGGTGCTAGAACTGCACGTCATCCTCCTCAGCCACTTCTTCAGCCTCCACATTAGTCAGATGCTGGAAGCACTGAAGCACTGCCTTGGCCAAGCGGCAACAGGCTGTGCTGAAGCTAATATGTGTAGGTGACAAACTGCACAATGCTGAAGAGTTGTGGACAGCTCTGAAAGAGCAGCCAGTTCTGTGGCTCACACTGCTGAACCTACAGCCAGGCATGGTAATGTGTGACAATGGCTGGAACATGGTGTCAGGCGAGGCATGCTCACACAAGTACCATACCTGGCCCATGTGCTCAACCTCGTGGTTCAGTGGTTTCTTAAATCCTACCCAGAGCTGTCGGATCTGCTCTATAAGTACACCACCTGTGTGCTCATTTTAGAAAGTCACCTACTGCTTCGGCCGCCCTTGCCGGGTTTCAGCAGCGTTTGCAGCTTCCGGCTCACAGACTGGTGTGTGATGCCCCACATGTTGGAATTCAACACTGCAGATGTTGGTCAGGATTTGTGAGCAGAAGAGGTCAGTTGTTGACTACAAGCATCAACAAGGCCATCGGTATTCGTTTCAGACTCCACACATAAGACTTCAGGAGTGGACATGGACGTCTGACATATGTACCATCCTCCAAAACTTTGACAACTCCACCAAGATGGTGAGCGGCAATGATGCCATTTTTGGCATCACCATCCCGCTTTTCTCTCTTCTGAAATGCATTCTGCTCAAAATCAAAGAGGATGCATTGCAGGCAGAGTACGATGAGATGGAGCAAGGAATCATACAGGGTGATTACACACAGCCCAGCCTCAGGGGACAATGAGGAGGAGGAGAAGGAAGAACAGGAACTAGTTTCATACGCTATAGACGGTAGTACCTGCACAACTGTCATACCATCTGTTCAGCGTGGATGCCCAGAGGACAGGGAGGAGGAGGAGAGCATGTTCAGTCGTCCTCTTGGTGAGGACATGGAAGTCTTGCCTGTTACCAGTCTGGCTCGCATGGCTGAGATTATGTTATGGTGTCTGTCCTGTGACCCTCGCATTCTCAAAATTTTGGGTGATACTCACTACTGGTTGGTGACACTTTTAGACCCACGCTACAAAGAGAACTTTATATATCTTATTCCCGAGGCGGAGACGTCTACAAAAATGGGGCAGTAGCGAAGGCCCTTGTTGCGGAATTATTAAAAAAAATCACGTCTGAAAATGCTGGCGGTAGAGGTCCCAGTTCGTTGAACCACCAAGGAGACACAACTTCAATCCAGCATAGGCAGGAGAACACTGTCAAAGTTCTGGAAGAGTTTTCTCAGCCCCTCCCATGGTACAGGCCTTGAGAGGCTGGGAACTCTCACAAGGAGTGCAAAGTTTGGAAAGATGCTGAAGGAGTACCTTGATGACCGTACCAAAGTCCTCCGTGATTTCTCGGTGCCTTATAATTATTGTGTATCCAAGCTGAACACGTGGCATGAACTGTCTCTCTACGCCTTGGAAGTCCTAGCCTGCCCTGCTGCTAGCATTTTGTCAGAGTGGGTTTTTAGTGCCACAAGGGGAATTATTACTGATAAGCGCACACGCCTGTCAACTGAAAATGCTGACAGACTGACTCAAAATGAACAAAGGCTGGATTGGGCCAGAACTCTCAACACCACAAAATGATAGCAACGTAATATAAACTCAAAGCTGGTGTCTTTTTTGGGAGGTATATTCCCATGCTTCTTTCCACCCACAAACATGGGTATACGCTTCCTGATTTTATCTATTTTCTCTAGTCCTCCTCCTTCTCCTCATCCTCCAACACCATATCATCAGGGTGACCATGGTCCATGATGCAACACCTGCATAATATTTTTAAAGGGTGTTTATGATGCCCATTAGAAAAAAAAGTTATACAGTATATTCATTTATACCCCCAGGGGTAAATGTTTGTCAGTCCATAGTTTGTGCATGGGCCTTACAAGTATAGGAGACCTGTTCCTTTGTAATGGTAACGTTGTTTTTATGAGGCCCTCCTACACATCTCTTCCAAGGGGCATTGGAGTGCCTCCCAATTTTTGGCAGCCCTGGAACACACTGCATATTCAATAACAGTATAGGAGACCAACTGTGTAATAATGGGAACAACAAAGAATAGCCGGCTGATGGCTCTTTAAGAATAGTACAGGCCACCTACATATATGTTTGTTTTTTTTATTAAATTCAAGATTTAAAAAAATACAAAAAAAAAAATATCCAAGTGGGGCTTTGCAGCATTTTTAAGTCCAGCCCGATGAAAGCTGACAGCTGCAAGCTGCCACCCTCAGCTGCCTAATTTTCCCTTGGCTGGCAAAAAAAAAAATGTGTGGGCTTCGTTCAATTTTTAATTGCCAGCCAAGGTAAAACTAGGCAGGTGAGTGCTGGTATTCTCTGCGGGGTGAGGGACCATTGTTTTAGGGCGCTGCTATTCACCGACTCCTGCAGGTGCCGCAGGAGTTAACTCCCTGTTTATAGGCGCTGCTATTCACCGGCTCATGCAGGAGCTGGGAATCAGGTGATCGGAGATTACCGTTGCTACAGTACCCCGCTCATTAGGTTACTATGGCAACAATGGCAGAAGTGACATTACCGCTTACCAACCCACAGTCTCTGCTCACTCATTGAGTGATTAGACAGCACAGGGAGCAGAAGCGTTCTTCCTCTCCCCGTGCTTTCTAATATAGTAGAGATGCATCGGTTGAAGAAGACAGAAGAAAGAAGACAAAAGAAAGAAGACCAGGATTGTGGAGGGGTGAGAGGGAGTAATAAAGATGGAGTCCCTAAGTGTGTCTGTGTATTTATTTCTAATAAAGTATTTTTTCTCTGTGTGGTGTCTTTTTTTTATGCTTTATTGGAGATTCTTAATGGCCAGGTCAAACTTGGCTTGACATTAAGAATCTGGTGCTTAACACCAGCTGGTAAAATAAATCTGACATTAACCCCTTATTACCAAGCATGCCACCTGGCACCAGGGCCGCTGGAAGACTTGGATGCAGTGCCAGCGCCAGAAGATGGCATTTCTTTGAAAGTGCCATTTTCTTAAGTGGCTGCAGACTGCAATTCGCAGCGGTGGGGGGGGGCAAACATCTTGGGCCACCCTGCGCTGCAGAATCCAGTCATGGGTTTTTTCATGTTTTTTTTTTAATTATTTCATGAAATTCAAGAGCTAATTAAAAAAAAGGGCATCCCTATATTTTTTGTTCCCGGCCGGGTGCAAATAGGCAGCTGGGAGTGGGGGGCAGTTTGTACCTGCCTGCTGTTCTAGCCTAGCATACAAAAATATGGCGAAGCCAACGTCATATTTTTTTTTTTTAGTTTTATGACAAAAAACTTTTAAAAAAAGGGCTTTCTTGAATTTTACATAGCCAGTGAAGGAAACACCAAGGAGTGGGGGTTAGCAGCCAGTATTTTTGTATGCCAGCCAGGTACAGAAGGTAGGTACAGGCTGCCCCCAACCCCCAGCTGCATATTTGTACCCAGCTTGGAACCAAAAATATAGGGAAGCCCTTTTTTCTAATTATTTCATGAATTTCATGAAATAATAAAAAAAACCTGACGTGGGCTTTGCCCATTTTTTGTGTCCAGCCAGGTACAACTAGGCAGCTGGGTACTGTAATCCGCAGTACAGGGTGGCCCAAGCTTTCTGGGGCCCACCTCTGCGAATTGCAGTCTGCAGCCGCCCCAGTAAATGGCTCATTCATAGAAGTGCCATCTTCTGGCGCTGTATCCAACTCTTCCAGTGGCCCAGGTGCCGGGTGGCTCACTGGGTAATTATTTTTTTTAGAAATAAAACACAACGCAATTAGTAACTCCATCTTTATTGAACTAAAGAACCCCTCCCTCCACCCTAGTCCTGGATCGAGGGTCCCACGATTTCCAATCCGTATCCAATATCATCTGATCCCTTTGCCGGAATACAAACTGAACAGATTATGTGTCAGGTTCAGGGACCTGAATCAGATCACACATCAGCTGATTATTTAAAAGCCGTTTAAACAATCAGGTGATGCATCAGTAGAAAAAAAAACTATACTCAACTCTCTGCAGACTCCCGGCTCCAGGACCCACCGGTAAGCAGCTGATGCTGTCACATGACAACATCATCTGATTGTTTAAACCGGCAGAGTGGTGAAAAGCCGGTCGACTTTTATGAACGATAAGCTGATTCATAATCTCATTGTTTAAAAGTTGGGCGGTAAAAATCCGGCCGGCTTTTCACCGTTGGACTTAAATGATCAGATGATGCCGTCAGCTGATCATTTAAAGCTGGCTTTTGCCTGGACTACTGGGAGCTCCTAGAGCCGATTGGACGTGTCCCAGGTGTCTAAAGAGAGGTTCTTATGCTATGTCTTTTTCTACAGTTTACTTTTGATTGTACAGCGAATGTACAGGCAGAGAGAAGCTGCCTCATCTATGCTACTAAGCGAAAGTGCATGTCACACAGGAGGAGGAACACAAGATTCTTCCTCCCCCTAATACTTAGATAACATTGCAGTGACCTAGGAGTCAGAAATGCTTACAGGGGTCTTCCCCATACTGTTCCCATGCCATTTGAGCACTGTTCCTATACTGTACATTTGTGACATTTTTAGGCTTTCTGCTTACCGTCAGGAGTGCTGCCAGAAAAATGCTCGAGTTTCCCATAGGTTAACATTGGACTTGGTGCTTCGGTCAAGCACCCGAGCATTTCAATATGCTCAATCCGAGCATCGAGCACCAGAGTATTTTACTGCTCGCTCATCCCTAATAATAATACAAAAGAATCTAGAAGATGTCTGCATGGGCAAACTCATGGCAGTGAGTTCAGGGTTTATAGATGTAAAATAATGCACCTAGGCCGGGGTAATTATATCACTGCATAAGCATAAAATATAACTATAGAACAGGAGAAGGACTTGGGTATTCTGGTTGCAAGAAATCTGGGGAGTGGTACTCAATGTCAGGAAGCAGCTGAAGAGCAAATTAGATTTTTGGGTGTGTAAAAAGAGATAAAATCCTGTGATCCAAATGTATTATTACCCCTATCTAAATCACTAGGAAAGGCTACCTCTAGATCAAAGTATCCAGTTTTCAGCTTCATGTTTTAAAAAAGATATTTGGAAGTTAGAATATATAGATGTGAAAATACATTATTACATGGGATGGCAGGTCTCTCCTATGATGTTTAGCTAAGAAAAAAGACATCTCAGACTAGATCTCATTTATATGTATAAACACAGTGCCTACAAGTAGTATTCCACCCCCTGCAGATTTAGCAGGTTTACACATTCGGAATTAACTTGGCATTATGACATTTGGACTGTAGATCAGCCTGGATGTGTGAAATGCACTGCAGCAAAAAAGAATGTTATTTTTTTTTTTTTTTTTTTTTAAATTGTGAAAAGTTTATTCAGAGGGTCATTTATTATTCAACCCCTCAAACCACAAGAATTCTGTTTGGTTCACCTAAAGTATTAAGAAGTATTTCAGGCACAAAGAACAATGAGCTTCACATGTTTGGATTAATTATCTCTTTTTCCAGCCTTTTCTGACTAATTAAGACCCTCCCCAAACTTGTGAACAGCACTCATACTTCGTCAACATGGGAAAAACAAAGGAGCATTCCAAGGCCATCAGAGACAAGATCATGGAGGGTCACAAGGCTGGCAAGGGGTACAAAACCCTTTCCAAGGAGTTGGGCCTACCTGTCTCCACTGTTGGGAGCATCATCCGGAAGTGGAAGGCTTATGGAACTACTGCTAGCCTTCCACTGCCTGGACAGCCTTTGAAAGTTTCCACCCGTGCCGAGGCCAGGCTTGTCCGAAGAGTCAAGGCTAACCCAAGGACAACAAGGAAGGAGCTCCGGGAAGATCTCATGGCAGTGGGGACATTGGTTTCAGTCAATACCATAAGTAACGTACTCCACCGCAATGGTCTCCGTTCCAGACGAGCCCGTAAGGTACCTTTACTTTCAAAGCGTCATGTCAAGGCTCGTCTACAGTTTGCTCATGATCACTTGGAGGACTCTGAGACAGACTGGTTCAAGGTTCTCTGGTCTGATGAGACCAAGATCGAGATCTTTGGTGCCAACCACACACATGACGTTTGGAGACTGGATGGCACTGCATACGACCCCGAGAATACCATCCCTACAGTCAAGCATGGTGGTGGCAGCATCATGCTGTGGGGCTTTTTCTCAGCCAAGGGGCCTGGCCATCTGGTCCACATCCATGGGAAGATGGATAGCACGGCCTACCTAGAGATTTTGGCCAAGAACCTCCGCTCCTCCATCAAGGATCTTAAGATGGGTCGTCATTTCATCTTCCAATAAGACAATGACCCAAAGCACACAGCCAAGAAAACCAAGGCCTGGTTCAAGAGGGAAAAAATCAAGGTGTTGCAGTGGCCTAGTCAGTCTCCTGACCTTAACCCAATTGAAAACTTGTGGAAGGAGCTCAAGATTAAAGTCCACATGAGACACCCAAAGAACCTAGATAACTTGGAGAAGATCTGCATGGAGGAGTGGGCCAAGATAACTCCAGATACCTGTGCCGGCCTGATCAGGTCTTATAAAAGACGATTATTAGCTGTAATTGCAAACATGGGTTATTCCACAAAATATTAAACCTAGGGGTTGAATAATAATTGACCCACACTTTTATGTTGAAAATGTATTAAAATTTAACTGAGCAACATAACTTGTTGATTTGTAAGATTTATGCATCTGTTAATAAATCCTGCTCTTGTTTGAAGTTTGCAGGCTCTAACTTATTTGTATCTTATCAAACCTGCTAAATCTGCAGGGGGTTGAATTTTTGGGGGAAGTAAGGTTAGTCTGGTATATACAGTTGTGTTCAAAATCTTACATACCCTGGCAGATTTTTTGTTTTTTTGTCCCTTTTTTTAGAAATTATAAAGAATAACACAAAAACTTTTTTCCACTCATGGCTAGTATGTTTTCTCTTTTTAAATCATAATGACAACCAAAAACATCCAAATGACCCTGATCAAAAGTTCACAAACCCCAGTCTTAATACCGTATATTGCCCCCTCTAACATCAATGACAGCTTGAAGTCTTTTGTGGTAGTTGTGGATGATGCTCTTTATTTTCTCAGATGGTAAAGCTGCCCATTCTTCTTCGCAAAAAGCCTCCAGTTCCTGTAAATTCCTGGGCTTTATTGCATGAATTGCACACTTGAATTCTCCCCAGAGTGTCTCAATGATATTGAGGTCAGGAGACTGAGATGGCCACTCCGGAACCTTCACTTTGTTCTGCTCTAGCCAATGACTTTGCCTTGTGTTTTGGATCATTGTCATGTTGGAACGTCCAAGCACTTCCTATGTGAAGCTTCTGGGCTGATGAGTGCAAATTTGACTTCAGTATTTGCTGATAACGTACTGCATTCATCTTTCTTTATACTTTTGCCAAGTTTCCTGTGCCTTTGTAGCTCACACATCCCCACATCATCAGCGATCCACCTCCATGCTTTACAATAGGAATGGTAGTTTTTAGTGACTCCTGTATTTCAGCTGATGTTGTTTGTGTTTTTTTCTTTTCATACCAAAGAATTTTCCTGGCAGTTGTGGCCGAAATTTTTGTTGATCTACCTGATCGTGGTTAGGTTTTTACAGAGCCCCTGATTTTCCATTTGTTAATCCCAGTATGAACACGATTGACTGGCATTATCAATTCCTTGGATATCTTTTTGTATCAGTTTCCTGTTTTATACAGTTCAACTATCTTTTCCCATAGATCTTTTAAAATTATGTTGCTTTCCCCATGACTCACAATCCAGAAATATCAGTGGCTGAACCAAAGATGCAAGAGCCTGTTTGGATCCCAGAAACTCACTCATATTTTATGTACCCACTCTGATTATAAGCAAACAGGTCACAGGTGAGGATGTTACCTTTATTAGCCATTCAAACCCATTTATGTCAACTTCTGTACATGTTATTAGGTCAAAATCACCAGGGTATGTGAACTTTTGATCAGAGTTATTTGGATGTTTTTGGTTGTCATTGATTTAAAAAGAGAAAAAAGTAGTTTGACAATAGTTTCAACCATCCACTAACCATGAGTGGGATTTTTTTTATGTTATCATTCATATGCTCTGAAAAAAGGCCAAGAAAGCAAAAAATCTGCCGGTGTATGTAAACTTTTGAGCACAGGTGTAGATAAGAAAGGGTTCTTTATAGTTAGAGCAGTCAGACTGTGGAATGCCCTACCATAAGAGGTAGTAGTGGTAGATACTTTAATATCATTTAAAAAACTGCTACTGTAGAAGCAATTCTCACAAAAAATGGTGTTGTTGGTTATACTGTAAATTATCTAGCAGTAGAGAATGTGTAACTGGTGGAGAAAGGTTGAATTTGATGGAAATGTGTCTTTTTGTAATCTATTCACTATGTAACTATGTCATAAATACTGTAATCACTGCTGCGTACATTACTTGTTGTAGCCATAGTGCTGCTATAGGAAGGGGAGCATTAGCTCTGCCGTATGCAAATAGGAAATATAGAACTTTTCCCCTTACTTTCCCTTTCCTTTCCTTTCCCTTTCCTTTCCCTTTCCTTTTAACTTTTCCCTTTCCTTCCTTCCCTAGCTTGGGAGCTGGGAGCAGGGAGCAGGGAGCATAGATATTGCAGAGACTGGAGGCATAGACATCACTGGTGGCATAGACATTGCTGGGGGCCATACAGAGGGACCATACACATTACTGGGGGGCATTCAAATTCATGAGCAGCATATACATTACAAAGGAGCATGGACATTACTGGGGGGAATACACATCACTGTAGGGGCATATGAGCTACTGGAGGGCATAGACATTACTGGGGCACAAACATGTTACTTTGGGTGCATACAGTTAGGTCCAGAAATATTTGGACAGTGACACAATTTTCGCGAGTTGGGCTCTGCATGCCACCACATTGGATTTGAAATGAAACCTCTACAACAGAATTCAAGTGCAGATTGTAACGTTTAATTTGAAGGTTTGAACAAAAATATCTGATAGAAATTGTACACATTTCTTTACAAACACTCCACATTTTAGGAGGTCAAAAGTAATTGGACAAATAAACCAAACGCAAACAAAATATTTTTATTTTCAATATTTTGTTGCGAATCCTTTGGAGGCAATCACTGCCTTAAGTCTGGAACCCATGGACATCACCAAACGCTGGGTTTCCTCCTTCTTAATGCTTTGCCAGGCCTTTACAGCCGCAGCCTTCAGGTCTTGCTTGTTTGTGGGTCTTTCCGTCTTAAGTCTGGATTTGAGCAAGTGAAATGCATGCTCAATTGGGTTAAGATCTGGTGATTGACTTGGCCATTGCAGAATGTTCCACTTTTTTGCACTCATGAACTCCTGGGTAGCTTTGGCTGTATGCTTGGGGTCATTGTCCATCTGTACTATGAAGCGCCGTCCGATCAACTTTGCGGCATTTGGCTGAATCTGGGCTGAAAGTATATCCCGGTACACTTCAGAATTCATCCGGCTACTCTTGTCTGCTGTTATGTCATCAATAAACACAAGTGACCCAGTGCCATTGAAAGCCATGCATGCCCATGCCATCACGTTGCCTCCACCATGTTTTACAGAGGATGTGGTGTGCCTTGGATCATGTGCCGTTCCCTTTCTTCTCCAAACTGTTTTCTTCCCATCATTCTGGTACAGGTTGATCTTTGTCTCATCTGTCCATAGAATACTTTTCCAGAACTGAGCTGGCTTCATGAGGTGCTTTTCAGCAAATTTAACTCTGCCTGTCTATTTTTGGAATTGATGAATGGTTTGCATCTAGATGTGAACCCTTTGTATTTACTTTCATGGAGTCTTCTCTTTACTGTTGACTTAGAGACAGATACACCTACTTCACTGAGAGTGTTCTGGACTTCAGTTGATGTTGTGAACGGGTTCTTCTTCACCAAAGAAAGTATGCGGCGATCATCCACCACTGTTGTCATCCGTGGACGCCCAGGCCTTTTTGAGTTCCCAAGCTCACCAGTCAATTCCTTTTTTCTCAGAATGTACCCGACTGTTGATTTTGCTACTCCAAGCATGTCTGCTATCTCTCTGATGGATTTTTTCTTTTTTTTCAGCCTCAGGATGTTCTACCTCACCTCAATTGAGAGTTCCTTAGACCGCATGTTGTCTGGTCACAGCAACAGCTTCTAAATGCAAAACCACACACCTGTAATCAACCCCAGACCTTTTAACTACTTCATTGATTACAGGTTAACGAGGGAGACGCCTTCAGAGTTAATTGCAGCCCTTAGAGTCCCTTGTCCAATTACTTTTGGTCCCTTGAAAAAGAGGAGGCTATGCATTACAGAGCTATGATTCCTAAACCCTTTCTCCGATTTGGATGTGAAAACTCTCATATTGCAGCTGGGAGTGTGCACTTTCAGCCCATATAATATATATAATTGTATTTCTGAACATGTTTTTGTAAACAGCTAAAATAACAAAACTTGTGTCACTGTCCAAATATTTCTGGACCTAACTGTACATGTTACTGGAGGCATGCGTGTTACTGGGAGCTCATACACATTACTGGGGGGGCACACACATTACTGGGCATACAGCACAGCTGCCACTCTTCTCTTTATCTGTCAGACTAGAGTGCATTGCGTGCCAAGTCCGATCACAGATGAACTCCGTCATTCAATGCATATGCACGCAACATCCAGAAGTGAGTGCTGACTGTGCGTGCTTGCAGTGAAAGTGCAGGTTTAAAGGCCCAACAGCCAGCAAAATGCGGCTGTCACCCAAGCACTGCGGTCCCCGGGAAACTGTCACAGCCCTGGTAATGATGAGTGGGCCCACCCGTTTGTCTAGAAACCCTGCACTTACCTGGTAGCACTGGGTGGTGATGTTGGATCTACTTACATCCTAAAGCTAGGTTCACACTAAGCGACAGCGACAACGACGTCGCTGTTACGTCACCATTTTCGGTGACGTAACAGCGACCTTGTAAGTCGCTGTTATGATCGCTGCTTAGCTGTCAAACACAGCAGAAGCAGCGATCATAACGTCGCTGTGCTACATGTGCAGAGAGCAGGGAGCCGCGCTTAGAGCTGGCTCCTTGCTCTCCTAGGTACAGTACACATCGGGTTAATTAACCCGATGTGTGCTGCAGCTACATGTCACAGAGCAGAGAGCAGGGAGCCGCGCGCACTGCTTAGCGCTGGCTCCTTGCTCTCCTTGCTACAGTATACATCGGGTTAATTACCCGAGGTGTACTGCAGCCACATGTGTACAGAGCAGGAGGCGGCACTGGCAGCAAGAGCGGAGGCTGGTAACGAAGGTAAATATCGGGTAACCAGGGAAAGGTCTTCCCTTGGTTACCCGATGTTTACGCTGGTTACAGCTTACCGCAGGCTGCCAGACGCCGGCTCCTGCTCCCTGCTCGCTTAATTTCGTGTGTGTGTCACAGCGGGAGAGTGACGACCAAAAAATGAAGCAGGACATTCAGCAACGACCGGCGACCTCACAGCAGGGGCCAGGTCGTTGCTGGATGTCACACACAGCGACAGCGACGGGACGTCTCTGCAACGTCACAGAAAATGGTGACGTAGCAGCAACGTCGTTGTCGTTGTCGCTGTGTGTGACACCAGCTTTAGTCATGTGGAAAGGCTAATTAAAGGGTCAATATTGACTTTTAGGATTACTACTTCCAATTCTAGAGTACAAGTCTTCTTTATCTGTGAAGTGGCAATTTGCATCTTAAAGTGATATATTCTTTTGCTGAGAGATCCATTAGAAGTTCTCCAATTTGCAAAGTTTCGGCTTACTCCAATGTACAGAAAAATTGGATTGTAATGGCACAAAATTAAAATCTCACTGTTACGAAAATAACTACTGAATTTAAAGGAGTGAGTGATACCATGTGGAAATTACTATATTTCAGAGGCAATGAGAAAAAGCAATACACCTTAGGGAGGAAGCATATTTTTCCCTCTCACTCAGCATGTCGCCTTTTGATCAAGATTGATTATGCAGCAGTGTTCAATAGGAAAAACATCAGTTGCGGTAGTAGGTCAACTTTACTTACTGTACATGACTTGGATAGTAAATTCTAAGTAACAGTTCATGTTTTCCTGATATTAATACGGGGTAATAACAGTAGAGTTGTCCTGTTCTCCTAGAACAGGTCCTGAGTTTGTATCACAAGATGTCTCTAATCAGCCCTACTTTCATTTACTTTCTTGCTCTACTCTTCTAAACAATGAGTGTCTGTCCTGCCTCGCTCACTGATGAAGGGTGTGTCAATAGGTCCCTCTTTTGTGAAACATCTTGTGTTTAAATAATCTTTCCAAAATCAACAAACAATATGGAATGTTGGTCATTCAGAATGAAATATAATCTTTGTAAGGGGGAGGGCAGGAGCCATCTAAGTCTACAGCAAGCTTTTGTCGAGCCATAATTTACAAGACATTGACTAGAAATAACATTTAAATTGGTTTTAAGCAGCTGTAAAGTTGTAAAATATTGGAAGAGCTTCAGAGTCAAGCAGCGTCTATCCTTTCTGAAGGAAGGAAAAGGGGGTGACTCAGGTCAAGCATACCACATAGGACAATTTATCTTGAAAATTTACTCTGATAGCATCTGTTATGTCCAGTCTTCCAAGAAAATGCATGTTTCTGATTATGACCACCCCCTTCCACCCCGGTGTTTTATTTATTCAATTCTTTTACAACTCATCTGAAGTATCAATTTCCCTGGGCTGTCAATAACGATCTGACACATTGTACATTTATTTTTACTATTCCCCCATATTTGACTGTTGTTAGCAGAAGAAAATATGTTTTTATCATTAGGTCACACAGCCAAACCGCAAATGATCACTGATCTCATTTTTATATTGATGGATTGACAATGATATAACAAAGCATGGAAAATGGAAAGCAACTTTTTCTAGAAAGATCGTATCATTTACTAACATTGTTTAATAGGTCGTTATTAAGTCTGATTTATAAAGAGTCAACACAGTGTGATTACGGATTATAATCTTTCACAACATCTGCCTTTATCCTCATTGAGGTTGAAGGGGATAATTGACCTGTGTGATTATAGTCTGGGTGGAGCAGTAGGAACCTGTGAAAGCACACGAAGAACATATAAACTCCATGCAGATGTTGGATCTGAGCCAACGACAGGGCCTGCAACCATGACAAGAGGCCATTTAGTGTGTCAAAGGGAAAGAAGCTTTCACCATAAAAATAGAAGGGAATCAGTTATACTAAGAGCACGGAATTTATGGCTATGGTTGGAATATCTGCTATACTTGGTGGGTAAAATGTTTGTAAACATTAACTGTATTCATAAACTATAGCTCTAACTGCAATTTAACCAGTTTGGTAAGATTAGATTACATTTTTTTTTTACTTGGGAATTAATTAATTTGGGGTGTAATTTTTATTCATTGATTTGAATTGTCATCACTCTCTCTCTCTGGATAAATATATATATATATATATATATATATATATATATATATATTTTAATGCTCATTTTATTGCTACCTGAGGAAGGGGGAGGGCATGCCCCCAAAGCGCCTTGTGGCTTCAGGATAATAAATGTTTTCAGCATCTATAATATCCATCATTTCTTCCTTTACCAGCGCGACCCAGCACCGTGAAACTTTTTTCTTTTTGAACTTTAATTCTGCATCTCCATTTGGAGCTCACGAGGTTGCTACAGCCAAAGTGGGAGTAATTGACCCCTTTGATGCTCCACCACGGGATTGGCCTGACACTGACACCGACACACATGGTGATTTTCCAGTATCGGAGCAGGAGACACAGTGTGGTGCCAATCTGAGAACGCGGGATATACATGTGTCTTCGGAAAGTGACAGCACGAGCGGCGGCACGAGAGAACCCTGCAGGGATGTCAGGACAAGATCATTGGCAGTGTGAACGTGGTGTTCAGAACCCTCCGGCAGCGTCATTTACGGTGTTGTACCTGGAGTACAACATCTTTAGGTGAGTGTATACATTACACCTTCTTTTTTACTATTAATTGTTTGCACACAGGAGTGCCCTCTTTTCCCCTTTTCTCTTTTAAGAATTTTCTGAAAATTTGAAAAAACTGTATTGCACCAATACAACTAAAAATAAACTGGAGGAAATTTAATAATAATAATACTGATAATATTATTTTATTACATAAAAACTCACAGATTTATAATTTTACTAAGATTCTCAATGTGTTGTTCCTTGCATCAATACCAAATATTAACAAAAACACATGTCATAGTTTCAAAAGGGTACTGGACATTTTCAGGAAATGACCCACCCTTCCCCTACATGTGTGAGCAAGCTGGAGGAAAAAAAAATCTTGGCTTGTGGGTGCTGCACGAAATCTTGGATTATATTCTCTTTTAATAAATTGTTAGTATCTTTTGCATTTATTTAAAGTGGGTTTAAAGTCTTTGCATAAAACGAATGATACAGTCAATGGGTAGCATATAATAATAATAATAATAATCTTTATATGTCACCAGCATATTCACAATTCAAAGGTTCATATACAAAGAAACAGTCACAAGTATCAATTATAGATAATACAATAATTAAAGCAAATATAATGACCTCCCCACTCATAAAAACTTACAAACTACAATGAGGTGGAGATAACACACAGAAGTACAGATATTTATTTTGATGGTCCAGTTATCTTAACAAAATGGGGGATAGATAAAAGGCTGCATGAGCCAGTCACCAGACAATATTTGTAGCGTATGTTTGATGGAGAATTGTTCAGAGAAGGACTATATATGAAAGACTTTGACTAGGGAATGCAATTGGATAGCCTAAAATTTGGTATTTTTAGGAAGCACCTAAAAATGCAAGTTGTGGTTAGTCATAATTTATTGGGGTAAAGCATTCCAGAGAATTGGTGCAGCTCATGAGAAGTCTTGGAGCCAGAAGTAGGATGTTCAGATTTGTGCTGATGTTAGTGGAAAGTCTCTTGTGTAGTGTAGAGAACAGGTATGGCGATAAACATAGATGAAGGAGGAGATGTAGGGGTGCTGCACTGTGGAGAGCTTTGTGAATGAGAACAGGCAATATAAATATGATCCAATAATGTATGGGCAGTTAGTGCAATGACTGACAGAATGGAAGTGTCCAAGTAATGATTATCCTGATAAGTTACCCTGGCTGCTGCATTAACGATGGAATGGAGAAGGGAAAGTCTAGTGAGGGGGAGGCCAATCAATAGTGCTTTACAATAATCAAGGTGGGAAAGGATCAGGGCTACAGTGAGAGATTTTGTGGGGTTTCATGTTGAGAAAGTGGCAGATTCTAGAAATGTTCTTTAGGTGCAGATGACAAGAGTGGACAAGAGATTGTATGTAGGAGGTGAAGAACAGAATGATATTAAACATAACCTCCAGACAGTGAGGTGTTATCGTGGTGCCGCACACTGAAACGGGGATTTCAGATTTAGAGAGGTTACTACATGCAGCAGCAGAAGAAATTCAATTTTGGAAAGGTTCAGTTTCAGACAGAGAGCAGACATGATGCTGAAAACAGCAGAAAGACAGTCATTTGTGTTCTGTAGTCCAGCAAGGGTAAGGTCAGGGGAGTGTGCAGTGTGCAGTTGTGTATCTTCAGCATGAAGATGGTACTGAAAGCCAAATTTGCTCCTAGTATGCCCTTTTAGGACCGGGTAGAGAAAGATGAGAGGAGCGCCAAGGACTGGACCCTAGTAGTGAGAGGAAGAGTCGAAAAAGTGGTGCCAACACACTAAAAGAGCATTCAGAGAGACAGAAAAAAATAGGAGAGAATGGTATCCTTTAGGCCAATTGAGTGGAGCTTAGCGAGTAGGAGATGGTGGTCAATAGTGTCAAAAGTTGCAGAGAGGTCAAGAAGAATAAGCAGAGAGTAGTCACTATCACATTTTGCTGTCAAAAGCTCATTGTTCACTTTAATGAGGGCAGTTTCTGTAGAATGTAGGGGGCAGAAGCCAGAATGTAATGGATTTTAAAAAAAAAAGAGTGAGTAGAGTTAACAGGTGAGGTTGGAGTAGACCAGGTGCTTCAAGAGTTTGGAGATAAAGGGGAGATTGAAGAATGATCTGTAATAATTTGTGCAGGATGGGTCAAGAGAAGAGGTTTTTTTAATTATGAAGTAATAATAGCTTGTTTGAAGGAGGAGGGGAAGACACCAGAAGAGAGAGAGATTGAAGATTTTATTTAGATGAGTAGTAACAACTGGAGAGAGAAAGACTGAAGTAGGTGTGAAAGAATGAGGTCAGTAGTGCAAGCCGTAGGATGAGAAAAAGATAGGAGCTTGAAGACTTCCTCTCTTCTATGACTGGATCAAATGTGTAGACTGAGAGAGAGGAGATGTGGGGAGGAATGGGAATAACAAAATTTGGTGGCTGGGAGCTGATTTCCTGATTGATATTTTCTATTTTCTCTGTAGAGTAGGAGGCCAGATAATCAGTACAAAGTACTGTGATAGGGGCTTGAACTTTCGGACTGAGGGAGTGAAAGATGTTGAAGAGTTTTTTGGATTGTTGGATAATGAGATCAGGGTGAAATGGATCTGTTTTGCGAGGTGAAAGGCAGAATAAAAGGTTCTTAACATGAATTTAAAGTGGATATATTTTTCTGGTGACAGACAAGGGGAAACAAAAACTCTGACACACTCCACACACTCAGGAGAAAAAGAAGAGCAGGAAGGTAGATACAAAAGGCAACGAGGGTTAACTCCACAACCACACTCAGCAACAAGTACCATAATCCCCAGACAGTCTGGATCACAACACATCAGCAGAGCAACTAGGATAAGCTATAGCTGGCATAGAAGGAAGGATCTAGCCAGCATATATAGGAGGGGAGCAGATGTAATTGGCTTCCCCACCATAACATGTGATCAAAGGAGACTAACAAGCATACTAGCAAAGATTAACTGTTGCTAGCCCACCAATGAACTATCACTCTGCAGATCAATGCCTGAGCCTGCCTGCGTTGATCACAGATCGAAAAAAGGAAAAGTCCAGCACCAACATTTTCTATAAAAAAGTGGACTTTTTTTGAGACATCACATATATGATTAAATCAAATGTGTCTCATGATGTGGACCTAATAAGGCCCCCGCCTTACGCATTTCAGACATGACTCCTTACTCATAGGCATACATACTGTAGATAAATAAAAACAAATCACAGATACCAGAGAAGTTATTGGTCTTCCCTGAGTCCCTTATTCATTAACTAGTGCATGCAATTTAATGTATTATGCGCATCTTACAACTGCCTTGCGCCTCTGTCGTAAATGTTACTCCATCCAAGGACCAGAATACATTGCAGCCATAGTTTATGCCATCAAAGTGGATAAAATATTGGCGAATTTGTAGGATGGGCATCAGCAGAGTTTAACAAAGTTGGCTGGTACTGGTGTAAATCCATAAAAGGTCGCACATTTGTTGTACAGATTTGAGAATTGTAGCTTAAACACCTTAATGAATTTGGATAAATGTCAATTAATATTTATGCATTAATTAGAGCTATACTTCAGAAATAATCTTGCTCTGGTTAATAGAGGGGATTATGAGCAAGGAATGTATCTATTTATATGTCCAAATAGACGAGCCATTCAAGCTTACCACAGAAACTCCCCCATTCATATGATTAGGATTGCTGAGTCACAAAAACTTCTGCATGAAATCTACAACCTCTGACTATAACCTTTATGCGTAAAAAGTAAAAAGCACTGATATTCCTTAACATATCCAAGCTTTTAATTTGTGGTAATTTTTTCCAATTTTCAACTATTTATTACCATTTTAATACAGGTTTTATTCATTAAATCAATTTTACAATTATCAAAGACATAATAAACAAGTGTCAATTAAATTAATATTGAAGTATGGTATTGTATTTTTTGGTGTAAGATTTGCGCATTTCCAACATATACATAGAACCACCGCACATTTTAGCCAAGACAAAGAAAATCACATTAAACTAATACTACATATGTCAAGAACGTCCCATAAATAGAAAAACACCCCATGACTCTATCATCTTCCTCTTGATAAACCATATATTTTCCCTGTCGTTAACCAGCAAGACGCATCCCAAGGCTCATATCTGGAATTTAAATGAACTGTGCACTGATCCTAAAACAGTTCTACACAGATAATTTGACCAATATATACAAAAACTATTCATTGGGTACAGTCAAAAATCTACATTAGTTCCATTTATTATTTTAGGTGATTCTCTAATGACTTATCAAGCATAGTTAAAATTCAGTTTGTATAATATCAGCTCTAGATGACTTCTCCAGCAAAAGTTACAGATTACTATCTATGGAAAATATATACAATGTAACCTAGTGTCAATGTTTCCCAACTCGGTGCTTGAAGCTTTTGCCACTTAATTACCTTCCTCAATGGTCATGATACATATTTATCCTAATAAAGAATACAAAGTCATAACTTGTAATTAGATTTGATCAAATATTTTACAATTTCAATTCATTAGGATTAACAATTTTTTTCCAAACATTGTGCCATGAATCACTACTGTAAAGCCTTCAATACACTTAAAGGATCTCTTAGAACTGTATTTGACAGCTTCCAAACTCTTTCAAACAACTATGGCATTGGCAATGTCAAAATGATCTCACCATAGAAATGGATGGAAACCCGGCAATAATCAATAGCCCACTTAATAACACTGCACTGACAGGCTGTTCATATTTTTAAAATGAAAAAAATAGTGAAAAAAAATCATCAATCTTAGACATATATGATCTGGCAGGCTATTCTTTAACACAAGCTGACAGTGTCACTGTAAGAGGTTACATCATACTTCTGTCACAGTAATTATTGATACGTCAAATATTCCATGATTCCTTCTGCTTCCTCCCCCTTAATATCCTTGTGAGAGGTAAAAGAGTATCAGCCATTTGAAATCACTACTGCTCAGACGTTTGGGGCTGCTTATGCTGCTGCTATGAGTTCTCACATACTTAAAGAGGTGATCCACTACAATGTATAGTGGTCACATTGATTTAAAGATGAAAATGAAGGTTTTTTTCCAAATACCATCTGTTGCCAAGTCTGCCTGTGAGAGGTACCATCGCTGTCCGCTCAGTCCTCATCACATGACACAGGTTGCAGCGGCCTCTTATGACCAGTAATGTCATGTCACGTTTCGGAATTGGAAGTTGATCTGGCAGGGGCTGGCAATAGCTAAGCTCCCCTTATGAATAGAGATGAGCCACCCCCCTAGAGTTCGAGTTCGGTTCGTCGAACGGAGGACAAGTTCGTCGAACGTTCTTCGAACGTTCGACGAACAAACTCGAACCCCATTGAAAACAATGGCAGGCAAACACAAACACATACAAACACATAGAAAACACCTTCAAAGGTGTCCAAAAGGTAACAAACAACTCACAAGACACCACAAACACATGGGAAAGTGACAAGGACATATACTCATGTGAAAACAAAAGAGCTGGAAGAGTGAAAAGAGGAGGAGACACAGATATAGGTATGTCATGCCCTTCTAAAATCATGTAAAACACCGCAAGGAGACTCCAAGCAGAGTCTCCCTTTTTTCGAAAAATTGGGCCACTCACACCACTTCAGTGGCATCACTTGTGCCCCAGTTGCAAACTTGACAGGTTGATTTGCATCAAGCACATTCCAAAATACGCCAGCCTTAACTGTCCCCAGGGTGACACAGGGGTAGCAAAGTCCTGCTGAACCATGACTTGTTCATCTTGGATCAATTTTATAAACACAGCAAGGGGACTCCAACCAGAGTCTCCCTTTTTTCCAAAAATTGGGCCACACACACCACTTCAATGGCATCACTTGTGCCCCAGTTGCAAACTTGACAGGTTGATTTAAATGAAGCACATTCCAAAATACACCACCCTTTACTCTCCCCAGGATGACACAGGGGTAGCAAAGTCCTGGCGGATCCATGACTTGTTCATCTTGATGAACGTTAGTCTGTCCACATCGTCACTGGACAGACGCGTGCGCTTATCTGTCAGCACACACCCAGCAACACTGAAGACACGTTCAGAGACAGCGCTGGCTGCAGGACAGTACAAGATCTCCAAGGCGTAAGTGGCAAGCTCAGGCCATTTTTCAAGATTGGAATCCCAAAATGAACAAGGCTCCAGTTGCAAAGTCATGGCATCAATGTTCACTTGGAGATACTCCTGTATCATCCTCTCCAGCCGTTGACTATGTGTCAGACTTCTTGTTTCTTGTGGCCTTGCATTGGATGGTCTAAAAAAATTATGAAACGATTCCATAAAATTGCTGTTACCAGCACCAGATACGGTGTTACTGGTACAGTTTGACTGATAATGACGAGACAGTCCCATGCTTGGCAAGTTACAACTGGGAGATTCACTCCTTGCACCACTGGTGTTTGGTGGAAAAGCCAAGCTAAGATTGAGTAACAGCTTCTGCTGATACTCCTCCATATGTGCGTCCCTTTCTATGGCTGGAATTATTTCGCCAAATTTGGACGTGTACTGGGGATCTAATAGTGTGGCAACCCAGTAGTCATCATTACTTCTAATTCAGACAATCCGAGGGTCATGTTGTAGGTACTGCAGCAAGAAGGCGCTCATGTGTCTTGCACATCCATGCGGACCAAGTCCTTGCTGTGTTTGTGGCGGCGAGGTGATAACCGTGCTTCCTTTCTCTGACATCTCCCCCCAACCTCGTTCAACCGAAATTTGACCAATGTCTCCCTCATCTGCTGAGTCTTCCATGCCCATCCACAGTTCGTCCTCCATTTCTTCCTGGTATCCTGCAACTTCATCAACAGTTTGGCTGCTACCATGCGCCCTTGTTAATCTCTCTCCCCCACCGGCCCATGCCTGCCGCCTTGGTGATGATGAACGTCTGGACCTTGTAGATCTTGGTATCCCTTCCGCATATGAATCCTCCTGTACTTCCTCCCCTTCTTGTTGTCCCACCCCCTGACTTTGAATAGTGTTTAGAGTGTGCTCCTGCATGTAAATGACCGGAATTATCATGCTGATAATGGCATTGTCAGCGCTAAACATATTCGACGCCATGTCGAAACTGTGCAGAAGGGTGCATAGGTCCTTGATCTGAGACCACTCCAGCAGCATGACCTGCCCCACCTCTGCATCTCGTTGGCCCAGGCTATACATCATGACGTATTGCACCAGGGCTCTGCGGTGCTGCCACAGTCGCTGCAACATATGGAGAGTCGTATTCCAACGTGTCGCCACATCGCATTTCAGGCGGTGAACCGGCAGGCCGAAAAACTTCTGGAGCGATGCAAGCCGGTCAGCTGTGGCGGTTGAACGGCGGAAGTGAGCAGAGAGTGACCGTGCCCTGTGCAGAAGCCCATCTAGGCCGGGATAGTGGGTTAAAAATTGCTGGACAACAAGGTTCAGCACGTGAGCCATACAAGGCACGTGTGTCACCTTGCGTTGATAAAGTGCCGCACCCAGGTTTGCAGCATTGTCACATACGGCCTTCCCTAGCTGCAGGTTGAGTGGAGACAACTATATACTCAACTCGCTCTCCAGAGCTGACCACAAATCCTCAGCTGTATGACACTTATTTCCCAGACATTTCAACATAAGGAGCACCTGATGCCGTTGAGCTCTGCTGCCAGCATAGTAAGGAGGTGTGCGGAATTCCTTGTGCGCAGTTACAACGCGGGTGGCCTGACCAGACAGGCTGTGGACGGAGGTGGAGGACCCAGACGAGGTTGAGGAAGAAGAAGCAGTGGAGGAACTTCGACATACAGATTATTGACGCACAACTCGTGGGGATGGCAAGACTTGTACAGCAGACCCTTCTCCATCTCTCACCATAGTTACCCAGTGCCCAGTCAGTGACATGTAATGCCCCCTGTCCATGCTTACTGGTCCAAGTATCGGTGGTGAAATGCATCCTGTCACACACAGAGTTTCTCAATGAAGCGGTGATGTTCTGTGCAACATGCTGGTGTAGCACAGGCACGCCTTTCTTGGAGAATTAGTGGCGACTGGGCATCTGGTACTGGGGCATTGTGACGGACATAAGGTCTCGAAAATCTTCTGTGTCCACCAGGCAGAAAGGCAGCATTTCTGTAGCCAACAGCTTTCAGAGGGTGACAGTCAACCTCTTAGCTTTGTCATGGCTAGGAGGAAATGGTTTTCAATTGTCCACATCTGAGGGACCAAGATCTGGCTGCTGTGCAGAGACGGCGTTGAGTAGGGTGTCCCTGGAAAACTTCTGGTCTGTGAGAAAAGTGCAGGCGGAGACATCATGTTGCCTTCATCCAAAGTTGGTGCTCTCGATGTCTGAGAGAGCTCTACACCAGCACCTGTTTCCCCTTCCAAAACAACGGACGACCTGCCAGTCAAACTGCCTGTTGCGGTTAAAGAGGTGGAAGGTCTGCGTCGAAAAGCATGTGTGACAGCTGTCCCCACAGTCATAGAGGATGAAGAGCGCGCGGATGCACTTGAAGGGGCAGACGGTGGTTGGCGTGCTCCGCTAGGCCGCATTGTAGCACAGTGAGCTTCCCACCGGGACTTATGCTTGTTATTCATGTGACGGTTCATGGACGAAGTAGTCAAACTAGTGAGTTTTTGGCCTCTACTTACAGATTGGCGACACATTTTACAGATCAGTTGGGTGATCCTTGTCGATGTCAAAAAAGTACCAGGCAAGGCAACTATTAGAGCCCATGCGACCTGCAGAGCCACTCCCACTTGTGCTCAGAGGCAGAGTTGTGGCTGAGGATGCAGTTGTTGATGTGCTTCCAGTACGCCGACTCTGTCCAAGAAGGTGCAAGGTAACCTCGTCGTCAGTCGCATCCTCCTCTACCGCCTCTGCTGACCTCCTCAAGTGCCTTACTGTGGGTTGATATTAAGTGGGATCTACAACATCATCATCAACAGGTGTGTTTGCACTTCCCTTGTCCTCAGACCTAACCTCTTTGTGCCCTGACTGAATAGTTAAGTTGTCATTCCAATCAGGTATATGAGTCTCATTGTCATCAGTATGTTCCTCATTGTCTCCACCAATACAAGTTACCATTTGGGAATGAGGGTCTACATTATGCTCAGAAACTTGGTCATCAGGGCCTGAATCTGACTTTCAAAGCTTCTGGACATCACTGCAGATCATTTCCTGGTCTGTACTCACTGTAGCTTGGGGGCAGACCTCTGATTCCCAGGCTATAGTGTGACTGAACAGCTCTGCAGACTCACCCATCTCTGTTACACCATACTCTGCAGGGCGGGTAAAGACTTGAGAGCTGGTAGAAAGCAAGAGCGGTTGGGGTAACAACTCAGAGGACTGTTGTTTTTTGGATGTTGAAGTTGAGGTGGAGGAGAGGCCACTTGTTGGAGCACTTGACATCCATTCAAGCATCTTCTTTTTTTGTGCATCATCTACCTTTGTTAGAGTTGTTCAGTTCCATAAAAAAAGAGTTCACCTCAGATTGTCCACGGAAAGTAGTAGACATCTTACTTTTGCTGGAAGATGGCCTTTCTTCAGCAGATGTTACTGTAACTTTACCACCTACCCCACGGACACAAACTTTTTTTCCCTTTCCAACACGCCTGTTCCCCTTTCCACCAGCATCTGTCCTTTTGACACTCATTTTGTTTGTGACTAGATTGGACACTTAAAATGTCGTAGCAAAAATGGAGAGGTGGTGTACAATGCAGAGGTGGTCTAGCTTTATTGACAGCAGAAGAGCCAACACTGACTATCCAAGAGAATGAAAGTATGGCCCTAACAATGGCAGCACGTTTGGCAATGAAAATTGCATAGCAAAAATGGGTGGGTGTGTAGAATGCACAGGTGCTGTAGGTAGCTGGACAGCAAAGGAACACTAAGTTAGTATCCCAGACAATTTTAGTATGCCACTAAAATGTCAGCACTGTTTTCAATGAAATTTGCATAGCAAAAATGGGCAGGTGTGTAGAATGCACAGGTGCTGTAGGTAGCTGGACGACAAAGGAACACTAAGTTAGTATCCCAGACAATTTTAGTATGCCACTAAAAGTGTCAGCACTGTTTGCAATAAAAATTGCGTAGCAAAAATGGGCAGGTGTGTAGAATGCACAGATGCTGTAGGTTGCTGGACAACAAAGGAACACTAAGTTAGTATACCAGACAATTTTAGTATGCCACTAAAAGTATCAGCACTGTTCGCAATGAAAATTGCGTAGCAAAAATGGGCAGGTGTGTAGAATGCACAGGTGCTGTAAGTAGCTGGACAGCAAAGGAACACTACGTTAGTATCCCAGACAATTTTAGTATGCCACTAAAAGTGTCAGAACTGCTTGCAATGAAAA
The DNA here is from genome assembly GCF_048569485.1 of Anomaloglossus baeobatrachus. Classification (NCBI taxonomy): domain Eukaryota; kingdom Metazoa; phylum Chordata; class Amphibia; order Anura; family Aromobatidae; genus Anomaloglossus; species Anomaloglossus baeobatrachus. The sequence goes on from NC_134358.1 coordinate 408,041,203, forward strand.
TTGCATAGCAAAAATGGGCAGATGTGTAGAATGCATAGGTGCTGTTGGTAGCTGGACAGCAAAGGAAGCCTCACTTTCTATCCTTGCCAATGAAAAAATGCACCAAGGAATTGCCTGAGCTGATGGAGCAAGACGCTGTTATATAAAACCCTGCACAGCATTTGCACAGACCTGCCTAGGTGTGTAGGTAGCTGGACAGCAAAGGAAGCCTCACTTTCTATCCTTGCCAATGAAAAAATGCACCAAGGAATTGCCTGAGCTGATGGAGCAAGACGCTGTTATATCAAACCCTGCACAGCGTTTGGATAGACCTGCCTAGCAACAATGGCTATGAAGGGCTGTAATGCAGCCCTGAAAAGGGCTGAAATTACAAGTAGTCCCTAATTCCTTAAGCGGTGTGTAGATTGCACTGTATGTCTATAGCGCACACAGCAGCAGCGGGGGCTGGAGCGGTGACTGTCACCCACCCGAAGCAGAGAGATAATGGCGGCGACGGGGAAAATGGTCGGGTCTTATAGGGCAAGGACATGTGACATGCACAGCCTATGACACATGGCCTTGCTGGTCTGGCAAAAATCCACTTTGCTGTGTGTGTGTCTGTGATTTGCTGACAGCTTGGCCCGCCCCACTGTCGCGCGGTTGGGAAAAAAAAAAGGCGATCACCATTCTTTCAGCACTCAGCAGCAGCACTGATCTAAACCCCGTCACCCCCGCACACTATACGCTGAATTTTGATAATATCATGATTCACAGTAACTCACACTATCACAGTGAAAAGCCAGCTAGTAACTAGGTACGCTTTTTTGTGATCGAACCGTTCTCGAACGTAATTCGAACTACCGAACTTTTAGCAAATCGTTCGAGTTCATCGAACGACTCAAACACCCCTCAAAATCACTCGAACATGAAACTGGCGAACCTCGAACATCGCTCATCTCTACTTATGAATACTGTCAGACTGAATATGCTGTAAAATGTGCTCTTCTGCAGTACATTGAGGCTTCATACTAGCTTGTGAATCTAAATCAACCTGAAGAAAAAAATACTAGAGAATTACAGCAGTTTCTGCATGAAACTGGGTGCAAGGTCTCACATTTCAACATGCAGTGATGCACCTTTGAAAAATTAAAGCCGTTTACCCAGAAATCATAAATTCTTAAGACAGTTCTTGTTGTCGGTGGTGTACTGCCACCAATGGCTTACCAACATGTTATCTATTGCTCAACCTTTATTCCATATGATAAATAGTGCAATTGTAAGAAGACAAAAGTAGTGAGAAGAGGTTGTTAGCCATTGCTTCTTCACCGCAACAGGATCTCACCCAATTATACAATGATTTTCTCACTATATTGCTCTGAGGCAAGTGGAAATATGTGAAAGAAACCTCTGGGCTGCTGTAGCTTTAAACAGGACAGCTCTGCCTTTTTTCCGTTGGACAATAGAACCCACTGCTAACAGGTTTAGTGGCCAAGCTCCATGGAAAGAAGCTTTATACTATAAAAGATGAAGGCGAATTTCTTTGCATGAGAACTATAGCAGAATAAAAAAGTAAGGCATTTAAAAGTTTGCTTATTTTCATACTGTTTAATTATGAAAAAAGTGAATTATGAAAAAGTATTGTTTATGTTTATATTCAAATTATGTGCTGAGATCTTTTTCAATGGTCCCACAAAGTTTAGGTCATCCTTAAATTAGCACAAAAATTGTAGAATGAAAAGTGCACTGCACTGTGTGGCTTCATCCACAATATGCTAAGCACAAAATTTGGGTTTAAATATTACTAATTAATTAAGGCCGTCGTCATATATGCCAGTCTTAATGAAGGGGCATGGTGGGTAAGTAAAGGGGGCTTTACACGCTGAGACATCGCTAATGCGGAGTCGTTGGGGTCACGGAATTTGTGATGCACATCCAGCCGCATTAGCGATGTTGCTGCGTGTGACACCGATGAGCGATTTTGCATCGTTGCAAAAACGTGCAAAATCGCTCATCGGTGACATGGGGGTCCATTCTCGATTATTGTTAATGCAGCAGTAATGATGTAGTTGATCGCTCCTGCGGCAGCACACATCGCTATGTGTGACGCCGCAGGAACGAGGAACCTCTCCTTACCTGCCTCCCGGCCTCTATGAGGAAGGAAGGAGGTGGGCGGGATGTTCCGGCCGCTCATCTCCGCCCCTCCACTGCTATTGGTCGGCCGCTCAGTGACGTCGCTGTGACGCCACACGGACCGCCCCCTTAGAAAGGAGGCGGTTCGCCGGTCACAGCGACGTCGCCGGGCAGGTAAGTATGTGTGACGCGTCTGCGCGATGTTGTGCGGCACGGGCAGCGATTTGACAGATGGGGGCGGGTACCCACGCTAGCGATATCTGGACCGATATCGCAGCGTGTAAAGTAGCCTTAAGCCAAATTAATTAAAAGGCACACACCACTTAATAAATTTGACTTTAGGAAAAAGCTCCATAAAGCCATTTAATGTGGTTCACCGGGGTCTACAACATAGTGGAACCCCATGGATAGCACAAACTCCATACGATATTTCAAATACATAGAGGTCTCTGAGTTTTTATAGTGCAAAATTAAGAATTAACAAAAAAGGTAGAAGCGGGCAGAGTACTAAACAGTATTAACAAAAAAACTCATATCTCCAATAAGTCCCTAAGGGGACTTTCCCCTACGCAGTCCTCATGTATTATCAGTTTGTAAATATACATAAATTATTTAAGAAATAAAAATTCTTTGTATTTTTTGAGGGATTTACACTAACCCTATTTTGGTGTCTTTTCATCTATTTTCTTATTAGGGTTATTTTTTTGTATAGGGACAGGAAAAGGGATTGCCGGCCTGGAAATTCCCCTTAGGGTTAATTAGGGCCCCCCTTTATATTCCCTCTGCTTTGGTCATCCTGACCTTTTGCTGATTTTTACATCAATAATTTTTGGTGTATTTTGGGTGTATTTTAATGATCTATTAATAAAGTGTGTTTTATTGGGGATTTGTGTTTTTTTGTTAATACTGCAAAATTACACATATTATTTTATTGGAACATAGTGACAAAAAGTTGTTAAAATATACACACACACATTTAAAATTTAGGAGAGCAGCCGCATGGTAAGTAGCTAGCATGTAACCACATAGTGAGCATATACATACAATCAATGTGTAAACCGCACAATTGATTAAGTAACACACAGCTCAGGGATGATCAACAAATCAGGTATCCTCTGCTGAGAAGGTGATCCCGGGGTCCATGCAGGCATCAGTATCTAGATCCTCTGGAGTTCCGACAGTTTGTAGGATAAGTCTTTCTCTGGATGACAAGCGATTATTGTAATAATCCATAGCGTCTAGGTGCCCTCTGCTGAAGATGTCCCAAGGAGATGAGGTCAGGAAGCCAGATCACGGTGTCTGAAGGACTAGGCAAATGCTAAAATGGGGAAACAGAAGGCACAATAGGGTCTTACCCGGTATAAAACGTACAAGAAGTAAGGATAGGTACACTCATCTGGTGGGGTTGTGACAGTCACAATTCCTTATTCAGCATGTGAGTGTCCGCGTGGTCCCAGCAGCGGCCCTGTTCAGGAAACAGCGGGGGAAAAAATCATATAGGAAAAAACGGGTTTAATGCCGCGCTAAAGCATCACTGATATCAGTAAGATGAAAATCTCTTTTTTATTTTAGTCAATCCAACGCGTTTCAGAGACAAGGACCGTCTCCTTCTTCAGGGAAAAAGAAATCATACATGCAGCTTACAGCCTGATCACTTATAGAAGACTCTATACTGCCACATTAGCAGCTCTGACGTCAAACAACCACATGGTATCAGAGCGGTGACTCATAGACATGTGCAATGAGCTGCAAAGATCATGAAGAAAAGGAAGAAAAAGAAGAAAGGAAGGAAGAGAGAAAGGGGAGAGCGATTCCCATTTACATGTACACACAAAAACAGGTGCACCACAAAAATAAAATTAAAAAATAAAAATAAATGGAAATGAAAATAAAAATAAAAATAAACGAGGGACTTCCGGGTTCTGCGCTCGCATGGAAGGCAGCGTGTGAGAAGAGCTCCTGCTTCTTTATCAAGCCCCTGCAGTCCCAAGCACACAAACCATCTGATAAGAGGTGGGAAAGAGGAGATAAGACAGTGTGCATGCCCCTCAGACATAATGGAGAGGTATGTGCACAAGAACAGGATGGCAGGACAGGGATCTTCCCCAGCCCAACAAAGGAGCAGCCGGGCTAATGCTAAAATGGCTCCGGAGGTAACCAAGCCCAGGAAAAGCAATGAACCTGGTAATCAGCTTACCCAGCAGGAGGGAGGGGGTGAGCAGGAGATAAGCACTGCAGGTCTCAGCATTTCTTACAAGTCCCTAGCAGATGAGGTGGTAAAGATGTTAACCCCCAAGCTTCAGGAAATGCTGGAGCAGACAGTGTCTGATCCCCTGAAGCAAATGCAGGAAGCCATCTCACAGCAATCAGAAAGACTGGCTACAGTGGAGAATAGACTCAGCACTGCAGAGAATGAGCTGGGAGAGGTGCAGGCCGAGCTGCAAAGAGTCACCAGGCTGAACCAGCAACTTGCAGATAAAATTGATGATCTCGAGAATCGCTCCAGACGAAACAACTTAAGAATCATCGGGCTCCCAGAAACTATCACCCCTCACCAGCTAATGGGGATATGCATGGAGGACATACCTCACGCCCTGGGGATTGCTGATACACTCAAGGCTGAAAGGGCACACAGAGTGGGACCCCCAGCCCAGCACACAAGTGCAAACACACCTCCAAGACCCAGACCAGTGATTGTCAGATATTTGAACTTTGTGGATAAAACTAACATCTTACAACCATTTCGGAAGAAGACATCCCCCATGGTGGTAAGGGGACATAAGATTCTGATATTCAGTGACTATTCGGCGGAGGTCACAAAGAAAAGAAGAGCCTTCAGTGATGTCTGCACAGAGCTTTTCAGAAAGAAGATAAAATTTGCTTTGCAATTCCCGGCCATCCTTAAAATCTTTGCCCCAGGAGGAGGTACAGAGACATTCATGGCCCCTGATCAGGCAAGACGCTATGTGGACAAGACTTTTGCAAAATCGTCGCCCCTGGCAAAGAGTGGGGATGCTACTCCCCAGAGGGGGTGAGGACATAAAATAGCCCATACAGGGGCAAAATTGCTAATGTTTAATGTGGAGTATTGATGCTGTTTGTAAAGGAGCGATGGGGGAGGGGGATTTGTATGGGGGTCTGGAGTTCATGATGTGGGCCTGAAAGCGTTAACTCTACCATAACCCAGACACCCACAGTCCCTCTCCATACCCCCGCTTTTCCCTTTCTTTTTTTTTTTTTTTCTCTTCTTTTTCTTTCTTCCTCTGTCCTCCTTCTTTCCCTGGCTTGCCCAACCCCATTATTATCCCATCACCCAAATGCACCCCCCTCCAACACATAACTGCCTCCCTCTACCCCCATACCCACACTCCCCTCCCACTCCCTCCAACTACACTCCCCCACCCACAAACTACTTTCCACCCCCTCCCACCCACACCCCCTTTGCCACCCACAAACAAACCCTCTCCTGCCCCCCCTGACTACACACTTTCTCCCACCCACAAACTACCTCCCACCCCATCCGTCCCAATCATCTCCCCCATCCCATTCACACCTCTCCACATTTACGACCCTTCTCCTTCCCATAACCATCCTCTGGATCCCTCCTCCATTCTTCTCTCCTTTCTTCCTCTTGTTTCCTTTTTCTTTCTTTTCTTTTCCTTCATCTCTCCTGGGAATGAGCCTCTATATACTGGGTCGAGGTTCAACCTACTTTCAGTCCTCAGGGTTTGGGGATACTTGTATATATTTCTGAAGCTATGTTTAGCATGCCTTTAAGTAAAGTGTGGAAGCTCAAGAAAGTGAACATATTTTGAGGAGCGAAAGAGGGATCAGTAGGAGTCCCTACATACATGCGGGAAAAAAGTGAAGTCCGCAACTGTGTTTTCCTACAAAGGATATAGGATAGCGGTGTTATTTTCTTGGTTTAATTGACTTTTTTTTTTTTGCACCACCAGAGAGAGACGGGGTGGACAGGTTTTAAGAAGGTTTTAGTTAAGATAGGATAAGAAGTAAGATTTCAAGTAATATATAAGGATGCAAATTGTGTCATGGAACGTTAAAGGCCTGCAGTCGCCACACAAAAGACGAATGATATTGAGGCACTTAAAGAAGCTTAAAGTAGACATTGCCCTACTTCAGGAGACCCATTTGAAAAATCAGGATTTCACCAGAATGTGCAAAATGTGGGTGGGAGAAGTGATGGGATCCTCAGCCCAAAATAATAAAGCAGGTGTGTTAATACTACTCCATAAGCAGGCAAATTGTAAGGTAATAACACAGGAAAATGATGGAGATGGGAGAATACAAAAAGCTTTGCTTGATATCCCATGTGGACGACTCAAAATCTATAATGTATATGCACCAAATGAGAGTAATAAGATTTTCTTCCAGGAGTTGGAGAGGCAGGTTTTGGAGGACCCTGAGAGGAAAATAATAATAGGAGGGGATCTTAATACGATAATGAACGTCAGAGAAGATAGGTCGGGCACAGGACACAAACGCATGGTAGCCAGGACACATGACAGGGTGCTGAATCTATTCACAGAACATACTAGCGTAATAGATGCTTGGCAAAACTCACACACGGCAGACCGAGAGTATACTCATTTCTCCCACGTCCATAGCACATGGTCCAGAATAGATTATTTTCTACTAACACAGGGTCTACTCAACAAAATGAGGAGGATCAACATACACGATCTGGTGATATCAGATCACGCCCCATTACTCTTAGACCTAGAAGAAACCTACCCCAAGGGAACAGACATACTGTGGAGATTCCCTTCACACTTAGCCCAGGACGAGAACTTCCAAAAACTGGTGAAAATGTGGTGGCAGGAATATACATGGGATAATAAGGCACATGAGGAGAACTCCCATTTATACTGGGACGCAGCTAAGGCAGTACTAAGGGGAAGAATAATGGGATATGTGAAAGCATTGCGAAACAAAACAACTAAAGCATACACTGAAGCCAGCAGAAGGACCAGAGAAGCATACGCAAACTACATTAATAATCCATCTATTGGTAATAGGAACAAGTGGATAAAAGAGAAAGCAGAATTTGACTTGTGGGTGGACAGGGCAGAAGATGAGGGGCCAGAGAATTGCATCACATTATTTTAGATTCGGGAACAAGGCAGGTTCGCTTCTGGCACGAATGGCAAAGGGAATAACTCCTTTAACATCCATAACTCATTTGAGGGACCCATCTGGGGCTAGCCACAATGACCCAAAGAAAGTCAATGACATATTTGGAGAATTCTACAAAAAACTATATGAAAAAGGGCCAGCAAATGACACAGAAGGAGGAAACTTCCTAAACAATCTGTCATTACCCACAATTACGGAATCGGACAGGGAAATGTTAAATGCCCCAATAAACGAGGAGGAAGTGAGAACAGTTGTGAAAAACCTTAAAATTAACAAGGCCCCAGGCCCTGATGGAATGACGGGGGAATTTTATAAAATACTACAGGAAGATGTTATGCCCACTTTGGTAAAAGTTTTCAACTACACTCTCCAAAATAAAATTCTACTACAGTCTGGCCATATGGCGTATATAAAGGTAATACACAAACAAGGAAAAGACCCCTCGGACCCTTCATCATACAGGCCCATATCGCTGATAAATCAAGACATTAAAATAATCTCTAAAATCCTGGCAGACCGGCTAGCATTGATCCTCCCATTGATAGTAGGACCACATCAAGTGGGGTTCGTTAGAAATAGGTCAGCAGTATTCAACATTCGCACAGTGTTGGCGGTACTAGATGGAACAAAAAGACCGGGCCTAATAAAGGGGAACCCTGCGTTATTGGCCTTAGACGCGGAAAAGGCCTTTGACAATGTAAATTGGCATTGGTTAGGGCTAGTATTAGATAAATTTGGCATAATGGGTACTTTTCGGAACTATATGGAGGCACTTTACGCTACGCCTGAAGCTAGAATTTCCACAATGGGCTTTCTGTCAAAATCTTTTCAGCTGCAGAAGGGGACCAGGCAGGGGTGCCCCCTGTCCCCTCTTCTGTTTGACTTGGCCCTTGAACCACTATCCCAATACTTAATAAAATCAGAACATTTCTCAGGAATCAAGGTGGGGAATAGTGAGATAAAACTAACCTGCTTTGCAGACGATATGCTTTTATTTATGTCAGACCCAGACAACCATCTGAAGAAGGTAATAGACAAACTGACGTACTTTGGCTCCTTTTCAGGCTACAGGATAAATATCAGTAAAAGTCAGATTCTATATTTAACATCCCTGGGAAATAGGCAAGGTGAGGGAATAGAAGTAGCCATAGCCCCGCACTACATCACTTATTTAGGAATTAAAATAGGCAGAGACTCAATGTCATTATATAGACTTAACTATCCACACCTAATTGAAAAATAACTAAAGAGCTAGACAGGTGGAAAAATCTTTCCCTGTCCCTATTTGGCAGAGCACATCTGATAAAGATGATCAGCTTCTCCCGCTTGCTCTATCCTCTACAAACTATTCCCTTACTGCTGAAACACACCGATATCAACAAGTTGCAAAAAGCGTTTGTAAATTTTTTTGGCAGGGAAAGAGACTAAGAGTATCCTACTCAAAGCTGTGTCTACAGAAAAAAGACGGAGGGGTACAAATGCCCATGATTAGATTGTACAATTTAGCGGCGCTTGCCAGACATATAAAAGACTGGATCAATGGGACAACCTTCTTTTTTAACGTTCAGCTGGAGAGGGAGCTAACAAGCCCTTTTAACTTGGTAGCGGTACTACATATGAAGCTAGATAAAATACCAACGTACGTGAAACAGAGCTGTTTAATAAAGGACACGGTGGGGGCCTGGAGAGCACTGAGAAAACTGTATAGACTCCCTTATTGTCTTTCAAAATTTACCCCGTTGTGAGAGGATCCAAATTTTATTCAAGGGTCTCAAAACAAATTATTTCAAGGATGGAAGCAGAGGGGGATACGGAGGTTGGGTGACTTACTGAAAACAGAGGAGGGGAGAATTCTGAGCTGGGCGGAGGTATCGGAAAAATTTAACATGGATAATCACCATTACCTACAATATTTACAAATAACAACACATTACACATCAGTGGTAAAAGATGTTGGGAAGGCTGAGAAGAAGGGGAGTTTTGATGTATTGATTGGTCAGGGAGCGGGACATGAATCCCTTTCCATCATATACCAACGATTGAGAGATCAAGTACAGGGCCCCTGGAAAGAGCAAATATTTAAAACCTGGGAGACTGCTCTGGGCGATCCGGACATCTATGATAAAATTCTAAGGGGGTTGGAATCTGTTAAGAAAGTAATGATAAATGAACAATGGAGGGAGATGCAATTTAAGCTAGTACACAACGCAATTTACACCTTTAATATACCACATAGCAGCTCACCAGTGCATTTCTTGGACCATTGCCCTAAATGTGGACTCCATAAAGCAAAACTGTTTCACTGCATATGGGAATGCCCACAGGTGAGGGGGGTATGGGAGGAAGCGGTGGCGTACATATTGAGGATTTGGAAAGTAGTTATACCCGTCACCCCTCAGGCCTGTTTGTTTCACTGTATAGAAGCCCCTACAGAAACTGACAGAGCAAGTGCTCACATTCCAGGTGTAATACACGTAGTATTGCTTGTAGTCAAGAAATGCCTACTTAGGAACTGGCTGATAAGACAGACTCCAAGAAATACAGAAATAGTTGATACCCTAAAAACAATAATGATGTACAACAAACTGGATTCGGAGAAACTTAAGGAGAAGTCCACTAAAAGATTCTTCAAAAAGTGGAGAACATTTATTGAGCAAAGCTTCACACAGACGGAAATCACCCAGTTAATTAAGTAAAATATATCTTTGTACCGTGTTAGCCAGTAGAGATAAAAAGCTAATTAAAGCATTTGAACACACGTCTTGGTATTGTGTGGAAGACATTGCAGGGACACTAGGGACACTGAAGGTAGGGAGCATCCAAAGGACCAACTGAACTGAACAAATAGGTTAGGTTGTTAAGTTAGAGTAAATTATTGCTAAGATAATTCTATGGAGATGAAATTGTTGTGACAATGAAAAAGAAAATGATGTAACAGAAGCATTGTACGATCCGGAGACATTTTATGGAATGTAACAACATGTTCTCTTGTTGATGATATGTGCTTGCTGACATCAAATAAAATATGTTTAAAAAAAAAATAAAAATAAAACAGAGTGTTTTTTGTGTCATTACTATGGATGGCAAGAGAAAAATATTTTTTGTGCAAAACGAAGTGTGTAGATCCGAATGCGAACCTGCAGGCAAAGGACTGGACATAATGGGGTTTATATATATATATATATATATATATATATATATATATATATATATATATATATATATGTATATATATATATATATATATATATATATATATATAACCATTACTCTATATCAGAGAAGAATGGCGAAGATATTCATGAGAGCGTGTAAGAAAAAAAGAGGGGGTTTCATGAGAAATTGGCATAACATGTGGGGAAAGAAGATGAAACGAAGACTAGATGGAAATGTTGGGTGAGGCATACGAGATCATATGCAAACACATAGGACACGAAGGAAAAAAGTGTGTTATAGTTAATTGTAACCGTGAGGTGTAGGACAGTAACATGATACGTTGGGGAAATGTGATTAGAGATTCCTGGAAAGCAGTGAATATATGAATGAATCGCAGGGATAGTGGAGAATGAAGGGCGCATGCGTGAAGAGACTAAGCAAGTTTCAGAGAGAATAGGGTGAGCCGAGTTCAAACCGTGGGAAAATATAGTAATGCGCATGCGCACAGAGACAAGTGAAATCCAGCGAAGGTAACCAAAGTTCAGGACCGTGGGAAAAAAAGAAAAGCCATGTACAGATTATAGCAAGAAAGCTGGTGTATAGAAAAAAACATCGCACATGATAACATATAAATATATAAGAATAAAAAAATCCTTTAGATAGGTATTTGATGGATATTCAAATAAAAATTCTAGATAAAATACGAGATCTTATGCAGACACATGGGACACTGAAGAAAATGTGTGTTGGAACCAAGCATAATCGTGAGGTGTAAAACAGTAACATGATATGCTGGGGAGGTGTGTTTAAAGACTCCTGGAGTGCAGTAAATATATGAAAGAATCGCAGAGACAGTGAAGAAAAAGGGCGCATATGTGAAGAGACTAAGCGGGTTTGGGAGGGAGTCGGGGTGAACTGGGTTCAAAACCATGGGAAAATGTAGTACTGCGCACACGCACAGAGGAAAGTGAAAACAGCGGAGATGACCAAAGGTCAAGACCATGGGAAAAGAAAAAAAAAGCCGGGTGTGGATAACAGCAAAAAAGCTGGTGTATAGGAAAACAGCATTTAGAGTAAAATCTAAATTATTAGCAGAAACCTAGTAAAGGTGGAACTGACATAAGTGAAAAAGTCATGATAAGAAAAAACACATTTGGTACATTACAATGACACTGGTCATTACGACACTCAAAGTGGTACATATGAAAATTTTTTTCTTTCTTTTAAAAATTGAAAAAAGAAGGCATAAAAACGCGCTGGAAAAATGAATATGAAGAGACAATATAAATATAATGCACATATAGATATATAAGAATAAAAACCTTAGGTTGTTATTTACTATATACTCAATAAAAATATTAGATAAAATTCTAGATAAAATTAACAAGGTATGCTAATATCGACATAATTAAAAAATGACAACCAATCAAAACTGTTGGAAAGGGGAACAAAAAGGCGCATATAGGGTTTTACCCGGTATGACCGTGTATGAATGTAGAAAGATACACTCTCTTGGAGCGGTTGTTCCAGTCACAACCCCTTGTATAGCATATGAGTGTCCGCGTGGTTCTAGCAGCAGCCCCGTGAAGACTTAGTGGAAAAATATATATATACACATATATATGAGAATCGGGTTTTAGCCGCGCTAAGAAACCACTGTTGTCAGGATGTAGTTTATATTAAAAATCTCTTTCTTTATTACAGCATCCAACGCGTTTCAGAGACATAAGCCGTCTCCTTCTTCAGGGAAAAGAGAAACTTCTCTTCTCTTCTCTTCAGGGAAAGTTTCTCTTTTCCCTGAAGAAAGAGACGGCTTATGTCTCTGAAACGCGTTGGAGGCTGTAATAAAGAAAGAGATTTTTAATATAAACTACATCCTGACAACAGTGGTTTCTTAGCGCGGCTAAAACCTGATTCTCATATATATGTGTATATATATATATTTTTTCAACCAATCAAAACTAGAATATGGCACAAGATTGTATAAAAGAAATGAGTATAAAATTGGGACAATAAAAGTACATTTATATATATATATATATATATATATATATATATATATATATATATATATATATATAAATATATATAACTATATAGTAAAGGTTTTGTTATAATTTAGTAGAAATGCCATATCACCTAGTGCTGAGGGGTTAAAAAATACGACAAAGAATAAATACAATAAATAAAACCAGTAATACGGGAGCTAATAAAACAGATCAGACACTTCATTGAGGCCAAAGGGTTTTAAAGTGCTAAGCTTATGAATCCAAATCTGAAATCTATGCTTTTATTATGTTGGATCGTGCAGTGTCTTGATAGGACATGTAGAAGAAAGCCTTTTCTAATGTTGTGGCGGTGCGAATTGAGCCTATTATGGAGGGCTTGGCTTGTTCTTCCCACATATTGTGTCACGGCCAGGTGTACGGGCAGGCCCAGGAGGTGGATCCACTGGACCGAACTCCTAGATGGTAGCAAAGAGTCCGGCAGCTGGAGCACTAGAAACAGCAGAGCAGTCCTTGCACACAGGTATAGCGGAGAAGTCCCTGGGACTACGGAGTTACGGGTGGTAGTCCGGGTGACGCAGCTCAGGTTCGGAAGCCGAGATGATGTCAGGCGGGGTCCGGAACCTTGGGAGCAAGAAGACGGGTCACCGCAGGGATCCGAGGTGGTGCGGACTGTCAGGATGGCAGATGGACAGCGTTCGGGTTTCAGGATACGGCAGACTGGATGGCGAAGCAGGCACGGCTCTACAAAGAGAGATAGGTGAGTACGAGCACAGTAACACCAGGAGACCTGACTCCTAGCTCAGGGAACACGAAGATCAGGCCCCGCCCCCTTGGACAATGACCCCTTATATACCCTGTACCTGTGCAACCTCATTTCCTGTTAATGGACGCTGGCCCTTTAAGAAAGGGTCAGTGACCGCGCGCGCGCCCTAATGCGCATGCGCGCCGCCCGGGTGCCAGAAGCCAGGGAAGGAGGCTGCGAGGAGGACGCAGGGGAGCCGGCCAGGTCCAGGGAAGCTGTCGGGCGCCGGGATCGGGGGCCCGGAGCCCTGGGACGGACGGAATCCGGTGACTGGGGAGCGGAGAGCGTGGCAGGTGAGCCGGGGAACGGGGGTGAGGACCCGGGGAGCGTGACAGTACCCCCCCCCCCACGCCCCCCTCCCCGCAACCGGGACATGAAGGCACGGATAAGAGGAGTGCCCACGTTCTCCCTGGGCTCCCAAGACCTATTCTCAGGACCATACCCTTCCCAGTCCACCAGGAAGAACTGCCGACCTCGTACGGTCTTCATGGCCACGATATCCCTTACCGCATAGATGTCATCATCGGCAATAGGAGGAGGGGCCGGACAGGCAGCAGCGGAGAAGGGACCAAGGACAACCGGCTTGAGCAGAGAGACGTGGAAGGAGTTGGGTATCCTCATCGTGGCCGGGAGCTGTAGCTTGTAGGATACCTCATTGATCTTGCTGAGGACCTTAAACGGCCCGATGTAGCGAGGACCCAGCTTGTAGGAAGGTATCTTCAATCGGATGTACTGGGAAGCAAGCCAGACCAGGTCACCAGGAGAGAAACACGGAGGATCCAGACGTCTCTTGTCAGCGTGTTTCTTCATCCGCTGGGAAGCGCGCCCAAGGGACGCTTTGACAGAGTCCCAAATGGTAGCAAAGTCACGAACTGCAGTATCAGCAGCCGGAACATCCGATGAAGGGGATATAGGCAACGGGACGGAGGGTTGAAGTCCGTAAACTACATGGAAGGGAGATTTGGAGGACGACTCACTGATGTGGTGGTTATGTGAGAATTCAGCCCAAGGTAGAAGCGTGGACCAGTCGTCGTGATGGGCGTTGACGTAGTGACGTAAGAAGGAGGTCAAGATTTGATTGACCCTCTCCACTTGGCCATTAGACTGAGGATGGTAAGCAGAAGAAAAGTCCAGAGTCACACCCAGATGTTTGCAGAGCGCCCTCCAGAAGCGGGAGGTAAACTGAGTTCCTCGGTCGGACACGATGTGGGATGGGAAACCATGCAAGCGGAAGATGTGATGTATATAGGCTTCCGCGAGTTCCTGAGCAGAGGGCAGTCCAGCCATAGGGACGAAGTGAGCCATTTTGGAGAACCGGTCCACCACGACCCATATGACTGTGTGTCCAGAGGATAATGGCAAGTCCGTAATAAAATCCATCGCTATGTGTTGCCACGGAATTGTGGGTATCGGCAGAGGCAGAAGACGGCCATAGGGCAGGTGTTTGGGCGTCTTGTTCCTGGCACAAGAGGAGCAGGCAGAGACAAAAGCAGCGACGTCCGTGCGAAGGGATGGCCACCAATAATGGCGTACAATCGCACCCCATGTTCTCTTCTGGCCTGCATGACCGGCTGTTTTCGAGGCATGACCCCAGTGTAACACCTTTTGCCTGTCAGTCTCAGAGACATAGGTCTTTCCGGGCGGTATCTGGGCCAGGGTGACAGGGGCCACCGGAATAATCTTGCTAGGAGGGATGATAGGCTGGGTAGTCTCTTCCTCCTGCTCCATGGGCATGAAAGACCTAGACAAGGCATCCGCACGTACATTCTTGTCTGCGGGTCGGAAATGGAGCTGGAAGTCGAACCTGGCAAAGAATAAGGACCACCTGGCTTGCCGTGGGTTCAGTCGCTGAGCGGACCGTAGGTATTCCAGGTTCTTGTGGTCCGTGTAGATAATCACGGGGTACACTGCTCCTTCCAGGAGGTAGCGCCATTCCTCCAGAGCCAGTTTGACCGCCAATAGTTCTCGGTCACCGATGGTGTAATTACGTTCAGGTGCAGAGAAGCTCTTGGAGAAGAAACCGCATGTAACCATCTTCCCGGAGGAGGACTTCTGCATGAGCACTGCTCCGGCTCCCGAGGAGGAGGCATCCACCTCCAAGGTGAACTGGC
Source organism: Anomaloglossus baeobatrachus (assembly GCF_048569485.1). Classification (NCBI taxonomy): domain Eukaryota; kingdom Metazoa; phylum Chordata; class Amphibia; order Anura; family Aromobatidae; genus Anomaloglossus; species Anomaloglossus baeobatrachus. The sequence goes on from NC_134358.1 coordinate 408,056,544, forward strand.
GGTTTAACTCCGGACGGTGGAGTACAGGAGCGGAGGCAAATGCTCGCTTCAGTGAGCAAAACGCGGCGTCGGCCGCAGGTGACCAGTCCTTTGGATTAGCCTCCTTTTTGGTCAAAGCGGAGAGAGGAGCAGTCAGGGCAGAGAAGTGAGGGATGAACTGGCGGTAGTAGTTGGCAAATCCCAGGAACCGTTGGATTGCCTTTAGTCCAGAAGGGGGAGGCCAGTTGAGTATGGAGGACACCTTCTTAGGATCCATTTGTAGTCCAGTACCCGAGATGATGTATCCCAGGAAAGGGAGAGAAGACTGCTCAAAGACACACTTCTCATATTTGGCGTATAGACGATTCTCTCTCAGTCGTTGTAGGACCAGCTGGACGTTCTCTCTGTGGGTCTGGAGGTCCGGAGAGTAGATAAGGATGTCATCCAGATACACTACTACACAGACGTAGAGGAGGTCCCGGAAGATGTCGTTCACCAATTCTTGGAAGACTGCTGGTGCATTACATAGGCCGAAGGGCATCACGCAGTATTCATAGTGCCCATCGCGAGTATTAAACGCGGTCTTCCATTCGTCCCCAGAGCGGATACGAACTAGGTTGTAAGCACCCCGAAGATCCAGTTTGGTGAACACACGGGCTCCTCTGAGCCGGTCGAACAATTCGGGGATGAGCGGCAGAGGGTACTTGTTCTTTACGGTGATCTGATTCAGACCCCGGTAGTCGATGCAGGGGCGTAGGTCGCCCTCTTTCTTCTTAACGAAGAAGAAGCCCGCTCCCGCAGGAGAGGAGGATCTCCTGATGAATCCCTTAGCCAGGCTCTCTGTGATGTAGGTAGACATGGCCCTGGTTTCGGCTGGGGACAACGGATATATCCGTCCTCGAGGTGGTGTTGTTCCTGGGAGCAGGTCGATGGCACAATCGTAGGGACGGTGTGGCGGAAGTACCTCAGACTCCTTCTTGTCGAAAACGTCTGCGAAGGACCAATAGGCCGAGGGCAGTTCCGGTAGGTTCTCTGGAACCGGAGGTCGTCGGATGTGTGGTATGGACTTCAGACACTTCTCATGACAAGAAGGACCCCATCGGGTGATTTCGCCAGTACCCCAGCTGACTGAGGGTTCGTGTGTCCGCAACCAGGGAAGTCCCAGCAGGATTTGATGGGACATGTGTGGAAGGACGTAGAGAGAGATGTTCTCGGTGTGCAGGGCACCGATACGTAGTTCGACCGGTCTGGTGACCCAGGAGATGGTATCAGAGAGGGGTCTCCCATCCACAGAGGCTATCACGAGGGGTTTGTCAAGTGGAGTAACAGGCAGCTGGTACTTGTCCACCGTGGCCTGCTGAATGAAATTGCCTGCTGCCCCGGAATCGAGGTATGCCTCAGCCGTGAACCGTGTCTCTCCCGTTGACACTTGCACAGTCCACATAACCGGGTCTGAGAGAGTCCCAGCACCTAGGGTGGCCTCTCCTACCAACCCTAGGCTTTGGAGTTTCCCGGCCTCTCTGGACAGGCGCGTAGCAGGTGTGTGCCCTCTCCGCAGTAAAAGCAGAGGCCCTTGGCGAGCCGCTCTGCTCGACGCTGTTCAGACTGTCGTACTCGGTCAATCTGCATGGGCTCGTGGACGGGAATCCCAGCTGTTGATGACTGAGGTGCGGAGGACTTCTGGGGAGGTGAGGAATGCCGTACCGGTCGTCTCTCACGAGACAGCTCTTTAGAGCGCTCCTGAAAACGAATGTCCACTCGAGTAGCCAGGGCAATCAGGGCATCTAGGGTGGAGGGCAAGTCACGACCCGCCAACTCATCTTTGATGCGACTCGAGAGTCCCTCCCAGAAGGCGGCTGTCAGGGCCTCATTATTCCACCCGAGTTCAGAAGCCAAAGTGCGGAAACGGATGGCGTATTGGCCCACCGTCAGTGTTCCTTGACGTAGGCGGAGAAGTGATGAGGCAGACGCAGAGGCGCGTCCCGGCTCGTCAAAGGTACTGCGAAAGGCCTGCAGGAACTCTCGAAGGTTCTTGGTCACGGGGTCCTCCTTCTCCCACAAGGGGTTCATCCACGCCAGTGCCTCGCCCTCTAGGTGGGACATTATAAAGGCGACCTTGGCTTGATCGGAGGCGAATAGATGTGGCAGCTGCGTGAAATGAAGGGAACATTGGTTGATGAAGCCCCTGCAGGACTTGGGATCTCCAGAATAACGAGGTGGTGAAGCCAACCGGAGTTGGGAAGCACCCGACGAGGCTGCCACTGGTGCGGGAGCCGTGGATTGTCCATTGGAGGACCTGGGTGCCGCAGGCGTCATGGATGCTTGTAACGTGTACAGGCGGGTGTCCACGGAGGTCATAAATTGCAGCATGCGGGTCTGGACTTCACGCTGGCGTTGGAGTTCCTCTTGCAGGGCCAATAGTGCTGCAGCGGGATCCATGGCCTGATCTTACTGTCACGGCCAGGTGTACGGGCAGGCCCAGGAGGTGGATCCACTGGACCGAACTCCTAGATGGTAGCAAAGAGTCCGGCAGCTGGAGCACTAGAAACAGCAGAGCAGTCCTTGCACACAGGTATAGCGGAGAAGTCCCTGGGACTACGGAGTTACGGGTGGTAGTCCGGGTGACGCAGCTCAGGTTCGGAAGCCGAGATGATGTCAGGCGGGGTCCGGAACCTTGGGAGCAAGAAGACGGGTCACCGCAGGGATCCGAGGTGGTGCGGACTGTCAGGATGGCAGATGGACAGCGTTCGGGTTTCAGGATACGGCAGACTGGATGGCGAAGCAGGCACGGCTCTACAAAGAGAGATAGGTGAGTACGAGCACAGTAACACCAGGAGACCTGACTCCTAGCTCAGGGAACACGAAGATCAGGCCCCGCCCCCTTGGACAATGACCCCTTATATACCCTGTACCTGTGCAACCTCATTTCCTGTTAATGGACGCTGGCCCTTTAAGAAAGGGTCAGTGACCGCGCGCGCGCCCTAATGCGCATGCGCGCCGCCCGGGTGCCAGAAGCCAGGGAAGGAGGCTGCGAGGAGGACGCAGGGGAGCCGGCCAGGTCCAGGGAAGCTGTCGGGCGCCGGGATCGGGGGCCCGGAGCCCTGGGACGGACGGAATCCGGTGACTGGGGAGCGGAGAGCGTGGCAGGTGAGCCGGGGAACGGGGGTGAGGACCCGGGGAGCGTGACATATTGCTTGCCACACATGCAATCTACAAGGTATATTACACAGCTAGATTGACAAGTTAAATGGTCTTTTATTTTGAAAGACTCATTACCACTGGGGGAACAAAATGTGGTCCTGCCATGATGGATACTTCTGCAACACAGACATTTTTTGGCACCACATCTATAAGACCCTGCTGGGGCCAGAGATCTAAAAGGCACTGATTTCGACCTTAGTTAGCTGGGGGCTAAAATATTTTTGATGGTGGGGGCTCGCCTAAACGTGATCACTGGAGCAGAGGGTAAAAAAGGCTTGAGGATAGGGTCACTTTGCAGTATGCCCCAATGCCTTAAAAAAACTTTCCTTATGGCTAAATTGTCACTACTATAAGTAGTGATAAAATTCAGGCTGAAATCCTGCTTGCCTGTTGCAGTAGTGTCCCCATCACTGGCAAGTCCCCTAGAGGTCCCTTGTGCGGGAGGACGTCTGTCCTTTTTAGGTCCAATGAGGTCCGCTTGTTTCAAACTGAGGGACTGCTTGTACGCCCTCTGTATGAGGGATTTAGGATATTCCTTCTCTTCGAAACGTTGCCTCAACACCTCTACTTGTTTCTTGAAATCACTGTCTCGGGTGCAGTTTCTCCTAACCCTTTTGTACTGGTTCAGTGGGATGTTCCACAACCATTTGTTATAGTGCTCACTCCCATAGTGTATATAACCGTTTGCACCAACTTTCTTGAAAAAGGTTTTTGTACATATTTTGTCCATCTCATGAAAAACTACCAGATCTAGAAAATGTATTTCGTCGGTATGAACTGTAGAGGTGAATTTTAAGCCCCACTCATTACTGTCCAAATGGTCCAAAAGAACACTCACATCAGTAAAATTACTGTCCCAGATAATGAATAGATCGTCGATGAATCTCTTGTAAAATATAACTCCCTCTCTGAACATATTATTTTCTATATGCATCTTCTCGAAAACCCCCATGAACAGGTTAGCATAGGAACATGCAGCCCTGGACCCCATCGCTGTCCCGAGGCGTTGGTGGTACAGCACATCAAAAAAAACAAAATAGTTATTATGGAGTATAAAACTCATGCTATCCAATATGAAATTCTTTTGGGTAGCAGGAATCCTGCTGTCACCCTCTAAATATAAGGGGAGACAAAAAAGACCTAGATGGTGCTGTATATTGGAGTACAAGGAAGTCACATCAACGGTTACAAACTTATACGATTTTCTCCACTTTATGTCACTGACTTTCTCAATTAGGTGAACAGAATCTCTGAGATGGCTATTGAGACCCAATACATATGGTTGTAGAAGTATATCAATATAATTCGCTAGGTTGGACGTCAAAGAATTTATACCCGAAATTATGGGTCTACCAGGGGGGTTGGATAAATCTTTGTGGATTTTGGGCAAGTGATAAAAGAAAGCTCTAGCCCAGACCTGGGCAAGGGGCGTCCCGCGGTCCACATCCGGCCCGCCTACTCTCTGTGACCAGCCCGCCCATCTTCAGCCGGTACAGTGGAGCCGGCCTGCAGCGTGCCGGGCAGGGAGAGATTCTGCAGCTCCGCACAGTCAGTGCAGGCAGCGGAATGCAGGAATCTCTCCTCTGTTCCCTGCCGGCACTTGAATCTCTGTGACACACGCGCGCGCTCTGATGTTGTCAGCATGGCGTGCGTGTGTCATTTCAAAAGTTCCCGCCCAGCCGGCAGGAAAAGAAGTGGCACAGCGTTGGACTTCCCGGAGAGAAGCAGCGGTGGGGGCCCCTCACAGAACAGCATCGGAGCAGCCAGGGCCCGTACAACAGAAGGAGCAGCTCAGCGGGGGACCTGTATGGAGGTGCCTGAGGACGGGGATGATAAGAAGGGAGAGGTAAGTAGTGACACACGCGCGCGCTCTGATGTTGTCAGCATGGCGTGCGTGTGTCATTTCAAAAGTTCCCGCCCAGCCGGCAGGAAAAGAAGTGGCACAGCGTTGGACTTCTCGGAGAGAAGCAGCGGTGGGGGCCCCTCACAGAACAGCATCGGAGCAGCCAGGGCCCGTACAACAGAAGGAGCAGCTCAGCGGGGGACCTGTATGGAGGTGCCTGAGGACGGGGACGATAAGAAGGGAGAGGTAAGTAGTGACTAATAAGCTGAGGAGGGGACAATGAAGGAGGGAGGGGGAAACTGATGACTAGTACTGGGGGTGTAGTGGTGTGGTTTTACAGGTGTATATGGTGTTGTGTATATAGTGATGTAGTATATACTGGTGTAGTACATGGGGTGTACTGATGTAGCTTTATTACAGGTGTAGTATATAGTGGTGTAGTAAATGGGTGTGCAGTGCTGTAGTATATTACAGGTGTATATAGGGGTGTAGTGATGTAGTATATTAGAGGTGTATATGGGTGTGTAGTGCTGTAGTATATTACAGGTGTATATGGTGGTGTAGTGATGTAGTATATTATAGATGTATATAGGGGTGTAGTGATGTAGTATATTACAGGTATATATGGGGGTGTAGTGCTGTAGTATATTACAGGTGTATATAGGGGTGTAGTGATGTAGTATATTACAGGTGTATTATATGGGGGTGTAGTATATTACACGTGTAGTTTATGGGGGTGTAGTGATGTAGTATATTACAGGTGCAGTATATGGGGGTGTAGTGATGTAGTTTATTACAGGTGTAGTATATAGGGGTGTAGTGATGTAGTATATTACAGGTGTAGTATAGGGGGGTGTAGTGATGTAGTATATTACAGGTGTAGTATATAGGGGTGTAGGGATGTAGTATATTACAGGTGTAGTATATAGGGGTGTAGGGATGTAGTATATTACAGGTGTAGTATATTTGGGTGTAGTGATGTAGTATATTACAGGTGTATATAGGGGTGTAGAGGTGTAGTATATTACAGGTGTAGTATAGGGGGGTGTAGTGGTGTAGTTTATTACAGGTGTAGTATATGGAGGGGGTGTAGTGATGTAGTATATTGGGTAGAACTGAGTTGATTATATTAGTCCGGCCCTCTAAAACCATCCCAATTTCTCATGCGGCCCCATGGGAAAATTAATTGCCCACCCCTGCTCTAGCCGGAACTTGGATCTGCAAAACTTTCTTTTCTGCAAGATTTAGTATATTGCTGTTTCCTGCCTTTTGAATGAGTACCCTATAGGCAACAACAGCCTGGTTGTACTCCGATTCTCTCGCTATCTCATAGTGGATAGGATAGTCAACTCTATTTTGAATGACTATCCCTCCACCCTTATCTGCTGCTCTGATGACTATGATGCTCTGTTGTTTTTAAGGGTTTCTAGCGCCTCTCTCTCAGAGCGGGATAGATTGTTTTTAAGAACCCTATTTTGGTTAACAATCCCCTTTAGATCAGGTAAAACTAGGTCACAAAAGGTTTTCAAAAAATGACCCTTGCTTTCAGTGGGGTAAAATTTAGATCTCGATCTCACTGCAGTGTGAAGAAAAGGATCAGTTACAGAAGGAGTGCTGGAAGTATTATCACCTTTCAGGGAAAAATGCCTCTTTAAAGTGAGCTTCCTAACGTAGCTCTGGACATCCAAAAAAATATCAAAGTCTTTTGATTTATAAGACGGGCAGAAAGATAAGCCATTATTTAAAACTTTGGTTTCTTTATTGTTAAGTGGGTAGCTCGAAAGATTAAAGATATTATTAGTAGGACTAAAAACTTGAGCGGTCGCATGGGGTTCAATATCCTTATTGATGTCTGACAATTTAGGGTAGCCCCTCAGACTGCCCTCTTTTTGCTTTGATTTGGAACCTGCTCTTGTTCCTCTGTGGTATTTTTTCTTTTTTTTGTTGAGGACTTTAGGACTAAAAAATCCGTAATGAGGTTAGACTTTTGGGATTTGGCCGGTGGTAAAAAGGGAACCAGCGGTGAGGCCATATTAGTATTATCAATAACAAATCTGTCGTTGCCTGTGTGGGTCTCAGATACAGTTTTTGAGGTAGAGGGGAGGGGGTCATCATGGACAGATAAGTCCAAAAGATCAATAAAGTCCTTATCCTGTAGTGAAGCATTCTGTGTGGTAGGGCTATTAAGATCGAGAAGTGCCCTCTCTTTTCTAATTTTATCTATCTGCAATCTAATTCTGGCAAGCTGTGCCCGTGTCTTTTCAGGATTGGAAGATACTGATGCTTCCTTTGAACAACTGCTATTGCTATCAGAGGTAGAAGGGTTAAGGATGTTTTTATTTGTGTTCTGTCTAGATTGTGTGAATACTTCATCAGCTAGAATATCGATGTGATCTGGGGGCATAACTGGTTCCTTAGCTGCATTTAGCTGTACTCCTGCAGTCCCATTGAGGTCAATAGGGTTTTTGGGAACTGTCTTAACCTCTTTGTGGAACCTACTGTTCACAAAACTTCTTCTATTTGGATAATTAATATTAGTGGAGCTGTGTCTCCTATAGCTGTTATTCCTGGGTAAAACAACAGGTTTATCGGCAGAGGAAATGGGGCCATGGACATAGCAATTGTAGCAATGTGAGTTATTTTCTCGTGCAAGCATAGCAACATACCTTGCATGCAGTCATTGAAGAGCTTGTCCCATTTATCTGTGAAGATCAAGTCTTGTGGAAATGGTGAGGTCCGTTGGACTTGTAATCCTCTGGGGCAAAGTTTTTCGTCCATATATATAGATAAAAATCTGTCGTCCAGACTGTAGTGAAGTTCCTCCTTCAGGAGGTCCTCCAAAGTATGGAAAAGCTTCCTCATCCGGGAGGTATCCTCCGCTGAGAAGGTGATCCCGGGGTCCATGCAGGCATCAGTATTTAGATCCTCTGGAGTTCTGACAGTTTGTAGGATAAGTCTTTCTCTGGATGACAAGCGATTATTGTAATAATCCATAGCGTCTAGGTGCCCTCTGCTGCCGATTTCCCAAGGAAATGAGATCAGGAAGCCAAATCACGGTGTCCGAAGGACTAGGCAAATGCTAAAATGGGGAAACAGAAGGCGCAATAGGGTCTTACCCGGTATAAAACGTACAAAAAGTAAGGATAGGTACACTCACCTGGTGGGGTTGTGACAGTCACAACTCATTCAGCATGTGAGTGTCCGCGTGGTCCCAGCAGCGGCCCCGTTCAGGAAACAGCGGGGAAAAAAATCATATAGGAAAAACGGGTTTAATGCCGCGCTAAAGGATCACTGATATCAGTAAGATGAAAATCTCTTTTTTATTTTAGTCAATCCAACGCGTTTCAGAGACAAGGACCGTCTCCTTCTTATTTTTTTGGTGCACCTGTTTTTGTGTGTACATGTAAATGGGAATCGCTCTCCCCTTTCTCTCTTCCTTCCTTTCTTCTTTTTCTTCCTTTTTTTCATGATCTTTGCAGCTCATTGCACGTGTCTATGAGTCACCGCTCTGATACCATGTGGTTGTTTGACATCAGAGCTGCTAACGTGGCAGTATAGAGTCTTCTATAAGTGATCAGGCTGTAAGCTGTATGTATGATTTCTTTTTTCCCTGAAGAAGGAGACGTCCTTGTCTCTGAAACGCGTTGGATTGACTAAAATAAAAAATTGACGTCGCTGTGACGCTGAACGAACCACCCTCTTAGAAAGGAGGCGGTTTGCCGGTCACAGCGATGTCGCTAGGCAGGTATGTGCGTGTGATGCTGCCGTAGCGATAATGTTCGCTACGGCAGCGATTACACGATATCGCATGTACGATGGGGGCGGGTGCTTTCCTTCTCTCAGGGATATTTTGGGTGAGAAGCAAATTATAAATTTGCGAGAGGACCTTTCTGAGGGGTTTCAACTGGGTGCACATGGCCTTGTACTTTGTGGGTGATCTAAGCAGGTTGCCACTCGATTGAGAATGATGGGTGAAATTTTTTATCATGTTATAATGTAAGAAGGATAAGTTTGCAAGGGTGGGAAGAGCTCTCATTTCTTGATAAGTCATTAACGAGCCATGTGTTAGTAAGCTGTCAACCACTATATCCAGATTTGGAGATTGGCCAGCGACCCTTGTGTTAGGCTTCAAAGGGTGTGTTTCCAATATGTCCAGGACACAATTCAGAGTGGACAGGGGTGATGCTAGTTTATTAACAAGAGTTCTCCAGCCTGATACCGCAGCTCCATTAAATTGGTTATTTATTTTCCTTTTTGAGCTATATCTAGGTGGTGAGAATATAATAGAGCGAAGAGGGATAGAGGACATAAAGTCCTTGATAGCAACCCACAGCTTTCCCTTTGGTCTCCGGATCCACTCAAGGATTTTAGCAGCAAGGGCAGCCTGGTAGTATTTATGGAGGTTCGGAGTGACCATTCCTCCCTTTATTTTTGGGTAGGGAGAGGATATGGGAATTAATGCGTGGTTTATTGTTATTCCAAATGTAGTTATAGATTAATGAATTAGCCTTGATTAGAAAGGATTTGGGGATGAAGATGGGAAGCATTTGGAAAAAATAGATGAATTTTGGGAGGATTATACTCTTTACCAAGTTTTCCCCAATCCATGAAAAGAATGGTGCTCTCCAGGACTTGATGCATTCAGAAATCTTAGGTAGGAGAAGTTTAAAATTAAGTTTGAATAGTTCTGTAGAGGTTCTTCCGATCTTGATACCTAGATAAGTAATGTATTTAGGCAGCCAGCTGAATGGGAAGTTAGACTTGAGATGGTTAATTAAGGGAGTGGGAATGTTTAAGCTAAGGGTGTCAGATTTAGATGGATTAATTGTAAAATTGGACAAGGAACCATACTCTTCTAAAATGGATAAAAGAGCAGGGAGACCTTTGTTAGGTTGGGACATGATTAAAAAGAGGTCGTCAATGAATGCTGCAGTTTTATGCATTGTATCACCTATCTTAACCCCTTGTATATCTTCACAGTTTCTGATTGCTTGTATTAGGAGTTCCATCGCCAAAACAAAAAGAAAGGGTGACAACGGGCACCCTTGCCGGGTCCTGTTCTAGATGTCGAAGGAGTCAGTTAGAGAGTTGTTGAGTTTAATTCTTGCCTACGGGTGTGTATACATTGGAAGTACAGTATGGCCTGAGAGAAGTGTGAAGGGAAGTGCAAATGTGTGAACACTTCTTGAAGGAAGGTCCAGTGCCCCCTGTCAAATGCTTTTTTCTCTCATCGGTACCCAATAAAACCAGGGCTTTTTTGTGCAGATTGGAATATTGAATTAGGTGCAGAATGTGGATGGCATTGTCTTTTCTTTCTTTTCCTTTGATGAACCCTGTTTGGTCTAAAGAAATAAGATTAGGAAGGTGTTCTGCTACTTGCTTGTCTAACATACTAGCAAAAATTTTTAGGTCTATGTTAAAGAGGGAGATCAGTCTATAATTAGTACAAAATTCGGAATCTTTGCCTTCTTTATGTATGAGTGAGATGTGCTCTTCAAGGGCTTGTTTGGGGAACGGGTGACATGCAAGGATGGCATTACCCATGTTGAGTAAGTGAGGAACTAAGATTTTGGAAAAGGACGTATAATATATTGATGGGAGGCCGTCTGGGCCTGGTGCTTTCCCTGTATAGGTTTTAGACAAGATGTACTGGAGTTCTAGGTGGGCAAATGGTTTAGAAAGAGCCGTTTGTTGGTAATAAGCACTCAAAGGGACAAGAAACGTTAGATAATGCAAATCGTGTTTATTGATTATCTGTCAAAGGATAGAACACCTCAACCAAAGCAAAGCCAAAATTTCGACCTGTGACAGCCTTTGTCAAGGTTTTGCCTAAATAAAGAAACAAAATGATATTTACACACCAGAATGTGAAAGGATACATACAATAATGTACATATGTACAAACTAAAGATACACCTACGTATCATAAGGTTGGGGAAGAAAGACGAGTAACATCAAAAGACCAAATCTTAGGAGAGGCGTCTGTGTTTGCAGCAACGTTGCTATGTGTGACAAAAGAGAAAGTATATTATCACAATATGGCAAAATATGGTGTCATAGTAGGACACGTTTCAATAAGATCAGGCTGCATAGAGGTCAAACCAGGAGGAGGTGGTGTAAATTACTACCATACACACTAATGATGAGTTAGAATAATATCACAAATGCATAACGAACGAGACATACCAGTTACATGAGAGGTCAGAGGGAGAGATGAATAAAGTGCCTGAGAGGAAAAATGATTACAAGTATCAGTATAGGAGTTAACCAGTGGTGGTATGGTAGCGGTAAAGCAGCGGTGGGGAGCATGTGGCCATGAAGATCAGTTCCTGTATACCAGTTGGAGTGGGGACCGAGTCCCAGAGGTCAGAGGTGACAGCAGCGGGTAGCGGTGGAGGAGAGCGGTATGGCTGCTTTATATATCCAGTGCTACTTCCGGGTTGCGCTATAGAGAGTACTGCGCTTGCGCAGGTGACATCAGCGGCAATGCGTACAGTGTACTGCGCATGCGCGTGAAGTCACCGACCAGGAATAAACTGTGCATGTCAGTGTGGACTGTAAAGGCCATGACGTACATGAAAAAGGATCAGGGGGCGTCAGCTAAAGGGAAGGAGGCATGGATGGAGAGTAAACACTACCTTTAACTTAGGAGTGCAGGAACATATAGAGAAAGTCTACAGGCAGGCTCTTATAAATAGGTAGGGACTTCAAGCGGTCTGTAAGGGAAGAAGAAGAGAAGATTAGTATGGTACTATGGTACATAAACAAAGGATGTCGGTATATATCATCACAATTAGATAGAAGGGTATACAGATCACTGTGTGGAACAATGATAAATACATGTAACAGGGGGAATTACATCTGATTAATGTGATACATGATACATTATTTCATGTGGACCTTATAGGCAAGGAAACACGGTAAATGTACAAAGAATCATGGAACACACATTGAATATCACTTAGTATTATCATAAATCAGATTTGTATTCACGATTCTGACCCAGAGGTTCCAGGGTCTGTAATGTATGTATCCACAAGGCTGCACAGTCCCGTAAGATCTTAATGCAATTACCTCTCATTCTCGGGGTGGAATATGCTCTAACACCTGAAACCTGAGTTGGGCAATAGAGTGACCTTGTAAAATAAAATGTTCTGGAATAGAGAGTATTGTTTGGCCGTAACACATGGTGGATTTGTGCTTGCTTATGCAGTCTCAGATATGCTGAGTGGTCTCCCCAACATAACCGAGACTGCAAGGGCACTTGATAAGAAACACTACATAATTGGAGTCACAAGTAAATAAACCCTGTATGGGAATTTTTTTTCCTGGCCGTGGGTGTACAAAATGTCTTCCCTTAGTCACATTAGAGCATTGGACACAATGCAAACAAGGAAATTTGCCCCTACGAGGTGTAGATGACAAACTCTGGTGACCCACAGGTTTGGAGGAGCCATACCAAAGAATCTCTGAGGTTACGTGGGCGTTGGTGGTAATTTACCTCAACTCCTCCTGGTTTGATCTCTATGCAGCCTGATCTTATTGAAACGCCATATGTTGCCATACTTTGCTGATGTACTGTATTTTCGGTTGCTGCAAACGCCTCTCCTAAGATTTGGGCTTTTGACGTTCAACTCGTCTTTCTCCTCCAACTAATGAAACGTACGTGTATATTTTGTTTATGCATATGTATATTATTGTATACATTTTTTCACATGCTGGTGTGTAAATATCATTTTGTTTCTTTGTTTAGGCTAAACCATGACAATGGCCGTCACAGGCCGAAACGTTGGCTTTGTTTTGGTTCAGGTGTTCTATCCTTTTACAGATAATCAATAAACACGATTTGCATTATCTAACATTTCTTGTCCCTTTGAGTGTGGATGATCAGTCTAGTTTACGTGCTGAATTTAGGAGGAGCATTTTTTCCGTCTAGATTTCTGGTATTTGGGAGTGGCGGCAGAGGTCCACGGAGTAGAAGGTGGAATGGGGTGGATCAGAGATGCAAAATGAGTCGCTTCTTGGTCTGGGAATTTTTCCAGTGAAATGTTTAGCTCCCTTCCTATTTCCTTACAGGTTCTGGCTTGAAATCGTTTGTCCAGGACAGTGATTGCAATACCGAACGGGACAGCAAACGGTATTGGTATTGTTTTTAACGTAAGGCGTCTGTGAGGGTTTAAGCATATTTAAGCATATCTTATTATTGTAAATATATAGTTCATTGATGAGTAATGATATGGAAAGACAACTGGAGACTAGAGATGAGCGAACCGGTCCCGGTTCGGCTCGAGGTCGGCTCGCCGAACGGGGGTCCCGTTCGAGTTCGGTTCGTCGAACGTTCGACGAACCGAACTCGAACGTATAGGCTATAATGGGAGGCAATCACAAACACATAAAAATGCATTATAAATGTACACAAACAGTTAATAAACATTGCCATAACACTTACCGGTCCTCGCGATCCCTTCTGCACTCTGTCTCCTGCCGCTATTCCATCCGATGATCGCTGAATCCTCCCGGTGACCTGCACTGCCAGCAGAGATGCAGGACCTATCGTGACGTCAAAATAGCCATGTGACCAGTCACGTGGCTATTATCTCATTGGCTACAGACTGGTCACATGACTATGACACGTCATGTAGGACCTGCGAGTGCATCTCTCCGGTACACGGTGCACATATGTGTATCGCCGTGTACCGGCGACATGCTCTAGCACACGGTCGACTCCCCGTTCCGTTAGGGACCAGCTGACACAGCCGGTCATTAACGGAGATCACCGTTGCCATAGCAACGCAGTTAGCGGTGACGTCACCGCTAACCGCGGCTCCGAGAGCACCGTTGCTATGGTAACGCGTCTGTCAGCGTTACCGCTGTTACCGCTGACAGCCAGCAGTGATCACTCACGGAGTGAAGGCTGCACGCTGCTTCCCGATTGTAGTGAGGATTGTACTGAGGATGAGGTTCCCCAGCCCATGATGGGCTGGTGAACCTCATCCTCACTACAATCGTCACTACTACTACACTAGTGAGGATTGTAGTGAGGATGAGATGCCTCAGCCCATGATGGGCTGGGGAACCTCATCCTCACTACAATCGTCACTACTACTACACTAGAAAGAAAGAAGAAAGAAGACAGAAGAGCAGGATCGTGGAGGGCTGACAGGGGGTAATAAAGATGGAGTCTCTAATGTGTCTGTGTATTTATTTCTATTAAAGTATTTTTTCTCTGTGTGGTGTTTTTTTTAACCCTTTATTGGAGATTCTTAATGGCCGGGTCAAACGTGCCTGACATTAAGAATCTCTGGCTTAATACTGGCTAGTAAAACAAAGCCAGTATTAACTCATGATTACCCAACAAGCCACCCGGCTCCAGGGCTGTTGGAAGAGTTGGATACAGCGCCAGATGATGGCGCTTCTATGAGAGCGCCATTTTCTGGGACGGCTGCGGACTGAAATCCGCAGCAGAGGCGCCCAGAAACCTCGGGCTAACCTGTGCTGCGGATTCCAATCCCCAGCTGCCTAGGTGTACCCGGCTGGACACAAAAATGGGGCGAAGCCCACGTCATTTGTTTTTTAATTATTTCATGAAATAAGTGAAATAATTAAAAAAAACAGGCTTCCCTATATTTTTGGTTCCCAGCCGGGTACAAATAGGCAACTGGGGGTTGGAGGCAGCCCATGGATGCCTGCTGTACCTGGCTAGCATACAAAAATATGGCGAAGCTCACGTCATTTTTTTGGTGGGCAAAAAAATTCTGCATACAGTCCTGGATGATGCTGAGCCTTGTAGTTCTGAAGCTGCTGTCTGCTCTTCTCCATACAGATAGACAGCAGCTGCAGAACTACAAGGCTCAGCATACTCCATCCAGGACTGAAAGTGTTTAAGGGATTTCACCAGCACAAAACTCCAGGCACTTTGTTCTTTAAAATAAAAACTTTATTTTCTTATCATTAAAAAGTCCATGCTATAGTGGTCAAGCCCATGTCAGAGAGGACGCGTTTCGAACATCCAGTTCTTATTCAGTCTCTAAACCATCTAGTCACAGAACTGTTTAAAAAGGGCTGAACCCAAACATGTGATCAAATGCAAGGAGAGAGCAAGACAATTACAAAAACATTAACCCCTTAAGTTGGATCACTCCATATAATGCCATAACACTTATATACATACATAGTATTTAAGCAAGATTAATACGCAAACATCAATTCATTTCTTTTATTTAGACCTTTAGGAGATCTTGTGCCCATTAAAAACATCCATTTTATTTCTCTCTGAAAGAGGATATCTTTCAAATTTCCACCTCTTCTAGGTAGTTTGATTTTTTCAATGGCATTGACTTTCATGCCTTTCAAATCACCTGCATGTGCGTCGCGAAAATGTTGAGACACTCCTGATAATTTTCTTGTGGTGGCATTATTCACATCATAAATGTGTTCAGATATCCTCTTTCTGAGAGAACGACAAGTGCTGCCTATATATTGTAACTGACAAATAGTACACGATATTAAATAAACCACATGGTCTGAACTGCAGTTCATGAGTGACATTATTTTATACGTTTTTTTATCAGTAAATGAAGAAAAATCCTTCACATTTAACATATAACCGCATAGTCCACATGATCTGTGGCCACATTTAAAAGAGCCTGTGCTGGGTAACCAATTGCCGGTATTTTTTTCTTTTTTAGTGGAACCGCACCTATTCATGTGATCACTAGGTGATAACATGGATCCCAATGTAATGTTCCTTTTTGAAACAAATTTAACTCCATTTTTTAAGATTTGATATAATGTGTCATCTGTAGATAAAATGGGTAAATATTTTTTGATAATTTTAATTACATCATAATAGTTCTTACTGTATGTTGTTGAAAAAACAACTGACAATTCTTTCTGGGGACTATCTTTGATTTTATTCATGTCCAAATATTGGGACCTACTCACTTTAGTTGCCTTGGTTTTGGCTTTCTGGAGATTTTTCATTTTATAACCTCTTGCCAAAAACCTTTTTTCAATAGTGCTGCATTCCACCTCAAAACCACTTTGGGTGTTGCAACACCTCCTAGCACGGACATATTCACCTGTAGGGATGTTATCTATAACATGCTTTGGATGGCAGCTTCCCGCATGTAGTAGTGAGTTGCCTGATATAGGTTTTCTATAGAGGCTGCAATTAATTTCTCCATTGTCACCCTTCCCATGGAATTGTATATCCAAAAAATTAATTTTTGATATATCATGAAAAAAAGTGAAAAAAAGATTGTGGGCATTATTATTGATGTAAAATATAAAATCCTCAATTTTTTTATTTGGATTTTGCCATACAATAAGTACATCATCTATAAATCTCAGATATAATGCTATATCCGAGAAAAAAGGATTACATTGATTAAAAATATATTGTTCTTCCCACCAAAACATGAATATGCCTGCTAGAGAGGGGGAAAAACGTGCACCCATTGAACATCCCTGCAACTGAATATATCCTTTATTTAGAAAGGTAAAATAGTTGTTCTTGAGTAAAAATTCAGTTACATCCGCCAAATAATCTTGTAGTTCAAGTGAGTAGTCAGAATATTTTTTGAGCAAATCTTTCAAAGCTAAAATGGCAAGAGAATGTGGAATGGATGTATACAGTGATTGCACATCACAAGTTAACCAACTATAATTATCCTGCCATTTCATCTGAGAGATAATATTCAACACATGTTTGCTATCTAATACATAGCCAGGAGACATTTTGGGAAGAAATTGGAGGTGGTTATCCAACCACTCTGCCAAATGTTCAGTATAAGAATCAATACCTGAGACAATCGGTCTCATTTTTGGGGGAAATTGGTTTTTATGTGACTTGGGTAAGGCATGCAATAGTGGTGTTAAACAATAAGAGGGGTTAAGATAATCTCTCAATTTTTCATCCATTAAACCCAAATGCAAGCATTCCTCTAAAATTTTTTCCAAGGATTTTTTTATATCTGCAGAGGGGTCATAATCGACTCTCCTGTAGGTATCACAATCCTGTAACATAGTTAATACCTCCCTTTCATAAAGTCCTGTATCGAAAACTACGACTGCCCCCCCCTTGTCAGAATTTTTTATTATGATGTTCAAGTTTTTTTGCAGGGAAATAACCGCATCCTTCTCAGTCTTAGGCCCCCTTCACACGTCCGTGATACACGTGCGTGTTTGGTCCGTTTCCGTATATACCGGAGACACGGCCAAACGTGCACCAATGTTAATCTATGATTGTGGTCACACGTCCGTTATTTCATTATGTCCGTGTGTGCGTGTCCATGATCCGTATGTGTTTGCTTTTGGCACGGATGCATGTCCGTTATCTGCACGGAGCACGCACACGTGGACACAATGAAAGTCTATGGGTATGTGCACACACGTTAGTAAACACGTATGCATCTACCTATAGTCCGTGTCCGTTTGGTGTTTTTATTTCTAGTGATGTCGGCTATTCTTTCTATTTCTGTGTATGTCGGTCAATCTCCCTGAGTCCGTCGGTCAGTCTCTCTGTCTCTCTGTCGGTCTCTCTGTCTGTCTGTCCCTCTCTCACAGTCTGTCGGTCAGTTTCCCCCCCTCTCTCATACTTACCGTTCCCCGATCTCCGGCGCAGCGCTGCACGGCATTCACACTGCTGCGGCGGCTTTTACTATTTTGAAAAAGCCGGCCGCCCATTAAACAATCTCGTATTCCCTGCTTTCCCCGCCCACCGGCGCCTATGATTGGTTACAGTGAGACACGCCCCCACGCTGAGTGACAGGTGTCACACTGCACCCAATCACAGCAGCCGGTGGGCGTGTCTATACTGTGCAGTAAAATAAATAAATAAATAATTAAAAAAAAACGGCGTGCGGTTCCCCCCAATTTTAATGCCAGCCAGATAAAGCCATACGGCTGAAGGCTGGTATTCTCAGGATGGGGAGCTCCACGTTATGGGGAGCCCCCCACCCTAACAATATCAGTCAGCAGCCGCCCAGAATTGCCGCATACATTATATGCGACAGTTCTGGGGCTGTACCCAGCTCTTCCCGATTTGCCCTGGTGCCGTTGGCAAATCGGGGTAATAAGGAGTTATTGGCAGCCCATAGCTGCCAATAAGTCCTAGATTAATCATGTCAGGCGTCTATGAGACACCTTCCATGATTAATCTGTAAGTTACAGTAAAAAAACACACACACCCGAAAAAATCCTTTATTTGAAATAAAAAACACACACAAATTCCCTCATTACCAATTTATTAACCCCGACAAACCCTCCATGTCCGGCGTACTCCACGGACCTCCAGCGTCGCGTCCAGCTCTGCTGCATGGAGGTGACAGGAGCAGCAGAAGACACCGCCGCTCCGGTCACCTCCACGCAGCTAATGAGATGAGTAGCGCGATCAGCTGCTGTCACTGAGGTTACCCGCGGCCACCGCTGGATCCAGCGGTGGCCGCGAGTTACCTGACTGACAGCAGCTGATCGCACTACTCACCTCATTTGCTGCGTGGAGGTGACCGGAGCGGCGGTGTCTTCTGCTGCTCCTGTCACCTCCATGCAGCAGAGCTGGACGCGACGCTGGAGGTCCGTGGAGTACGCCGGACATGGAGGGTTTGTCGGGGTTAATAAATTGGTAATGAGGGAATTTGTGTGTGTTTTTTATTTCAAATAAAGGATTTTTTCGGGTGTGTGTGTTTTTTTACTGTAACTTACAGATTAATCATGGAAGGTGTCTCAGACGCCTGACATGATTAATCTAGGACTTATTGGCAGCTATGGGCTGCCAATAACTCCTTATTACCCCGATTTGCCAACGGCACCAGGGCAAATCGGGAAGAGCCGGGTACAGCCCCAGAACTGTCGCATATAATGTATGCGGCAATTCTGGGCGGCTGCTGACTGATATTGTTAGGGTGGGGGGCTCCCCATAACGTGGAGCTCCCCATCCTGAGAATACCAGCCTTCAGCCGTATGGCTTTATCTGGCTGGCATTAAAATTGGGGGGAACCGCACGCCGTTTTTTTTTAATTATTTATTTATTTATTTTACTGCACAGTATAGACACGCCCACCGGCTGCTGTGATTGGGTGCAGTGTGACACCTGTCACTCAGCGTGGGGGCGTGTCTCACTGTAACCAATCATAGGCGCCGGTGGGCGGGGAAAGCAGGGAATAGGAGATTGTTTAATGAGCGGCCGGCTTTTTCAAAATAGTAAAAGCCGCCGCAGCCGTGTGAATGCCGTGCAGCGCTGCGCCGGAGATCGAGGAACGGTGAGTATGAGAGAGGGGGGGAAACTTCAGTCAATCGGGGGATTAGCGGTCACCGGTGAATCCTTCACAGGTGACCGCTAATCAGTACTCGACACAGACAGAGCCGCGGTATGAGGATGAAGTCGGGTGAAGTTCACCCGAGTTCATTCTCATCGCGCAACTCTGTCTGCTGTCAGCCGACATTTATAAACGACATTGTGCATCACACACACGGACATTACACACGGACATTACACGTACACATACACGTTAATTCCACACGCACACACGGACGTTCTGCACACAAACACGGCTAGCATACGCAATTCACACAGGTGCCACACGGACCATAAAAACGGACACAAAAACGGGACACGGACCCGAAAAACGGCCCGTAACACACGTGCGTGTTTTTCACGGACGTGTGAAGGGGGCCTTAGACAAATTTTGAACCATAGGTTCTTGTAATTGAGAAAGAGTAGTTAATTCTTTTTCTACTATATTCTGGAAATCAGTCATCTGATCACACCTCGAAGGGATGGGATAAAATCTTGGATTAGGAACATTAAAGTGGGAAACCGCACAATGTGAATTAGATCTGGCACCACTATCACTTGACAAATCATGCAAATTTTGTAAAGCCAATCTACAGATTTTGAAACGACTGATGTGGACTCTACAGATTACAATACAGACACGTCCGACAACAATTTTGGCAGAGTGGTTGGATAACCACCTCCAATTTCTTCCCAAAATGTCTCCTGGCTATGTCCTAGATAGCAAACATGTGTTGAATATTATCTCTCAGATGAAATGGCAGGATAATTATAGTTGGTTAACTTGTGATGTGCAATCACTGTATACATCCATTCCACATTCTCTTGCCATTTTAGCTTTGAAAGATTTGCTCAAAAAATATTCTGACTACTCACTTGAACTACAAGATTATTTGGTGGATGTAACTGAATTTTTACTCAAGAACAACTATTTTACCTTTCTAAATAAAGGATATATTCAGTTGCAGGGATGTTCAATGGGCGCACGTTTTTCCCCCTCTCTAGCAGGCATATTCATGTTTTGGTGGGAAGAACAATATATTTTTAATCAATGTAATCCTTTTTTCTCGGATATAGCATTATATCTGAGATTTATAGATGATGTACTTATTGTATGGCAAAATCCAAATAAAAAAATTGAGGATTTTATATTTTACATCAATAATAATGCCCACAATCTTTTTTTCACTTTTTTTCATGATATATCAAAAATTAATTTTTTGGATATACAATTTCATGGGAAGGGTGACAATGGAGAAATTAATTGCAGTCTTTACAGAAAACCTATATCAGGCAACTCGCTACTACATGCGGGAAGCTGCCATCCAAAGCATGTTATAGATAACATCCCTACAGGTGAATATGTCCGTGCTAGGAGGTGTTGCAACACCCAAAATGGTTTTGAGGTGGAATGCAGCACTATTGAAAAAAGGTTTTTGGCAAGAGGTTATAAAATGAAAAATCTCCAGAAAGCCAAAACCAAGGCAACTAAAGTGAGTAGGTCCCAATATTTGGACATGAATAAAATCAAAGATAGTCCCCAGAAAGAATTGTCAGTTGTTTTTTCAACAACATACAGTAAGAACTATTATGATGTAATTAAAATTATCAAAAAATATTTACCCATTTTATCTACAGATGACACATTATATCAAATCTTAAAAAATGGAGTTAAATTTGTTTCAAAAAGGAACATTACATTGGGATCCATGTTATCACCTAGTGATCACATGAATAGGTGCGGTTCCACTAAAAAAGAAAAAAATACCGGCAATTGGTTACCCAGCACAGGCTCTTTTAAATGTGGCCACAGATCATGTGGACTATGCGGTTATATGTTAAATGTGAAGGATTTTTCTTCATTTACTGATAAAAAAACGTATAAAATAATGTCACTCATAAACTGCAGTTCAGACCATGTGGTTTATTTAATATCTTGTACTATTTGTCAGTTACAATATATAGGCAGCACTTGTCGTTCTCTCAGAAAGAGGATATCTGAACACATTTATGATGTGAATAATGCCACCACAAGAAAATTATCAGGAGCGTCTCAACATTTTCGCGACGCACATGCAGGTGATTTGAAAGGCATGAAAGTCAATGCCATTGAAAAAATCAAACTACCTAGAAGAGGTGGAAATTTGAAAGATATCCTCTTTCAGAGAGAAATAAAATGGATGTTTTTAATGGGCACAAGATCTCCTAAAGGTCTAAATAAAAGAAATGAATTGATGTTTGCGTATTAATCTTGCTTAAATACTATGTATGTTGTGAGATAGTGGGTCCATTGATATGTGACGGACGGTACGTATCTCCCAGAATGCGTACAGAAACATATTAGAGCCCTAGATAGTGGTCAGTCCTGTAACCTCCAGGCCGGGTTATGCAGGTGGCTCATGTCCACAGTTCTCATTTAAAAGCTCTTTGTAAAGGCCTGGGTGTGGCAGAGTTGCTTTGTAAGCTGCAGAGCAAGAAGCTGAGAGGAGTTCAGACCCGTGTGGTGTGATAACACAGGTCTGTGGGGCTCCCTGAAAAGCAGTACGGGGTACAGTAAGACCGTCTTCTAAGGCAGCGGGTACCTGTGTGACATGGTAACCTATGGACTGTATATAGCCTGGATGTATCCTGAAGGGCGTATTTTCCTGTGCAACAGCGGTAAATAAACTTATGTTGATTGGACTTTCTGGGTCACTGCCTCTTTGTCATCCTGGGGGACCCCCACCCCGCTACATTATGGTGGAGAATGCGGGCATTGAGACTTGAGGCATACCCCACCGCTGCATGTCAATAATCAAGCCTGCTACGCTACAGTATAAACCCGCTGACAACATGGAGGAGCTTCTGCGGCAGCTGGTAGTCACTCAGCAGAAACAACAGGAGCAACTGGGTCTGTTCCAGCAGCAACTGAGTCTGTTCCAACAGCACCACCAGGAATCCCAGCAGCAGCACCAGGAATTCCAGCGGCATCATCAGGAAACCCAGCGACAACAACATGAGGCGAACACATTTCTACAGCAGCAGGTTGCGACCCTGCGTGAGACAGCGCCAGCAACTGCCTCCGACCAACGGGTACCCCGGGACAGGGTTCGCTCTGCCCTACGA
This sequence comes from Anomaloglossus baeobatrachus, assembly GCF_048569485.1. Lineage (NCBI taxonomy): Eukaryota > Metazoa > Chordata > Amphibia > Anura > Aromobatidae > Anomaloglossus > Anomaloglossus baeobatrachus. Next base: position 408,078,968 of record NC_134358.1, read on the forward strand.
AAGCTAAGCCCGGAGGATGACGTGGAGGTCTTCCTTACGGTATTTGAGAGCACAGCAGAGCGGGAAAAACTGCCGGCGAATCAGTGGGCGGAAGTGGTGGCTCCGTTCCTGATTGGGGACGCCCAGAAAGCCTGCTTCGACCTCAGCCGGGAGGATGCCTTGGACTACGAGAAACTGAAAGGTGAGATCCTTGCCCGTCTGGGGGTCAATACCTACGTGCGGGCTCAGCGGGTATTTGCCTGGACCTATGTGGAGACCTGTCCGGCCAGGTCTCAGGCATATGACCTACTTCAATTGGTAAAAAAGTGGCTGCAGCCGGAGATGTTGTCTCCAGCCCAGATGGTGGAACGGGTGGTGGTCGACCGGTTGGTGCGGACTCTGCCGGTCGCTATACAACGCTGGGTGGGGCAAGGGGACCCGGGTAACCTGGACCAGGTGGTGAGTCTAATTGAGCGTTATACCGCCACCCAGGACTTTATATGAGACTCTGCCCCGGGGCGTCAGGCCCGGCGGCCACAGGACCGGGGCCGAGAGACACGTACGGCGCAGGTGAACCCCAGAAACCAAACCCACATTGAGGGGGTAACCCGCACTGAGAGTGGCAAAAGACTAGTCCCCCCAAGAATTGTAACAAAAACTGGTGGGGCCACCGCTATGAAGTGCTGGAGATGTCAAGGGCCCGGCCATATCGCAGCTTATTGCCCTTTGATTACGGAGGCCATGGATTGTGACTACACCCGCCGAATGTCTATGTATGCTAATACGGTGTGTGCTGCACAACCTTTTCTTGAACCTCCTCTCTGTCCTGTGTATATAAATGGACATCGGGCAGAGGCCCTGTTGGACTCGGGCAGTATAGTGACCCTCGTACATGGGTCGCTGGTATCGGGGTTGGAGTCCACGAAGAGGGAGGTTGGGATTGTATGTATACATGGAGAGCTCCGCAAATATCCAACAGCAGAGGTAGGCCTCTCCACTCCGTGTGGAGATGTGACACATGTAGTAGGAGTGGTGAAAACTCTACCATACGGGGTAGTGCTGGGCAGGGATTTTCCGTTGTTCTGGTGCTTGTGGGAGAGAAATGGCACATCTTCCCAAGCAAGAATGGGTTCGGGTGCAGAGCCCGACGATCCCGAGGCGGGAATACCTGCTGTAGGGATCACCGACCTTGGGACAGGGGGAGAACCTGACCGGGGTCCCCTAGAAGTATTGGCGGGAGACAGCGAAGAGACCGTAGCGATCCCGGAGCTGGACACGTCCCGGGAGGCCTTCGGGACGGCACAGCTGAGGGATCCTACCCTCTCCCAAGCGTGGGGTAATGTAAAAGAGGTGAATGGGGTGGCCCAACAACCAGGGGCAGAAGCTGTCTTTCCCCGCATGGCGGTTTATAATGATTTACTCTACCGAATAGACAAAATCAGGGAAGAGATAGTAGAACAATTGGTAGTGCCCCAATCCCACCGTCGGGTAGTGCTTAACATGGCTCACACACACCCCCTGGGGGGGCACTTAGGGGTTAGCAAGACACAAGAGCGTATTTTACAGAGGTTCTTTTGGCCGGGAGTGTACGCAGAGGTACGGAAGTTCTGTGAAACCTGCCCGGACTGCCAGTTGACTTCGCCCATTGCAAATTTCCGGAGTCCATTGGTGCCTCTCCCTATTATAGAGGAACCTTTTGAACGAATTGCAATGGATCTGGTAGGACCCCTGGTAAAATCCGCGCGCGGTCACCAACACATATTGGTGGTTGTGGATTATGCCACACGCTATCCCGAGGCCATTCCGCTGCGCCATACCTCCGCTAAGCTTATTGCTCGGGAATTATTCGCCATGTTTTGTCGTCTTGGGCTACCAAAGGAGATCCTGACTGACCAGGGAACCCCGTTTATGTCCAAGGTGACAAAAGAATTATGTAAACTGTTCAAAATAAAGCACCTGCGCACATCGGTGTACCATCCACAAACCGATGGGCTGGTAGAGCGGTGTAACAAAACCCTTAAGTCCATGCTTAAAAAGGTGGTTGCCAAGGACGGGAGGGACTGGGACATGCTGTTGCCCTATCTTATGTTTGCGCTCCGAGAAGTACCGCAGGCGTCCACGGGGTTTTCACCATTCGAGTTGCTCTATGGCAGACACCCTAGGGGCTTGCTGGACGTAGCCAAGGAAACATGGGAACAGGAGCCCACCCCATATAAAAGTGTGATTGAACATGTGGCCCTAATGCAGGACCGCATTACAGCGGTTTTGCCTATCGTAAAAGAACATATGACAAGGGCACAAGGGGCACAAAGGCGCACTTATAACACACGAGCCACCCTCAGATCTTTTAATGTAGGGGATCGGGTCTTGGTTTTGGTGCCCACTGCCGAGAGTAAACTGCTGGCCAAATGGCAGGGGCCGTATGAGGTTCGGGGAAAGGTGGGGGAGGTGAACTACCGAATATATCAGCCGGGGAGGAGGAAGCCGGAACAAGTGTATCATGTTAACTTGCTTAAAGCCTGGAAAGACCGTGACTGTATGGTGACGGGAGTAACACCGGTGGGGGCATGTGAGGGTCCTGTAGTGCCGCTCATCCTGGGACCCGAAGGGGGGGTACACCTAGGCGACACCCTCACTAAAACGCAGCGTCGTGAAGTTCGGAAGTTGGTACAGCAGAACTCGGATGTGTTTTCCGAGTTACCCGGCCGTACTTCGGTTATCCAACATGACATTGTCACCGAGCCTCGGGTAAAGGTGCGTATGAAACCGTACCGGGTGCCCGAGGCCCGGAGACAAGCCATTGCAGCAGAGGTGAAACAGATGCTTGCTCTAGGGGTGATTGAGAAGTCAAAGAGTGACTGGGCTAGTCCCATTGTGCTGATTCCAAAACCCGACGGGTCGCTACGTTTCTGCAATGATTTCAGGAGATTGAATGAGGTTTCCAAGTTCGACCTTTACCCTATGCCCCGGGTGGACGAACTTATTGAACGGTTGGGAAAGGCTCAATATTTCACGACGCTTGACCTCACCAAAGGCTATTGGCAGGTGCCACTGACAGAGTCGGCCAAGGAAAAGACGGCCTTTATTACACCAGAGGGGCTCTATCACTATGTTGTCTTGCCTTTCGGTTTACATGGAGCCCCGGCTACTTTCCAAAGACTGATGGACATAGTGTTGGAGCCCCATCAGAAGTACGCATCCGCCTATCTAGATGACATCATCATCTTCAGTACCGATTGGCAGACCCACTTGTCCCAGGTCCAGGCCGTCGTTAACTCCCTGCGGGCGGCAGGATTGACCGCAAACCCAAAAAAATGTGCAATCGGTCTGGAGGAAGCCCGCTATTTGGGGTACGTGATTGGCCGCGGGGTGATCAAACCTCAAGTAAATAAAATAGAGGCCATCCAAAAGTGGCCCAGACCAGTGTCCACTAAACAGGTGAGGGCGTTCCTCGGCATTGTTGGGTATTACCGGCGGTTTATACCGGACTTCGCCGGGAGAACAGCGGCTTTGACTGACCTGTTGAAGGGTAAGAAGGCGGCTATGGTACGCTGGACCCCTCAGGCTGAGGAGGCGTTTCGGTCCATGAAGACTGCTTTGTGTGGTCAACCGGTCCTCATTAGCCCCGATTTCGGTAACACCTTCTTGGTGCAAACAGATGCCTCCGAGGTGGGTCTGGGGGCCGTACTCTCGCAAGAGGTGAACGGAACGGAGCACCCGGTTACCTATCTGAGCCGGAAGCTTACCCCGGCAGAAAAGAATTATAGCGTAGTGGAGAAGGAGTGCTTGGCTATTAAATGGGCCTTGGAGTCCCTGCGCTATTATTTGCTCGGGCGACAGTTTCGGTTGGTAACGGACCACGCGCCCCTTGTCTGGATGAGAAATGCGAAGGAACGGAATGCCCGGGTCACCCGCTGGTTCCTGTCCCTTCAGAATTTCAGTTTTACGGTGGAACATCGGGCCGGTTCCTCCCAGGGCAATGCCGATGCCCTGTCACGGGCGGCCTGTTTGGGAGCGTCCGTTCATCCCCTCGGGTTTGAACGGAGGGGGGGGGGGTATGTGAGATAGTGGGTCCATTGATATGTGACGGACGGTACGTATCTCCCAGAATGCGTACAGAAACATATTAGAGCCCTAGATAGTGGTCAGTCCTGTAACCTCCAGGCCGGGTTATGCAGGTGGCTCATGTCCACAGTTCTCATTTAAAAGCTCTTTGTAAAGGCCTGGGTGTGGCAGAGTTGCTTTGTAAGCTGCAGAGCAAGAAGCTGAGAGGAGTTCAGACCCGTGTGGTGTGATAACACAGGTCTGTGGGGCTCCCTGAAAAGCAGTACG